>NC_084757.1:30139539-30317039 GCF_033978785.1 Entelurus aequoreus
AACTGCTAAAGGTCCTCGTTTAATGTGGGAGATGGTGGAAAGGCTGTAAGGTATTTATGAATGGAAGCCCACTGAGTAAGATACGCCCACTCAGCGTCGGTGACGTCACCAGGGGGGGGTCAAAACTACGGGTTGATTGTAGCCATAATGTTAAAATACGCTTCCTACCAAAAATACTTTGATTTAGATTTTTAAAATATATTTGCCAAGTTATTTTATAATTTACTGAAGAAAAACTCCCCAAGTTAGATTTGATTGCAGCGCCTCTGTCTCAAAACACGAATATACCGCCATCTAGAGGTATATTGCTATACCAACCTTTCATTGTATTTATTATTATGTATCATCAATCAATCAATCAATGTTTATTTATATAGCCCTAAATCACAAGTGTCTCAAAGGGCTGTACAAGCCACAACGACATCCTCGGTACAGAGCCCACATGTATGAGAAAACTAAAATAAGCATGCATATAGCATACAGTAAAAAATAAATTGCTGCTTCTTGTTTTGTTTGAATGTAAAATTGTAACTGCTTCTATAGTTTTTGTCCGTACTACTGTCGCTATAGCTCCAACCCACTGATTGATTGATTGATTGATTGATTGATTGATTGATTGATTGAAACTTTTATTAGTAGATTGCACAGTGAAGTACATATTCCGTACAATTGACCACTAAATGGTAACACCCGAATACGTTTTTCAACTTTTTTAAGTCGGGGTCCACTTAAATTGATTCATGATACAGATACTACCGTTCAAAAGTTTGGGGTCACCCAAACAATTTTGTGGAATAGCCTTCATTTCTAAGAACAAGAATAGACTGTCGAGTTTCAGATGAAAGTTCTCCTTTTCTGGCCATTTTGAGCGTTTAATTGACCCCACAAATGTGATGCTCCAGAAACTCAATCTGCTCAAAGGAAGGTCAGTTTTGTAGCTTCTGTAACGAGCTAAACTGTTTTCAGATGTGTGAACATGGTTGCACAAGGGTTTTCTAATCATCAATTAGCCTTCTGAGCCAATGAGCAAACACATTGTACCATTAGAACACTGGAGTGATAGTTGCTGGAAATGGGCCTCTATACACCTATGTAGATATTGCACCAAAAACCAGACATTTGCAGCTAGAATAGTCATTTACCACATTAGCAATGTATCGAGTGTATTTCTTTAAAGTTAAGACTAGTTTAAAGTTATCTTCATTGAAAAGTACAGTGCTTTTCCTTAAAAAATAAGGACATTTCAATGTGACCCCAAACTTTCGAACGGTAGTGTATACTATCAGATATATACTATCATCATAATACAGTCATCACACAAGATAATCATCAGAGTATATACGTTGAATTATTTACATTATTTACAATCCGGGGGGTGGGGGGTTAGGTTTGGTTGTTATCATCACTTCAGTCATCAACAATTGAGAACAGAGAAATGGACATTGAAACAGTGTAGGTCTGACTTGGTAGGATATGTACAGCAAGTAGTGGACACAGAGAGAGATCAGAAAGCATAAGAAAAAGTATCTACGTTTGATTATTTACATTTGATTATTTACAATCCGGGGAGGGTGTCAGTTTAGGGTTGAAGTTGCCTGGAGGTGTACTTTTATTGCGGTTTTGAAGGAGGATAGAGATGCCCTTTCTTTTACACCTGTTGGGAGTGCATTCCACATTGATGTGGCATAAAATGAGAATGAGTTAAGACCTTTGTTAGATCGGAATCTGGGTTTAACGTGGTTCCGCTATCGCAACTAAAAAAATACATTTTTATAAACGACTGTAACATAGAAATGTTTGTCAACATTATTATGCTCCAGGCAAAAATGTTTGTACATAAATGTCGATTTATGAAAGTAAGGCCTACATTTTGTAAATGGCTTAATGGTTTACAATTATCAATCAAATCTTGGAGAATGATTAAGAGTACAAAAGCCCTTAAATTTGTATCTTTGTTAAAAACATTGAAAGTGATTTAGGTAGCCCTTTTGGTCTTTTTATTTTATTTTATATTTTTTATTATTATTATTTATTAAAATTTAATGCTCTATCTGTATTTGCTTTTGTTTTCTTTCCTTGTTGTTGAAAGTGCCTTTAGTTGATTTGAGCTGAGTTTGAGTTTATTTGGAACATGCAAGCATACAACATGATACATCACAATTTCCAGTTTCTCTTTTCAACATGTTCGAAAAGGAGTAGGAAGAAGCAGAGCTTATTTAATCCTACCCCTTTTCTTTTACATAACAGTTGCTAAAACGTTTGTTTTATTCACAATATACTCCATAAGTAATCACAATAAAAATAAATAAATAAATAATAATTGGTGAAGTAAGTTATATTTCATTTGATGAGATGAGTAAGATTATTTTGAGAATGAATGAATGGATGGATGAAATAAATTCAGGATGTGTATCATGGTTCTTCTTCTTTGTACTTTGTAAACACTTTAAGTTTGAAGAGTTTCTTGAAGTGGATCATATTAGTACATTGTTTGATTGCTTTGCTTAATCCATTCCATAATTTAATTCCACATACTGATATACTGAAGGTCTTAAGTGTTGTACGTGCATATACAAATGTTTTAAATTAAATTTTTCTCTAAGATTGTATTGCTCCTCTTTTTTGAGAAGAATTGTTGTATATTATTGGGTAGCAGGTTATAGTTTGCTTTGTGTATAATTTTAGCTGTTTGGAAAATTCACTATGTCGTGGAATTTCAGTATCTTTGATTCAATAAATAAAGGATTTGTATGTTCTCTATATCCAACATTATGTATTATTCTAACTGATCGTTTTTGTAACACCGTTAGTGAATGAAGTGTACTTTTGTAGATGTTTCCCCATATTTCTGTACAATAACTCAGATATGGTAACACTAGCGAGCAGTAGAGAATATGAAGTGATTTTTGGTCTAGATACAGTGGTTCTTAACCTGGGTTCGATCGAACCCTAGGGGTTCGGCGGAGGTCAAGACACACCCGACTCATCGTGTAAATAAAAACTTCTCCCTATCGGCGTATTAAGGATACGGCAACAGCAGAAGTCACACTGATTTGCAGGTGTGTAATTTGTTGTCAGTTTATGCATTGTGTTGGTATTGTTCTTTGAACAAGGTGATGTTCATGCACGGTTCATTTTGTGCACCAGTAAAAAAAACATGGTAACACTTTAGTATGGGGAACATATTCACCATTAATTAGTTGCTTATTAACATGCAAATTAGTAACATATTGGCTCTTAACTAGTCATTATTAAGTACTTATTAATGCATTATTCGGCATGGCCTTATTATAACCCTAACCCTCTAACCCTGGCCCTAACCCTAACCAAATAACTAAATTAAGTCTTTGTTACTTAGAATATGTTCCCCTAGTGTCCAAAAAACTCTGAATTAAGTCTTTGTTACTGAGAATATGTTCCCCATACTAAAGTGTTACCAAAAACATATAACTTTGTCTTGAATTTGAATTTTTTATTTTTTTATTTTTATACTAAAGAAGGGTTCGGTGAATGCGCATATGAAACTGGTGGGGTTCGGTACCTCCAACAAGGTTAGGAACTTTAAGAGCTTTTTTCATTATTGACGTGTTTCTTGCTTCTTTATGTTGTATATTTTTTACATGAGATTTCCACTTCAATTTATCATCAATCATTATACCTCGACATTTGGTTTAATTTACTCTTTCAATTTCTATTCCGTCTATTTGTATTTGTGTTTGACTTTCTCTTCTACTGTTACCAAATAGCCTTGACTGTTGAGTGATTTATAAATGTATGTTTGTTGTTCAATAAAAAACAAACAAACAAAAAAAAATAAACTATAAAACTACATTACCCAGAAGCGTCATACCACCGCAAAGCCTTGTGGGAAGGTTACCAACGTCCTTGCCTGTCCAAGCTCACGCCAAGGAGGGAGTCTGTCAGTCACTTCCACTTGAACGAAAATCGAATATTTCCGAAATGATGGCAGCGAGATTCCTACGTCGTTCCCTCCCGGTGCTGAGGCAAGCTCGGTGCTATGCCGAGGCCGTCACCGGTGCCCAGCAGTTGTCCTTCACATTCGCCTCCCCTACACAGGTAGCATGGCTAGCTATAGCAGGGTTACCATTGAGGATGCTAGGCTATATGGGCTTAGGCTAACGTTGGCGGGTTAGCTAGCACAATATCTACTTAAAATGCATGTATAAAGCACTTTGTTGTATGTCATTTTGGCGTTTTATACTCACATTCACGCTTGTGTGGGTTGTTCATACTGCCTAAACCGGGGTGACTGTAGAGCTAGTAGAGCTAGCTGCCATTCATTTTGGCTGACCTGCCCTGTGACATTTTGACTTACATTACTGGTGCCACAAGGACTGCCTTATGTGTGTTTTGACAGCAATATCTGAGACCACACTGTTAAATGAATGTTTACTATTGGTGAGCATTTCTAATTTTGAGTTAAAGTTAAAAGTTCCAACGATAGTCACACACACATTAGGTGTGGTTAAATTATTCTCTGCATTTGACATCACATGGGCAAAGGTAAGACCTTCCGGAGGAAAGGTCTGTGGTCAGATGAAACAAAATTTGAACTGTTTGGCTCATGACCCAGCAATATGTTTGGAGGAGATAAGGTGAGGCCGTTAATCCCAGGAACACCAAACCTACCGTCAAGCATGGTGGTGGTAGTATTATGTTCTGGGCCTGTTTTGCTGCCAATGGAACTGGTGCTTTACAGAAAGTAAATGTGACAATGAAAAAGGAGGATTACCTCCAAATTCTTTAGGACAACCTAAAATCATCAGCCCGGAGGTTGAGTCTTGGGCGCAGTTAGGTGTTCCAACAGGACAATGACCACCAAACGCACGTCAAAAGTGGTAAAGGAATGGCTAAATCAGGCTAGAATTAAGGTTTTAGAATGGCCTTCCAAAAGTCCTGACTTAAACGTGTGGACAATGCTGAAGAAACAAGTCCATGTCAGAAAAGCAACAAATTTAGCTGGACTGCACCAATTTTGTCAAGAGGAGTGGTCAAAAATTCAACCAGAAGCTTGTGGATGGCTACCAAAAGCGCCTTATTGCAGTGAAACTTGCCAAGGGACTTGTAACCAAATATTAACATTGCTGTATGTATACTTTTGACCCAGCAGATTTGGTCACATTTTCCGGGGTGACTGTAGAGCAGGGGTGGGCAATTAATTTTTACCGGGGGCCGCATGAGCAACCCGAGCACTGCTGGAGGGCCACATCGACAATATTTCAATTAAATTTTGCTCAATATTATTTTTGATATATACCGTAAGATAAATAATAATAATAATAATAATAATAGTAATACTTCAACGGCGTGGCGAAGTTGGTAGAGTGGCTGTGCCAGCAATCGGAGTGTTGCTGGTTACTGGGGTTCAATTCCCACCTTCTACCTTCCTAGTCACGTCCGTTGTGTCCTTGGGCAAGACACTTCACCCTTTGCCTCTGATGGCTGCTGGTTAGCGCCTTGCATGGCAGCTCCTGCCATCAGTGTGTGAATGTGTGTGTGAATGGGTAAATGTGGAAATACTGTCAAAGCGCTTTGAGTACCTTGAAGGTAGAAAAGCGCTATACAAGTACAACCCATTTATCATTTATCATTTATAACATAGTGTGTGTAACAGCATTCCATGACTAATATAAATAAATTAACATAATAAATGACAGTAAAATAAGCACACGTATGACTGAGGAGTCATAGTGTAACTTTGTGTGGTGTTTGAGTTGTCCGACTTTTTGTGTGGCCATAAACGCACCAGTGGTTTAGTGCTATGCGTGTTGGTGACAGATGACAAGTTGGTTTTGACCTGGTTTGTACGGCAGAAAATGACTAGTTTTTCGAGATAGAATTGTTTTACTCATGTTTTTGGTGTGGTTATGTCCGAATATAAACAGTTTTGCTCAATAAAGTGATCGATATAATTCCTGGTCTCGAAGCATCTCGATAGACGTTACAATAATTGAACAGTGTTCAATTGAACGGTGTTGACGAACACCGTTAGGGCCGCTTGTTGTCACTGTCACTCAAAGTTGCATTGCAAAATTACATAGAATAAATGTTTATTTTGTTTAGAATTCAGATGGGATTTGATTTGGTGCGCGGCATATATTTGCTGCGCGCAGCGGACGCTTGAGCAGTGCGCAATTGCGCAGGCACGCACCTTAGAGGGAACGTTGCTTGGCAGTCCATGTCTTGTTGGAAACACGTCATTCTTCATCAACTTTCTCTTTTTAGCGTCTCGGGTGTAAACCGTGCATCACTTGTCGCTGCATGTGCACCTTCACTCGCAGGTTACACACGAACACACGCCCATAAATAATACTTTTCAAAATAAAAGCAGCACAGTTGTATTGCGCGCACGACATAGATGTTTTTTCAACTTTATTTTGTAATTTGTGATTGCAGCTGTTCACATTCACTCACAATCACGCACATGCATACGTCCACACGGAAGTAATACAAATAACGATTTTCAAAACAAAAGCAGCACCGTTGTATTGCACACTCGACATAGATACTTTTTAAAATGTATTTTGTAATTTATAATTGGCCGGACAGGGACGCACAAAGGGCCGGATGCGGCCCGCGGGCCGCAGAATGCCCAGGTCTGCTGTAGAGCTAGTAGAGCTAGCTGCCATTCATTTTCGCTGACCTGTGTTGTACCGGATAATGCACCCCCGGCGTAGAATGCACCCCCTGACGGGAGTGTTATATCAACTAAAGGCCACACTTAAAGTTTCCACGTGCAAGATTGAATCTATTTAAAAACGTTATTTAATAAGAAGCCAAGAGTGCAAAAACAATAATGTGCATGTTGGAGGAGTTGTGAATGAATGAAATATGAAATCCGTGCTGCAGTCTGCAGGTGTACCTAATATTGTGGCCCAGCAGCGACTGCAGCACGGACCAAACCTACCGTCAAGCATGGTGGTGGTAGTATTATGCTCTGGGCCTGTTTTGCTGCCAAATGGAACTGGTGCTTTACGGGGAGTAAGTGGGACAATGAAAAAGGAGGATTACCTCCAAATTCTTCAGGACAACCTAAAATCATCAGCCCGGAGGTTGGGTCTTGGGCGCAGTTGGGTGTTCCAATAGGACAATGACCACCAAACGCACGTCAAAAGTGGTAAAGGAATGGCTAAATCAGGCTAGAATTAAGGTTTTAGAATGGCCTTCCAAAAGTCCTGACTTAAACGTGTGGACAATGATGAAGAAACAAGTCCATGTCAGAAAAGCAACAAATTTAGCTGAACTGCACCACTTTTGTCAAAAAATAAACCAGAAGCTTGTGGATGGCTACCAAAAGCACCTTATTGCAGTGAAACTTGCCAAGGGACATGTAACCAAATATTAACATTGCTGTATGTATACTTTTGACCCAGCAGATTTGGTCACATTTTCCGGGGTGACTGTAGAGCTAGTAGAGCTAGCTGCCATTCATTTTGGCTGACCTGCCCTGTGACATTTTGACTTACATTACTGGTGTCATAAGGACTGCCTTATGTGTGTTTTGACAGCAATATCTGAGATCACATTGTTAAATGAATGTTCACAGACACTTGTCATTACTAGTTAAAATTAAAGGTCCCAACGATAGTCACACACGCACTAGGTGTGGTGAAATTATCCTCTGCATTTGACATCACATGGACAACGATAAGACCTTCTGGAGGAAAGTTCTGTGGTCAGATGAAACAAAAAATTAGCTGTTTGGCCACATAACCCAGCAATATGTTTGGAGGAGAAAAGGTGAGGCCTTTAATCCCAGGAACACCATTCCTACTGTCAAGCACGGTGGGGGTAGTATTATGTTCTGGGCCTGTTTTGCTGTCAATGGAACTGGTGCTTTACAGAAAGTAAATGTGACAATGAAAAAGGAGGATTACCTCCAAATTCTTCAGGACAACCTAAAATCATCAGCCCGGAGGTTGGGTCTTGGGCGCAGTTGGGTTGCATGAGAGTTAAACTCTCATGCACTCAGTGTTTTTTTACTTGGTTTTCAGTTCGAAAACCAGGGGTGTCAAACTCATTTTAGATCGGGGGCCATATGGAGAAAAATCTACTCCCAAGTGGGCCGAACTGGTAAAATCACGGCACTATAACTTAAAAATGAAGACAACTTCAGATTGTTTTCTTTGTTTAAAGATAGAACAAGCGCATTCTGAAATGTACAAATCATAATGTCGTTGTTTTTGTTTTTTTACACTAACATGTTGCGGTTAATAGTATTCTATCTTTATTTGTCGTTATTTATACTTTCTGAATAAATGTGATAATGTTCATCAGTCAACATTGGTGTTAATTTTCATTCTATCAATATTAGGGATGTCCGATAATGGCTTTTTGCCCATATCCGATATTCCTATATTGTCCAACTCTTTAATTACAGATACCGATATCAACCGATACCGATATCAACCGATATATGCAGTCTTGGAATTAACACATTATTATGCCTAATTTGGACAACCATGTATGGTGAAGATAAGGTACTTTTTTTTAAAAAAATAATAAGATAACTAAATTAAAAACATTTTCTTGAATAAAAAAGAGTAAAACAATATAAAAACAGTTACATAGAAACTAGTAATTAATGAAAATGAGTAAAATTAACTGTTGAAGGTTAGTACTATTAGTGGACCAGCAGCACGCACAATCATGTGTGCTTACAGACTGTATCCCTTGCAGACTGTATTGATATATATTGATATATAATGTAGGAACCAGAATATTGATAACAGAAAGAAATGGGGGGAGGGAGGTTTTTTGGGTTGGTGCACTAATTGTAAGTGTATCTTGTGTTTTTTATGTTGATTTAATAAAAAAATAAAAAAAATAAAAAAAAAACGATACCGATAATTTCCGATATTACATTTTAACGCATTTATCGGCCAATAATATCGGCAGGCCGATATTATCGGACATCCCTAATCAATATAAAAAAATATCAAAATCAAATTACAGGATGTTATTTATGTAGTTTGCTCATTTTCCTCGACTGGTGCACTAACATGTGATTTGTTAATTTTTTTTACATATGTAGCATAATCTACAAAGATACAAAAAATTGCTATTGCGACATCTAGTGGACACATTTAGAACAGCGGTTTCTTTCATTCAAAAATTTCGGCTCATTTTTATACTTTATAGTAACACATCCCTCGGGCATGTATGTTCGGGCCGTACATTTGACACGCCTGTTTTAACGGCAACAAATACATTAGCTGTTTTGGAATTTAACTATAGCTGTACATTGGAACATTAGCCAATGATAAAGTATTTCTCTGTATTTTTTGCAAAACACCTGTGTTGACAATAACAGTTGTTGTCATTAATGTTTTTGCAGGTGTTTTTTAAGGAAGCCAACGTGAAGCAGGTCGACGTGCCGACACTTACCGGTATGTTTGGTATACTGGCCGCCCACGTGCCCACCTTGCAGGTTCTTCGGCCTGGCGTTGTCACTGTCTTAAACGAAGACGGCTCTGCTGTTAAATACTTTGGTAAGATGGTGTTTCATGGCAGCAATGTCATAGCGGCCTTCGTGCATGTAGATATTGTCATGCAAATACAACAAAATAATAACTTTTTCCTCCATGTTGTGTAGTGAGCAGTGGGTCAGTAACTGTCAATGCTGATTCTTCAGTGCAGCTCCTAGTTGAGGAGGCGGTACCGCTTGGCGATCTGGACATTTCTGTGAGTAAAACCCCAGTACAAAAAGAAAACCATTAACATTTCAAGGAAAAAGCTGCAACAACTATTTTGATAGTGGTTTAATCATTGATTATCTTAACGATTAGTCGACTAATCAGATAATGAAACATAAACCTATTCCTCATTCAGCCATCTGCTTTTAAATTCATCTTAATATATTTTTAGGCATGTGCTAACAAAGATGACTAATTTATTTTTACAGTAACTGTGATGCTCATTAGTCTGTTGCAAAAAACAAAATAATTAGCCAACTTTTGTACATTTAAAAGAAGCAAGAACAGGCCCAATGCTAACAAAACAAAGTATTTTTTATGAAAACAAAGGACAGTAGAAATAGCAGCAATAAAAGGAAACACTATCTAACTTCCTCAAAAAGAAACCTATACATTTGTGATGATGTGTTTAAAAAGGTACACATATATAATATTGATTAACTCCTGGCTTTTTTTAAATCAATCTATTTGACTCCATTAATTCTGAACATGTTAGCTATCTTATAGTTTGTATATTTATTATTTTATGATATCGGCGCTTTGGTGCCTAATGTTTGTGTGAAATTTACTTTTGTCGTGATTTTCTTCTGTGTGCTGCAAATTGACGCTGCTTTACACTTTTAAGTTCCTGACATATAAAAAATAAATATATTTTACAAACTATAGAGTGCGCCAGTTAGCCGCACCCACAAAACTTTAGAGGAAAAAAATATTTTCCATATATTAGCTGCACCGCAGATATATACGTTTGTGAACCGAGTTGATACTATTTTGTAAATGTTTATTTACATACTGAATGAAAACAATTAAGGTGTCTGTACCACGGCAGTGAAATAGCTGATCACACAAAACAGAAGTCATCGTCATGGAACCATTAGCTGCGGGATCTTGCTCTCCAATCAACTAAACAGACTCAATAACTCCATGGTAATGTTGTGTGAATTTACTGAGGAATTTGTGAAATTGACACAATACAGAAAGGAATGCCGTTGTAAGTTAACAATACGAGCACAGACACTTGTAAACGTGTTAGCATATTAGCTAATGCTAATGACGCTAGCCTGATTACATTACGATAGCACGTACACATATGCATGAAAACACTTTTACGGACTTCACACATGGGACGGTTCAGTAACTAAGGCTGCATAATTTTGAGAAAAAACCTAATTGGGATTTTTCTCTCCAAAATTGCGATTTGATTTTCGATTATTATATTTTATACATAAAAATGTGTAAAACTGTCAAAATAACCAATGAAGGAAGACATGTTACTTTTAGACTGTCAACCAACATATTGTTGACTGTAGGTGCCACACATTAGAACAGTATGCAATAACTAACTTAAAAAAAATTTGGCTTCATGCAGTCAGACTGAGCGCTTTTGTCTACATCAGGGGTCACCAACCTTTTTGAAACCAAGGGCTACTTCTTGGGTACTGATTAATGAGAAGGGCTACCAGTTAGATACACACTTAAATAAATTGCCAGAAGTAGCCAATTTGCTCAATTTACCTTTAACTCTGTTATTATTAATAATTAATGATATTTATCTTTGTGGAAACACTGATCATCTTAATGATTTCTCACAATAAATATATATAGAAACAGATAAATATCAATATGCAACACTTTATTTTTACATTTTCTCTAAGTGCACATTTTTCAAATTGAACATTTTCAAATGATCACTTCTAAGACAGTCTTGTGAAATCACAATATTAAGGCTGCAGCTAACGATTATTTTTCTATCGATTAATCTATAGATTATTTTTTCGATTAATCGGTTAATCTATAGATTATTTTTTCGATTAATCTATAGATTATTTTTCCTTTTACCGATTATTTTTTTTATTCAAAATGAAGATGAAAAAATAAATGTAGGCCCGTTTTTTCAAAAGGCATGGCTTTTATTTACAAAAAAAAAGAAGTATGGCCACTCAGTCAACATTGACAACAACATGACTAAATATTCTGTAACAATGTAAACATTTAAAACTTTTAACATTTAACAAAATTAAAAGTAGCTTATTTGCTTTTTAATGTGCACATATAAAAGTCAACATCCAGTGCAAATCTTAATATTCTGCAATAGTATAAGCATTTCAAAAGTAAAAGTATTGCTTATTTTGCTTTAAAATGTGCAAAAATAAAGATAAACATCCAATACAAAAAAGTGCAAAACGAAATATTATGTAACAACAGTGTAAACATTTCAACAAAAGTGAAAGTATTGCTTATTTGCTAAAATGTGCAAAAATAAAGATAAACATCCAATACAAAAAAGTGCCAATCTAAATATTCTGAAACAGTGTAAACATTAAGTATTGCTTTTAAAATGTGCAAAATAAACATCCAGTCCAACACAGTACACAATAACCAATTCTACTCATTCCAGTGAGTGACTAACAGCTGTAATGAAGAAAGGTTAGCATGTCTACGCTCAGAAGGGGTCGATGTGGCTGGAACTGAGAGGTAATTAGCCTTCACCTCAAGCCAGGACTGCGAGTGAGCTGAGCTGCAGTTTATATTTCTAGAAGGTCAACGGGCTCATAGTGATGTTACTAGTAGTTGACTGGGAGGTGTTTATTATCATTTGGGGAGAGTCCGCTGCCTGATGCTCACCTGCTAAACACCTATCTGCTCCATGCTGAAGCGCTGACTACATGCGCTATGAATACGCACTGCTGATTGGCTGGGAATGCTTCGTGTGTACCAATCAGATGGTTGTGTGGGTGGGACAATGCTGCGTGTGTACCAATCAGATGGTTGTGTGGGTGGGACAATGCTGCGTGTGTACCAATCAGATGGTTGTATGGGTGGGACAATGCTGCGTGCTGTGACAGAGGAGCGAAGCAGCTTGTTAAGACTTTAGCAGCTAAAGTTAGCTTTAGCTTAGAAACTCGTTCGGTACACCCCCGTACCGAACCGAAAGCCCCGTACCGAAACGGTTCAATACAAAACACATACCGTTACACCCCTAGCAGATACAAATGACACATTCATGTTTTTGTGTAATGATGACAACGTATGCTCGCGCGGACGATTGACTAGTTGATGGTTTTCTTTTCAAATGTTCGTTCATAGCCGTTGTGCTGCTATGATAGGCCATTTCCGCTCGACACAGTGTGCATACAACAACATTATTAGGCCGTTTATTGAAATACTCCCACTTTTGACCACTTTTGGCATGCTTTTCCCCCCTCGCTCGCACCGCTCGCATCGTCTTCTTTGATCGTCTGCTTTGCGCTTCGCCATGACGGTAGTGTGACGTCATTATGCGACGCGTCGACGCACAAAAACGGCGTCGACGTAGTTACGTAACCGATGACGTCGACTACGTCGACGCGTCGTTTCAGCCTTACACAATATCCCATTTTAACTAGCTAGCCACTAACATTTTTGAACAAATCATGAATTACTTTGCACCATGTTTGTACAAATAATAATTCATGTAAAATACAAAAGTAAACTCTCAAATTTTTAAATCATGTCACACTTTGAACTGGACACCAAATCTGCTATCTGTTTCTTTGTCAGTTAGTGGGAAGCCTGGCATTGCATGCTGTTAACTAGTGAGTTGTACTCTGGTGTGTAACTTGACACTGCAACTCTGAGTGAGTCTTGCAGATGTGCATCAGTGAGGCGTGTTCTGTGTTTGTTCTTGATGAAGTTCATGTCAGAAAAGGCTGATTCACAAAGACAAGATTTTTCCTCATTGTTTGCGGTACCTTCTTAATCTTTTGGACATATTTTCACAGCAATCTGGCCTTAAGCTTAATTATGATAAATGTAAAATGTTAAGGATCGAAAATCTAAAGGGAACGTCCTTTCGAATGAAATGCAAAGTGTTTTGTTTATAAATTATATGCAATCTGTTGTGTTCCCTAATTTTTTTCCGTGTACATGAATGAAGGTGTGTGTTGCTGAGTCCGACTTGGACATTATCTGGACTGGGCCTGGTTTAAAAAACCCTTTAAAAAAATCTAATTTCATTGACAACCTGGTCTGTTGAAGATAAGGCCCTTTTTAAAAAAAATAAAATAAAATAAGATAAATAAATAAAAAACATTTTCTTGGATAAAAAAGAAAGTAAAACAATATAAAAATAATTACATAAAAAATAGTAATTAATGAAAATGTTAGTGGACCAGCAGCCTATACAATCATGTGTGCTTCAGGGACTGTGTCCCTTGCAGATGTGTTGTCTATGTTGTGGGAACCAGAATATTGGTAGCAGAAAGAAATAACCCCTTTTGTGTGGATGAGTGTGCATGGGGGAGGTTGTTTGGGTTGATGAACTGATTGAAAGTGTATCTTGTGTTTTTTCTATGTAGATTTAATTAAAAAAAAAAAAAATATATATATATTTTTTTTTTACTTTTTTTTTTTTTTTTTTTTTTAGAACAGGCCCGCGGGCGACTCATCTGGTCCTTACGGGCGACCTGGTGCCCGCGGGCACCGCGTTGGTGACCCCTGGTCTACATCATGCTCTTAAACTGAAGAAATAACCGATAAAAACTATACAGTGTTTATAATGTAATGTAAGCATAATATATAATAATAATGCAAGTAACCATTTAAGAGGATATAAACTTTTATTTCTCATTACTGTAGAATTGCAAAATGAATAAACAAAAAAATATAATGGACACTCATTTCTGTAAGCAGAAATTTAATTTAAATATTGAACATCTTTAAGAGAAAAAGCGCTATATAAATGTAATTCACTTCACTTCACTTCACTTTAAGTGCATTCTTTTCCCAGTTGGAAAATCCCGTCATTTTGATGGCCGTGTCTTTCCCGTCCAGTTTGAAGCTGAAATATTATCACCACAGGACATTTGGCTTTTTAATCATAATTTTTACTCTTCATTTTTTTTGCTTTGCAGCACTACTTAGTGGCGAGTCGCATGTAGGAAGGCTGTCTGTGCTTCCTATGTGTGTAAATCTATTAGATAGCTAAAATGCCAGAAAATAATCAATATATCAGTGTGCTGCTTTTTAACACATCATCAGAAAATGTTTCTTAATTTTTTGAGCAAGTTAGTTTTTATTGTTTGTTGTTAATCCATAAATAGGTTTTATTTTGCACTTTTCCTGTCCTTACTTTTAAATAGACAAGAGTTTAATAGCGATTAAACAAGTTTTAACAGCCTAATGAGCTGCGAATTTGTCATCTTTGTTGTTAGTAAGCACATGCCTGAAAATACCTCACGCTGAATTTAGACTTAGACTTCCTTTTTATTGTCATTCAAATTTGAACTTTACAGAACAGATAAGAACGAAATTTCGTTACATTAGCTCATGGTAGTGCAGGATAAAAAAGCAATAAGGTGCATACATAAATAAATAAAAAGGTTACTGTACAGATAAATATATTGTACTTTTTCATATGCATCCACGTTTATGGATGTATGTTATATTGTATTTTTTATTCCAGCGAGTTAATCCATTTTGGGAGGAGTTGAGGGGATAATTATGATGCGTTCAAGAGTCTTATGGCCTGAGGGAAGAAGCTGTTACAGAAAAATTAATGGCTAAATTAATGCCCCTGTATATGTGTATACTTTATCATTTGTCTAATCGACTAATCACTAAGATAGTCAATGACTAGTCGACTATCAAAATAGTCGTTAGTTGTAGCCCTAGCCGTCAGCAAAGAAAAAACCCATAAATTAGCTGCACCGTTTTAAAAGCCGAAGGATTCAAAGCGTAGGAAAAAAGTAGCGGCATATAATCTTGAATTTACAGTACTTGAACTGACAAAGAAATAGACAAAGTTTAGCTGGCGGACTTTGGGTAAAATGATAGTTCAATCTATGTTTTACACAACTCCGTCTCACACTTGTTAGCTGGCTAGCAAGGTAACAAACGAGCTATCTTACAGAGTTGATTTCACATTCTCCAGATGTTCTACATCCTGCTTGTGTCAGATGTAGTTTCATAAAACAAGGTCCACTTTGCAAAATGAGCAAGGTATTTATGTCTTTAAAAAGATTAGAATGAAATGTTCCCACACTTCACATGTTTTCACCTGCGATGTTGTTACGAGTGGCCACGTTGACGCGCTTCCATCTGGAAAAACGCGAGTGATAACACCAACTATAGTCAACAAAATAATTCGTTGGCGACACTCTTTAGAATGATTTTCTTTTTTTTATACATTACATCCACTTACAATGGAACCTACGGGAGTAAATGGTAAATGGAGTGTACTTGTATATTGCTTTTCTACCTTCAAGGTACTCAAAGCGCACTATTTCCACATTCACCCATACATTCACACACTGATGGCGGGAACTGCTATGCAAGACGCTAACCATGACCCATCAGGAGCAAGGATAAAGTGTCTTGCGCAAGGACACTACAAACGTAACCGGAATGGCGGAAGCTGGCATCGAACCTGGAACCCTCAAGTTGCTGGCTTGGCCGTTCTAACACCCGAGCCACACTGTCGCTGTATTTCGCCTATAAAGCATTTAAAAAAAAAACTCAACACCTCCATTAAGGTTGTATATAGATGCTGTAAGTATATATCTAATGTAGTATCCGGCACATTCATAATTACATGCAATATTTACATATTTTGCTCATTTTTAAGCATACGGCAGCGCATCAAAAGCGCATCACATTTGCATTTACCTTCAACAATATCACTGATATTACCCACTGCAGACTTCATGAGAGCCAAAAATAATAGTAAAACATCATTTACCCGTACAATGTCTGCTGTCACTAGGATGCTGACGTTTAGGATGTCCATATATTCCCATTTAGATAAAGAATGACTCCTAATCCTCACGAAGGGTTTATAAAACATAAAGAAAGGTGTGCGCAAACCAGGATCTTTTGTGTGCCGTTAAAGTTTACCAGCTTCTCACTTTATGTCCACATCATTTTACTACCAAGCTGAGAGGCATGATTTTTTTAAATCTAGAACTAACTTTCAGGACCTGAGTTCAATCCCGGGCTCGGGATCTTTCTGTCTGGAGTTTGCATGTTCTCCCCGTGACTGCGTGGGTTCCCTCCGGGTACTCCGGCTTCCTCCCACCTCCAAAAAACATGCACCTCGGGATAGGTTGATTGGCATCACTAAATTGGCCGTAGTGTGTGAATGTGAGTGTGAATGTTGTCTGTCTGTGTGTTGGCCCTGCGATGAGGTGGCAACTTGTCCAGGTTGTATCCCACCTTCTGCCTGAATGCAGCTGAGATAGGCTCCAGCACCCCCCGCAACCCCGAAAGGGACAAGCGGTAGAAGATGGATGGATGGATGGATGAGCTCCCAGGCAAGAAAGCAGCTCAGCAGCTGATGATGTCAATACAACCAGCAAGTTGCCTCTCTCTGATCAATGCGCCGCTAATTGTAGGTCCTTAACGTTAGTGCTTATAATAACAATATCGCTAATACTTTGTTAATATTCATGTCATGTAATGTAAATTGAGTATTGTTGGCGCTTTGTGAATGGTTATCGGGTTTTATGATCGGAAGAAACGCAAAGAAGCAATGACATCGTAGCTACCATATGCTCCATTGTAAGCAGACTTGTTTTACGTTATTTACAAGTTAGAATCCATCCATCCATCCATTTCTACCGCTTATTCCCTTCGGGGTCGCGGGGGGCACTGGAGCCTATCTCAGCTACAATCGGGCGGAAGGCGGGGTAGAATGCATTCGAAAAAGACACGTGTTCTTGTCTCTCATAAGCATTGTGAATTATAGGCAAAATTGAAAAATAAAAACTGCATTTCCCTTTGAAGCTTACACAGTCTTTGTATTAAACAAAAAAAACAGCTTGTTTTTCTGATAAAAAATGTCCAATGTGAGTGAGTTGATTGTCTTTTATAGATGTGATTGTTTTAATGAGATTTGAGCGATGCAGTGTCCTTATCCATCTTGTAGAGGCATTCATAATTACCGCTATTTACCCAAGCATCTCCTGCAGCAGGGACATGCTCTTTGACAGCATTGTTTGAACCCTCCCAAGATTTCTAATTTCCTCTCGTTTTGATCCATGGAGCCCCCCGGTGACGACCCGTCTGGTCCGTGTCGCAGTTGGACATAAATGCCGTTGCCTTGTTTAAATGTCATGCTTGTTATTGCGGCACTGCGCACTCATTGCCGTCCTTCCTTGACCTTGGGCAGCGCCACTGTCACTGTGAACTTGACTCCGAAGGACTAAATGAGCCCTCCCTTTCTTGGACTGTGCGGCAACAATGCACGCGAGGCGGCGCTTGTTAATAAGAAGGGAAAGGTCACTCACTGTTGAGTTATAGCAGATGTGTCAAATCCCCACTGGGAGACCTTTAACTTCCAGCCATGTTTGGCATTTCTACTTTCTCATCGTCACTATGACAAATGAAGCTTTCAGAGAAAAAGTGGCAGTTGGGATTTTCTACCCCTTTACACCTCACTCAACAGGGTTTTAACCAAGTTTGATGAAGGTGATTGGTTCTACTAATTTCACCTATGACTGTCAAGAAGTTACTGTCTACTTATGTGTTGAAGCTACTTCCTGACTGTTTTTTTAATAATACATCAACACGGATATTTTATAGAGCTGTGATGGTTGGTACTTGTATTCATAATTAGAATTTTCGTTAGGGCTGGACAATTAAAATTGTGATTTCGATTATAGATTACAACGGTCATAAAAAAATAATCAGTGAAAAAAGCCAAAGTGTATTTGTATGCGCAACGTGCATACAAATACAGAGATTGTAATAGTGGAACAGGAGAGGAGCGAAAGAGTGAAGAAGGGGAAGGGGGTGAGTGGGTGTAAGGAACAGAGTAACGAGGCCTGTCGCCATCACGTCTCCACCCTCCACCTCATCACTGCCACCACAGCCTAGGGGGCTGATTAGATTGAACACATATTTATTAAAAAAAATAACCAAATAACAATATCTTATAATAAATAAAAATATTTAGCATTTCAAAATAACATTCATTTGCTGAATGGCGATATACAATATATATCTCGATATTTTTTCCGTGAAGTAAAAACAAAACACAAAACAGTCCTAGTTACCTGAGATACTAAGTATGTCATTATTATGACTTAGTAAGTGAATATTTTGACTTAGTAATTTACTAAGTCAAAATAATGACTTACTAAGTCAAATTAATGACTTACTGTAAGTAAGCGTTTGCAATAAGCGTTTGAAAAAAAGAGTTAAAAGTAGGGCCACATGCTGACTTATGTTCAACTCATCATGGTTAATTTATTACAGCATTTGGGAAGCCTGTAGTTGATTTTTATTATGTAAATGTTATATTTTTATCAACAAACATGTCATAGCAGGGACCCTGCCATTCAAAACTAGGCTGCTCCATTACTAATGATTAATGTAACTATAGCTGAAAAAATAGTACAATAGCAATAGGAGAGACTATTCATCCCTGAACACCATGGAGTTCATGTAGGCTTAATGATGCAGTTACATTATTATATCAACTATCAGAGACAGCTTCAGGAAACTCTTCAGTTAACATAATGTGTTTTTTTACTGCTTCAACACAGCTCAATCAACACAGAAAAAGGAGAGAAAGACAAGCATTATTGACCTACATTTAACAACTAACAGACAGGGCTTTGCTGTCCGTTTCATGTGGGGCACACACACATAAACACTCGCGCGCACGTACACACCGCACAGTGAGCTAACGTTACGCTAAAAGCTAATTAGCCTTCACCTCAAGGACTGCGAGCGAGCTGAGCTGCCGCTTATGTTTCTAGAACGTCAACGGGCTCATAGTGATGTTACTAGTAGTTGAGTTGTAGAGGACTGAGAGGTGTTTATTATAATTTGGGGAGAGTCCGCTGCCTTATGCTTACCTGTTAAAGTTAAAGTACCAATGATTGTCACACACACACTAGGGGTGGTGAAATTTGTCCTCTGCATTTGACCCATCCCCTTTGATCACCCCCTGGGAGGTGAGGGGAGCAGTGGGCAGCAGCGGTGCCGTGCCCGGGAATCATTTTTGGTGATTTAACCCCCAATTCCAACCTTTAATGCTGAGTGCCAAGCAGGGAGGTAATGGGTCCCATTTTTATAGTCTTTGGTATGACTCGACCGGGGTTTGAACTCACAACCTACCGATCTCAGGGCGGACACTCTAACCACTAGGCCACTGATTAGGTAAACACCTATCTGCTCACCCCACCTGCCTGTGCCGTGAGCACTGACTCCATGCGCTCTGAATACGCACTGCTGATTGGCTGTTACCGCTCTGCGTGTAACCAATCAGATGGTTCTGTGGGTGGGACAATGCTGGCGGACAGCTTGTTAACATGGCAGTTTAGGCGGTGGCTCTTTGTTGTTAAGGCGGCCGCCTTAACAACAAAGCGCTGCGGAAAACCCTGTGCGTGTGTGTGATTGATAGGTAAAGCAGTGTTGGGGTGTGAACGTAATACCATTATTTTATTTGTAATGTGTAATTAAAAGACTATAGATAAACGTTATCCATATATTTATAGACAAATTTGTTTTTTTTTTATTCTTTAATAATATAAACTTGTCAGCTCATGCCTTTTATCTCTATTTTTACATTTTGATAGTTTTTAAGTTATGTACATGTAGATGCTGTATCGGGACAGATCCATTAAGATTTTGAGCAGAAATATTTAGTATAGTAATTAACTATACACAATAAAACATTAACAAAATGATGTGTCACATGAATGAATTTTGAAGTAACACCTTAGTGACATAAAAAAAATACAATGTAAAAAAAACCAAAAAAACCCTAATGTTTACTTTTTGATATCAAAATGAAACACAAAACAGTTTGGCTAATGAAGATGAAGTCTAATAAACAAGCTTTGTTCTTCTCCAATGCCTCCCAGTAGTTCAGTACAACAGTTTGGCCAACAAAAAAAACCCCCGAGTGATACCTCGCACATCAAATAAACAATCTTCACAGCCTGCGTTCAATTCGATGAGATGAAAAAACATTTTAGCCAGTATTGATGCTATTTGAACACTGATACAGTTTGCAGTTAAATAAAGGACGAGTGAACATCCCAGTAAACAAAGTAAATACTTTATAAACAAGTTGTGACAACGTTCACGACACATCAACTGCTGCAAAACATCAAAGAGCTTTCTCCTTCGCTGTATACTTTTAGTGTGGGGACAAGTGCGTCTGTCTTCAATATTGTCCACACCTCTCTCCATCTGAACACAGCAGTTCGCTCTTAAACGCAGGCCGGGAAGCGAGGGAAAATGACGTTAAACCAAGGGCTTGGCTCAGTTTACTCCGAGGGAAAATCTCCGCAGCAAAGTCGGTGTCTACTAACTTTGGCTCGCTGTAGACACGCAACTCAAAAGGGGCATATCCCAACCACTTATTAGGGCCGGATGCCCGAAGACTGCAAGCAAAGTTCAGCTTCCTCTAAAATGTCAAAATAAAGATAGGTGGTCAAATATGTACATTTGTATTTACCTTTTATTGACTAAATATGTGCTGGAATTTGTTTAACTTTTGTTCAGAATCAGGTACTTTCGCTGATGTTTTTTTTTCCTCATTCGTTGTGGCAGCGTCACAGTGCAATAAACAGTGTTGAAGCAAAGCGTTCATTGACTTCAATGAGGGAGCATTGAGTACATTGTTCCACTGCAGCCAAACTAGACAGTTATTGTGTAAATGCTCGGCTTAGTCCCGCCCATTGGACTCTTGGCGTCTCTGGAAGTAAATGGAAAGTGGGATAGGCCTCGGCTGGCCTCGACGCTGGGCATGATGATTTGATGATCTGTCTGAGGGTGAATCCCTTTTGTGATCGACAGCAATATCAGAAAATCAGCGGTCTTGAAATATAAACCACTACCACGGCATTTTTTAAGTTTCATTCCATTTTTTTGAGTTGATATGGAGAATTTTACAATACTCTAGGTGACAATTTCTTTGTTAAATGTTTATCTGTTATCAAATAATGTACTTGTATTTAGAAAGTAGCAGAAGATGAGCTTCCCCTGCTTGAAAGACCAGCAGCCGCCACTGCTACCTATTCATATCCTAAATGGGGTCCCCGAAAGGGCACACAGACAGTGCAGCTTATCCTTTGGCCAAAGATAGTCATGACTAGCGATTAGTTAAAGAGAAGCCGGAGCCTAAGGGCCCTCTTTAGTAGTAGTTCAATCAATCAATCAAAGTTTACTCATATAGCCCTTAATCACAAATGTCTCAAAGGGCTGCACAAGCCACAACGACATCTTCGGCCCAGTTCCCACATCAGGACAAGAAAATACTCCACCCAATGGGAGCAACAAGAAACCTTAACATACTCCGAGTTCACATTCATATGTTAGACGCACTGCATCCTGTCGGTAAGATAGGAGTTAAACCAATACATGAATTAATACATTCTAAAATAATGTTATGATCGACGGTATCGAAAGCAGCGCTGAGATCAAGTAGCAGCAACATGGCATCAGCATCCATAGTTAGCAATAGATCATTATTCATTTTTGCAAGGGCTGTTTCCGTAGAGTGATTTGCCCTGAAACGGGAATGAAAGGGTTAACAGAGATTGTTGGACGCTAAGTGTTCATTTAGCTGCTGTGTAACCATTTTTTGGAGAATTTTCGAGATAAAGGGAAGGTGGTACACTGGCCGGTAGTTTTCCATGAAGTCAGGATCGAGGTTAGGTCTTTTGAGCAGGGGATGAGTAACAGCTTTTTTTAATCCTAGGGGAACAGTACCAGAGGAAAGTGATAAGTTAATATATAAAGACTAAAAAATGTGAGCACATTACACCAATTCTTAAATCCTTACATTGGCTCACTGTACATCAGAGAATTGATTTCAAAATCCTCCTGCTCACATATAAATCACTACATGGTCTAGGGCCGAAGTATATCACTGATATGTTCCCCCTATATAAGCCCTCTAGATCACTAAGATCTTCTGAGACCAATCTGTTAGCGGTTCCCAGAGTAAACTCAAATCAAGGGAACGCATCATTCAGTCACTATGCAACAAATAGCTGGAATAAACTTCCTGAAGATGTCAGACTCTCCCCAACTCTGACTACTTTTAAAACTAGACTGAAGACTTTTATGTTCACCTTAGCTTTCAGCTAAATCTTTTAATCTTTTAACTTTTAACGTCCGCACTGTTTTTATTTTTATTGTCTGCATTTTAATTTTGCTTTTATTTTCTTTCATTTCACTTTGTTGTCTGTGAAGCACTTTGAGTCTGCCTTGTGTATGAAAAACGCTATACAAATAAAGTTGCCTTGCCTTGCCTAATATTTAGCACTGATGGTCCTAATATTACAAACAGCTACTTGATAAGCTTCCCAGGAAGTTGGTCAAGTAAACATGTTTGTTTTGTCCCATTTACACATCGCAGGAGTTTTTATAATGTTATTTATTCAAAAAGAGAGAGATTATTTTGGAGAGTGATATCCGTTGTACATACATTCATATCTGCATTAATAGAACCCAAGTGGAGCTGGAACGCGTTATCTTTAATCTCCTTTCTAATGAGTTAAATTTTTCTTAGTAAAGAATTACATAAAGTCATCTGCCGAGTGGGCGGAGCTACTGGGGGTAGTCCCTTGTTGGGTTAGCGATGTTACTGTACTGAACAAATATTTAGGATCGTTTTTATTGTGGCGGATGAGATTGGAGTAGTAATTAGTTTTAGCTAAGGTAAGCGCGTGTTTATAAATTATTAAACCATCACTCCATGCTTGATGGAAAACCTAAAGTTTAGTCGCAAGCCATATGCGTTCCAGCTTTCTACATAATTTAAGAGCTCTGGTTTCTTTTGTAAACCAAGGGTTCTGTATTTTAGGGGCTTTTTTTTTGCTTTAGCGGTGCTATACTATCAATGGCGTTGCGGAGGGCATTGTTAAAGTTGTTCGTGAGATTAAGTTAATCGTAAAAAAAGCTGAGCGACAGCTCATATGTCAAGATATGTATTTACTGACATTATATTCTGAGCTGAGGCTTACTGTGTAACACAAACATAGTTTTACATGCTTTGATGGGTATTTTCAGGTGATGCATTTTATTGATTCCTTAAAGCTAGACCTACTAGATATGTCTAGTTTTTAAAAATGTCAAATCACAACGAACAAGTAAATCCTTTGCATCAAAGAGTCAAAGCTATCGATCAATTTTTTTGGTTCACTGCCATTCCATGCAAGTTTTGTGGGTGTCGGTAATACACATTTTAAATCATTGGCAGATAGTTAAAACAAACCAAAAGTATGTTTCTACAATGTAGACCAGGGGTGCCCAGTATTTTTGCCTCCAAGGGCCTCAGTGAAACTGTGCCAGTGGGATGCATGCCAAACAGCGATCTTAAGCGTACAGCAGCACCGTGGGTGAGGAATTTAGCCTCATACCGCCATATAGGTAGTGGAGATCATCACATTCAATAGATGACAACTAGTTTGCCTTGTGGATATGTCATCAATGAATGTGAGTTTAAAAGAGGACAATATGAGTATGCATTAAATTTGGGAGGCCACCCTTTGGTAAGCCAAACGAAACAACTTGGCCCCACTTTGAGCACACCTGATTTAGACCGCGGAGTGCTAAGGATACTTCCAGTGCTAATAAAAAAACATTGCTTATTATGTGTGCCAATAAATCAGTCATAAGACTGAACGGAAGTGAACGGAAAATGCCAAACATCACTTGTTCCCGGTAACATGACTTATTCGCACAGTCTATGGCCATCTTAAGCCTTTGTGGAGGTGGCGTCTTGAGTGCTTGGACTAGCTGCCAATCGGGAAAATAAAAATATCTGAAGTTATACTTTGTTCATTGTTCTTTTATCATAGTCGAGTGATAATGCTATGTTTTTTCCCATAGGCTGCCAAAGCAAACCTGGAGAAGGCCCAGGCCGAGCTGCTTGGCGTGTCCGATGAGGCTGCGAGAGCAGAAGTTCTTATCAGCATAGACACCAATGAGGCAATCGTCAAGGCATTGGAATAAACCCACGGTATGGCCCACCAGTTAATCTCTGTAGCGTATTTAGTAAACTATGAAAGTAGAACCCGCAAAACGTCCATTGGAAATACCTGGTACTATGAGGTACTAGTTTAGTACCTAGTCAGTTGGGGTTCCACACTTGTGTAAGCCAGTGCTAGTTGCTCATTGGTTGAGCAGATTTGTCATTGCAGCAGTCAATTTTCCTGCTGCCCTCAGTCTTTTGGCTAAAATGTGCCTCTTTAGTAACCATGACCTCTTTACTTACCAAGACCAAGTGCCACATGCTAGGAAATTACCACGTCCAGTTAGCTGTGTCCGATAAAGTGGCCAGTGAGCGTTCTAAGGAGTCCTGTGACCGCTAATAAGTTACCACTTGCATTGTTTGTGGCAGCTGAGATTTTTTTTTCTTTCACTTCCAGGTCATCTAATCTCGTTTTGTGGAAATCCCTTTCCAGCATCGCCAACTGTCCACGCCAGTGTTCAGTGGATTCCATGCTTGCGTTGTACAGTGGTAGAAAATCACAAAAATAAATTTATTTGGAATTATCTAGTGAAATTGTACTGTGTTTATTCAACTGGTTGCAGTTTAGTGTTTCAACCGCTTGGTGGCAGCAAATGTCAGCTACTCAAGAGTCTAAAATAAAGTCTAACATCTGATGATTTAACTGACCTTTAAAGATGCCTTCCAGGAAATAAAACATAGCTGCACTGTGAGATTAAATAACACCAGCATTGAGATCGGCTCCGGCACCCCCCGCGACCCCAAAAGGGACAAGCGGTAGAAAATGGATGGATGGATGGATGGATGGCTGGTTATGAGCTACCATTTGAGGGTTTTTTGCTCTTGTGTGGCAAAGTGGGACCTTCTCCTGTTTCGTAACGGGCTTGCCAACTGAGGTGTTGAGCTCATTCATTCACGTGCCGGAGTCAAACCAGTTTGTTTTGAATGTCACAACGGTAGGCCCCTGAGCACATGCACACAACAAATCACTTGTATAAACGCTTACTGTTATTTTTAACTTTTGAGAAGTTTGTGTTCTGATTCTTAACTCAGAATGTATTATACACGGTGTGGACTGCTCACATCAGTAATAAGAACAACTAGCTCTCAGCAGCTTTTGGAGTTATCAGTCAATGAGAGAGTACATTATTTGATCAATATCGTCTTGTCTCAGCTATCCATTGAATGCATAAGTGACAGTGGTGCGGACATGCCGCCAACAGGCTTGATACAGCCCCCAAGAGTATTTGATATGGCCAACCATGCCAATTTAAATTGAAATGAAACCACAGAGAAACATTTAACCCAAATTTCATTCGAATAGAAATGTCTTGTCCTCAAAACACTGGTTGTTTTTCTAAGTTTTTTAACTTAAAAATAGTACATCCTACTTGTCCCTGTCATAAAGTACTACAGGGGACTCCACCTTGTAGGGTCACGGTGTCTTGATGTTTGAGCCTTGTGTAATAATCTGAGATGATCAGCACAAATCATTCATACTTTTGTTTTGTAGTGTGGAATGTTAGAAAAGGGTTAATCAATTGAAATTAATCAGAAAAATGGTAGGTAAGAAAAATATTAACATACAAGATAGATGCTTTTGAAGTATAGTGATAAATGAGGGTTTCCCCCTGCTTGCCAATGTACTTGTGGCGGTAGGCCTTGCTATGGGCGTGGTCAATATGACACCATCATATAATTTGCATAATTGTCCATTATTTTCTTGAAAGAAGGATAAATAAATTGTACTTACAAATCTGTGTTACTAGTAAGTACTGTAGTAATTACATATTTTTTAGAATTGTTGTTATTATATGATGTAACACAGACCGTACACCAGTGGTGCTGTTTTTTTAAGAAGGGAAAACTTATTTTCAGCCATTTATCAACAACACCCAGAAGCGCCGCCAGCTTCGCTGGGCTCGAGCTCATCTAAGATGGACTGATGCAAAGTGGAAATGTGTTCTTTGGTCTGACGAGTCCACCTTTCAAATTGTTTTTGGAAACTGTGGACGTCGTGTTCCGGACCAAAGAGGAAAAGAACCATTCGGACTGTTACAGGCGCAACGTTCAAAAACCAGCATCTGTGATGGTATGGGGGTGTATTCGTGCCCAAGGCATGGGTAACTCACACATCTGTGAAGGCGCCATTAATGCTAAAAGGTACATACAGGTTTTGGAGCAACATACGTTGCCATCCAAGCAACGTTATCATGGACGCCCCTGCTTATTTCAGCAAGAAAATGCCAAGCCACGTGTTACAACAGCGTGGCTTCATAGCAAAAGAGTGCGGGTACTAGACTGGCCTGCCTGTAGTCCAGACCTGTCCCATTGAAAATGTGTGGCACAATATGAAGCCTAAAATACCACAACGGAGACCCCGGACTGTTGAACAACTTAAGCTGTACATCAAGCAAGAATGGGAGACAATTCCACCTGAAAAGCTTCAAAAATTGGTATTTTCGGTTCCCAAACATTTACTGAGTTTTGTTAAAAGGAAAGGCCATGTAACACAGCGGTAAAAATGCCCCAGTGCCAACTTTTTTGTAATGTGTTGCTGCTATTAAATTCTAGTTTCTCTGTTGGGAATTTAAATATTTTGTCTTTGCAGTCTATTCAATTGAATATAAGTTGAAAGGATTTGCAAATCATTGTATTCTGTTTTTATTTACCATTTACACAACGTGCCAACTTCACTGGTTTTGGGTTTTGTACCTTTGGTAGCAATTACAGCCTCAAGTCTTTTTGAATACAATTCCACATGCTAGGCACACCTATCTTTGGGCAGTTTCACCCCTTCCACTTTGCAGCACCTCCCAAGCTCCATCATGTTGGATGGGAAGTGAACATTTATTCATGACAGAATGGAGAAGTTGCAGATGGTGTATTTGAAGAAGAAGTAGTTGGAAGGAGATATTGTAGAAGTCCACTTTCCAAGAAAAATTATGTGCAATATGATTACATTATATACATCATAAAACTACTGTAGTTAGGGGTGTAACGGTACACAACAAATTCGGTTCGGTACGTACCTCGGTTTAGAGGTCACGGTTCGGTTCATTTTCGGTACAGTAAGAATACAACAAAATATACATTTTTTGGTTATTTATTTACCAAATTTGTAAACAATGGCTTTATCCTTTTAACATTGGGAACACTATAATAATTCTGCCTACGGTAATCCACATTAAACTGCCTCAAATTGTTGCTCGGGATTAAATAAAATGACAAAACTTTTCTTCGACATATAAAAAGTGCAACATTAAAATGTTTCAAGTCAACTCATCATGCTTAATTTATTACAGCATTTGGGAAGCCTGTAGTTGATTTTTATTATGTAAATGTTATATTTGTATCAACATGTGATAGCAGGGACCCTGCCATTCAAAACTAGGCTGCTCCATTACTAATGATTCATGTAACTATAGCTGAAAAAATAGTACAATAGCAATAGGAGAGACTATTCATCCCTGAACACCATGGAGTTCATGTAGGCTTAATGATGCAGTTACATTATTATATCAACTATCAGAGACAGAAACTCTTCATTAAACATAATGTCCTTTTTTGCTGCTTCACAGAAAAAGGTAAAGTGAAATAACAGACAGACAGGGCTTTGCTGTCCATAACACACACACACACACACACCGCAAAATGAGCTAACGTTACGCTAAAAGCTAATTAGCCTTCACCTCAAGCCAGGACTGCGAGCGAGCTGAGCTGCCGTTTAGGTTTCTAGAACGTCAACGGGCTCATAGTGATGTTACTAGTAGTTGACTGGGAGGTGTTTATTATAATTTGGGGAGAGTCCGCTGCCTGATGCTCACCTGTTAAACACCTACCCTCTCATCACAATGCTGGAGCACTGACGACATGCGTTCTGAATACGCACTGCTGATTGGCTGTTTCCACTCTGCGTGTAACCAATCAGATGGTTGTGTGGGTGGGACAATGCTGGGTGCTGTGTAGGCTACTGACAGAGGCAGAAAGCGGAGCAGCTTGTTAAGACTTTAGCTTAGCTTAATATGTTCGTGTGGAAACTCGTTCGGTACACCTCCGAACTGAACCGAAACCCCCCGTACCGAAACGGTTCAATACAAATACGTGCACCGTTACACCCCTAGTAGTTATACTATACTCTCTTGTTTCTCTTAACTCTTTCACAACTAAATAAAAAAATGGAACATTCATGTTCCTAATTTGTTTTCCAGGGAGTTGGCAACCATGATTATGACCTCTGGAGGACTTTCAGGCAGTGCTTTTTAGCATCCAAACGAGCTCCATAACCAACCTTCCTGCCATTCTAGTGACTTAGAAGTCTCATTAATGAACTGTCAGTGTTGAAGTGTGCTAAGCTGTTTTAAAAGTGTTGAAGTGGGGCACAGGGGGAAATAGCTCAGTGACCACAAGAGTTCTTACTCAGGAACCCGTCAGTGGACTTTCAGTGCTGTGGGATGAGAAGTGAAAGTCTACCATAGCCCTCATACTTCATGTGCAGGATTATGTCGTCATAAAGTGGAACTGAAGCACTTATGATTCACATTGCTGTCACTATCGTCCAACATAATAATGTCCACGTATTTGTGATTATTTATGTCTATTGTCCAAGAATTTCTTTGTTTGTTTGTTTTTTGCTTCAAAACTTTGCAGATGCATGCGTTCTGTTTCACGATAACACCCCCGTGCCAATTAAATTAGCCTTAAAGCATTAGCCTATTCCTCTATTTTGTTTAGTTTGCTACAGCCTACTAATGTGCCAATTTGTGTTAAAAACTAAGTTAGCCTATTTGCCTTAACCTATCTTTTCTTGGCATGTAACACACCATTAACTAGATTTGCATGAACCTAGTCCTCCAATTTGATTCTTTGCCTGTGCTTTGCCTGATTGCCAATTAGTTTGAAAGTCTGTTTAGCCCATTAGCATCAGCTTACTCCTCTCAATTTATTTGTCTTGGCATTTAAATAAAAATTAGCATATACCTCCATTTTTACTTTCTTGGCCCATGCTGATAATATCTGTGCCTATTTAACAGTGTCCATTAGCATTAGCCAATTCCGCCAATGTGGTTTTTTTTTTGGTTTGAGACCCAGCAATAGCTTAATAGCATTAGCAGTATTCCTGATGGGAGGTGGACTGTCTGGTGTCCAGGTGCAGCCGTAACAACTTGGAACTAAACGGCCAGAAAACAGTGGAGATGATCTTGGACTTCAGGAAAGCCACAGCTCCACCGTCCCCCTCACCTTAAGACTTCCATTGGGAACTCTTTCCCCTTCCTGGGCTCCACCATCACCCAGCAGCTGGAGTGGGAACTAAACATCTGCTCTCTCACAAAAAGGCCCAGGACAGGATGTTTTTCCCGCGGCAGCTGAGGAAACTCAAGCTGCCAACACTTCTACACATTGAATGCATCCTCACCACCTTGGTGAGGATGTGTGGTATCCGAAGGCCACAGCCAGGGACACACACAGACTGCAGTGAATCATACGCTCTGCTGGGAAAGTAATTGGCTGCCATCTCCCATCCCTCCAAGACCTGTATGCCTCCAGGACTTGAGGGTGTGCAGGCCGGATCGCAGCCAACCCTTCTCACTCTGGACACATACTATTTGACCCTCTCCCCTCAGACCAAAACCTCCCGCCACAAGTACTGTTTTTTTCCCTTCTGCCATCAGGTTCATAAACACAAACTGATCTATCACTTGGACTGTCACATCCTGAACTGAACTTACTTTCACCTACTCTTCACTGTCCACTTCACTCATGTATATGCAGAGACCAAGCCACAACGTAATATTGTGAGAGTCCAGTCCATGGTGGATCTAACATAATATTGTGAGAGTCCAGTCCATAGTGGATGTAACATAACATTGTGAGAGTCCAGTCCATAGTGGATGTAACATAATATTGTGAGAGTCCAGTCCATAGTGGATGTAACATAATATTGTAAAAGTCCAGTCCATAGTGGATCTAACATAATGGTGAGAGTCCAGTCCATAGTGGATGTAACATAATAGTGAGAGTTCAGTCCATAGTGGATCTAACATAATGGTGAGAGTCCAGTCCATAGTGGATCTAGCATAATAGTGAGAGTTCAGTCCATGGTGGATCTAACATAATAGTGTGAGAGTCCAGTCCTTAGTGGATCTTTACCTTTTTATATTCACATTCTTATGTTGTTCATCTCATTTCTATTTTGGTTGTCTTAGTTTTGTTAATTGATGTTTCATCATACTTGCCAACCCTCCCGTTTTTACCGGGAGACTCCCGGTATTCAGCGCCTCTCCCGATAACCTCCCGGGCAGAAATTTTCTCCCGACAAACTCCCGGTATTCAGCCGGAGCTGGAGGCCACGCCCCCTCCAGCTCAATGCGGACCTGAGTGGGGACAGCCTGTGCTCACGTCCGCTTTCCCACAATATAAACAGCTTGCCTGCCCAATGACGTCATAACATCTACGGCTTTTAGAGAGTAGAGTGCACAACTGCGCACACAACAAGGAGACGAAGCAGAAGAACGAGGAAGTTACAGACGTGGCGACACCGTCGACGAGCAAGATGAAGAAATATGCTTGCAAGTTCCAAAACGAATGGAAACAAGAATTTCAGTTCATCCAGGACAGTTTGAAGGGGAAGGTGTATGTTGCCTGTACATTTTGTAGAACAGACTTCTCCATTGAACACGGTGGCCGAAATGATATACTCATTCATGAACGGAGAAGTTAAACAGGACAATGCTGCCATCTACTGGATAGCCTCCGCAACACTGAAATTCAAGTATTTATTTTATTTATATGTATAATAAAATAAATAAATATATATATATATATATATATATATATATATATATATATATATATATATATATATATATATATATATATATATATATATATATATATATATATATAGCTAGAATTCACTGAAAGTCAAGTATTTCATACATATATATATATATATATATATATATGTATATATATGTATATATATATATATATATATATATATATATATATATATATATATATATATATATATATATATATATATATATATATGAAATACTTGAGTTGGTGAATTCTAGCTGTAAATATACTCTCCTCTTAACCACGCCCTCCTGACAACAAAATCGGCAATCATCTGACTCTGTCATATTCCATAATTTTAACATTTTCCCTGTGGGTAAGAAGTTATAAATAATTTTAATTTGAAAATAACGATTTTGCACATCGATAGAAGTTTTATAGATTAGTTTGAATATGGCATCCCATGGCAACGGGCAGTCAAAAAAGTCCTCCCATTTTCCATTTGTGTTGTATGAGGCAGCCTTCAAAGATTTATTTATTAAATACAAATTATATCTTTTTCTATTTATTTTAGTTCCTTTTTGCCAACTAGAATTTCTTAATAGAGGTTTACAAACTAATAATTTAGTAGTTCCATAATTAATTATTTGTTTCCATCTTTTCCCAATTACTCCAGTTAGTTGATAAAATGAAAAGCTTGAGCAAGCATCACCATACATAGCTCTAAGTTCATCATACTTCATAATTTTACCATTCTCATTGATAATATCATTGACAAAAATGATTCCTCTTTCAAACACATTTTTCCAAAAGAAAGGCTTTCCATCTATTACAATATTAGAGTTCATCCATATTAACTGCTGCAAAATATCGTCTCTTTTTCCTGGCACATAAAATTGAAAACACCACTATGAGTGGATTGTTTCCTTTATGAACCCCGCCATGTTTCCCAGCAGACTCTCTGGGAGGGGATCACTTGTAAAAAAGGATACAATTTCTTTTGATACAGTACATGTTTTTTGTCCAACAGGACATTTGTGTACCAGTCAATGTTTAAATATATCTTTGGAACAATTGATGCTTTTAAAGACAGACACATAGCTTCAAGGTTGAGAAGTTTCAGGCCCCCATATTCATACTCTTTGTACAAAACCTTTCTTTTAATCTTTTCTGGTTTGCCGTTCCAGACAAAATCGAAGACCCTCCGCTCATAAATCTTAAAAAAGTTTTGTGATGGAGCTGGTAATGACAAAAACAAATAAATAAATTGAGGAATAATTAACGAGTTGGCAATAGACATTTTACCATACAAGGTTAGGGATTTCCCTTTCCATAATTGCATAAGTTTGTCCAGCTTTCTTAGTCGATTATCATAATTTACTGAGCCTAGATCTTCCAGATTTTCTGGGACAACAACACCAAGTATGTTAACTGGTCCATCTGTCCACAAAACAGGCACTTTGCATTCCATTCGAAAGGACGTTCCCTTTAGATTTCCGATCCTTAACATTTTACATTTATCATAATTAAGCTTCAGGCCAAATTGCTGTGAAAATATGTCCAAAAGATTAAGAAGGTTCCGCAAACAATGAGGAAAAATCTTATCTTTGTGAATCAGCCTTTTCTGACATGAACTTCATCAAGAACAAACACAGAACACGCCTCACTGATGCACATCTGCAAGACTCACTCAGAGTTGCAGTGTCAAGTTACACACCAGAGTACAACACACTAGTTAACAGCATGCAATGCCAGGCTTCCCACTAACTGACAAAGAAACAGATAACCGATTTGGTGTCCAGTTCAAAGTGTGACATGATTTAAAAATTTGAGAGTTTACTTTTGTATTTTACATGAGTTATTATTTGTACAAACATGGTGCAAAGTAATTCATGATTTGTTAAAACATGTTAGTGGCTAGCTAGTTAAAATGGGATATTGTGATTTCACAAGACTGTCTTAGAAGTGATCATTTGAAAATGTTCAATTTGAAAAATGTGCACTTGGAGAAAATATAAAAATAAAGTGTTGCATATTGATATTTATCTGTTTCTATATATATTTATTGTGAGAAATCATTAAGATGATCAGTTTCCACAAATATAAATATCATTAATTATTAATAATAACATAGAGTTAAAGGTAAATTGAGCAAATTGGCTATTTATGGCAATTTATTTAAGTGTGTATCAAACTGGTAGTCCTTCGCATTAATCAGTACCCAAGAAGTAGCTCTTGGTTTCAAAAAGGTTGGTGACCCCTGGGATACAAAGTGCATCCTTTCAGTGAGATAGGGGTTAACCCTTGTGTAATGTTCATATTGTTGTTGCTCAGCCAGCGTTTGTGGGTCTGATGGACCCGTTGCATTTTGTGGCTTTTAATGCCTCACAATCAAACACTTTTATTTTAAAATACTGAACAGATGTTTATTGGGATAAGGTAAACATCTGTTCAGTATTTTCAAATAAAAGTGTTTGATTGTGAGGCATTAAAAGCCACAAAATTCAACGGGTCCATCAGACCCACAAACGCTGGCCGAGTAACAACAATATGAACGTTGCACGGAAAATTTCTCTGCCAGTTTCTGCATCCCACAGGGATTCTCCTTTTGTGTTTCTGCACCTGCGGTTCCCACACAAGGTTGCAACATTGTTTGTCAACACTGTCTGCTCTCATTTTCTCGCACATTTGACCCTCTGATGTTCTGTGTACCTACACTCTGTCCTCCTCCTGTCTAGGCCTGATTTGTGTGTGTGTGTGTGTGTGATTGTGTGTGTGTGTGTGTGGGTGGGTGGATGCGTGTGGTACACAGAACATCAATTTCCACACTTCTATTAGCCCCAGGTCCAGTGGACCCGGACATCTTATATGTAATAGAAATGTGTAGGGGCGGTGTATGGTGTGTGTTCATTAAATATGTATTCTGATATATGTTCTTCACAGAAAATGAGCCAAAGTCAGTGAGTCTCAGATTAATTAATTGTATCATTTTTCTTTTAATAAAAAATGAAAACGGGTCCCACAGACCCGAACACCACACAAGGGTTAAACCAAGAAGAAGCTAAGTTGGACATACCAGCACGTGATTTGATTCGTTCTATATGAATGTTAGGGTCGACGGTATCGAAAGCAGCGCTGAGATCAAGAAGCAACAACATGGATGACGCATCAGCATCCATCGTGAGCAATAGATTATTAGTCATTTTTGCGAGGGCTGTCTCAGTAGAGTAATTTGCCCTGAAACCGGACTGAAAGGGTTCACAGAGATTGTTAGACGCTAAGTGTTCATTTAGCTTCTGTGCAACATATTTTTTTTAGGATTTTTGAGATAAACGGGAGGTGCGACACCGGATTCGAGGTTAGGTCTTTTAAGCAGAGGTGTGTTAGTACGACTTTTCAAATACCGAACACAATCAGAATAAGATGTTTCAATGGGTTGTAGGATGCTTATTTAGAGCCAAACTATTTGAGAAATCGGACTAATTTAGTGCATGGACACCTACAAAGCAATAGCTTATTAGTAGAGATGTCCGATAATGGCTTTTTTGCCGATATCCAATATACCGATATTGTCCAACTCTTGATTACAGATTCCGATATCAACCGATACCGATATATACAGTCGTGGAATTAACAGATTGTTATGCCTAATTTTGTTGTGATGCCCCGCTGGATGCATTAAACAATGTAACAAGGTTTTCCAAAATAAATCAACTCAAGTTATGGAAAAAAATGCCAACATGGCACTGCCATATTTATTATTGAAGTCACAAAGTGCATTATTTTTTTAACTTGCCTCAAAACAGCAGCTTGGAATTTGGGACAGAGCATGAGGAGGTTGAGGTGGAGGGGGGGGGGGTAGTGGGGGGTGTATATTGTAGCGTCCTGGAAGAGTTAGTGCTGCAAGGGGTTCTGGGTATTTGTTCTGTTGTGTTTATGTTGTGTTACGGTGCGGATGTTCTCCCAAAATGTGTTTGTCATTCTTGTTTGTGTGGCGCATATTTGTAACACTGTTAAAGTTGTTTATACGGTAACCCTCAGTGTGACCTGTATGGCTGTTGACCAAGTCACTTGTGTGTGTGAAAAGCCGGCACGCAAAGGCAGTGCCTTGAAGGTTTATTGGCGCCCTGTACTTCTCCCTACGTCCGTGTACACAGCGGCGTTTTAAAAAGTAATACATTTTACTTTTGGAACCAATACCGATAATTTTGAAACCGATACCGATAATTTCCGATATTACATTTTAAAGCATTTATCGGCCGATAATATCAGCAGTCCGATATTATTGGACATCCCTACTTATTAGTGTTAGCCTATTCCTCCATTATTTATTTTTTTATTAGCATTAGTCTGTTCCTCCAAATCCAAACTAATAAAAAGTGGTATCATTTACAGTTTGACCCAAAAAAATATTTTTTTTAGGACAAAAACCCCACAAATCATCTAGAAACATTTACCGTATTTTCTGGACCATAAGGTGCACCGGATTATAAGGCGCACTGCCGATGTATGGTCTATTTTTTAAATCTTTTTTCATATAAAAGGCGCACCAGATCATAGGATGCATTAAAGGAGTCATATTATTATTTTATTTTTTTTCTAAATGTAAAACACTTCCTTGTGGTCTACATAACATGTAATGGTGGTTCTTTGGTCAAAATGTTGCATAGATTATGTTCTACAGATCATCTTCAAGCCGCTTTCTGACAGTCGCTTCAGGATGCAGCATTTTGTGGGCAGTCTTATTTACGTGGCTCACCTTCGGCAGCGTCTTCTCCCCGGTCATCTTTGTTGTAGCGGTGTAGCGTGCAAGGACGGGAGTGGAAGAAGTGTCAAAAGATAGCGCTAACTGTTTTAATGACAGTCAGATTTTACTTCAATCAATAACAGAGCAGCATCTTCTCATCCGGAAACAACAACAACGGAAATGTGTCCCGTGAAAAACCGTCCGACCGGAACTCTCTAATAACTAAAGTTCCTTGGGTGAATAATGTAAACTCACCACACCGGTATGTTTTAGCGCTTTCATGGCGAGTTTACTGACAGATATAAGTAAGAACTCTACTCTACTTTATATTAGAAATGGCAACAGCGTAGGATGAATGTCCCATAAAAAGAAGATAGACAAAAAGAAGAAGCTTATCGACAATGGTGTTGGCACGGACTACAAAGGCGGACGCGCGTAATTTTTCAGGATTTATGCAGATCCCAAATACAGATCAGCAGGTACCAGAAGGTAAGAAAAGTTGCTTTTGCATAATATTGCGAAACAAAATGCCAGATAATATGTCTTACCTTATACACACACCATAATAATACTCGTATGTTGAAGCACAGTACAATCCATCAAATGGTGTGGCTTCATAGCTTACCAAAGTCACACTAAAACATTTTGATAGATTTTTGAGCGCCGTGTGTAATGTTCTATATTTTCAATGGAACATATAACATGTTGGTGTTGTTTACTTGAGTCATATTTCAGTCTACACGTATCTCTTATGTTTGACTGCCATCTACTGGTCACACTTATAATTACACCATGTACCAAATAAAATTGCTTCGAGCTCGGTAAGCAAAACCAGAATTATTCCGTACATTAGGTGCACCGTCGAGTTTTGAGGAAAAAAATGGATTTTAAGTGAGCCTTATAGTCCGAAAAATACGTATAAAATACTACACGGTCAAGCTCCTGCCTATCTTGCCGATTGTATTGTACCATATGTCCCGGCAAGAAATCTGCGTTCAAAGAACTCCGGCTTATTAGTGATTCCCAGAGCCCAAAAAAAGTCTGCGGGCTATAGAGCGTTTTCTATTCGGGCTCCAGTACTCTGGAATGCCCTCCCGGTAAAAGTTAGAGATGCTACCTCAGTAGAAGCATTTAAGTCTCATCTTAAAACTCATTTGTATACTCTAGCCTTTAATTAGACTCCCTTTTTAGACCAGTTGATCTGCCGTTTCTTTTCTTTTCTTTTCTACTCTGCTCCCCACCCGGGGTGGACCGCTAGCCTGTCCATCAGATGGGGACATCTCTACGCTGCTGACCCGTCTCCACTCGGGATGGTTCCTGCTGGCCCCACTATGGACTGGACTTTCGCTGATGTGTTGGACTTTCACAATATTATGTCAGACCCACTCCACATCCATTGCTTTCGGTCTCCCCTAGAGGGGGGGGGGGGGGGGGGGTTACCCACATATGCGGTCCTCTCCAAGGTTTCTCATAGTCATTCACATTGACGTCCCACTGGGGTGAGTTTTCCTTGCCCGTATGTGGGCTCTGTACCGAGGATGTCGTTGTGGCTTGTACAGCCCTTTGAGACACTTGTGATTTAGGGCTATATAAATAAACATTGATTGATTGATTGACAAAAAGCAATACTTTATTAGTGTTAGCCTACTTCTCCATTTTGTTTTTCTTATTAGCATTAGTCTGTTCCTCCAAATCCAAACTAATAAAAAGTCGTATCATTTACATTTTGACCCAAATAACCATTTTTTTTAGGATAAAATCCCCACAAATCATGCACTTAGTAGCATTATTTTGTTTACTTCACACAAATGCAACGAAAGATACATTTTATGCCTATTTTTTTGGTTTACAAACACAGAAAAAAAGATGTATTTAATTCATTTCGCAAGGATTTTGCTTCTGATAGGCTAACAAGTTCCTTTTTTTCCTCTTGAAAATTATTTTCAGCGGCACCATCAGCTGTTCTCATATCCGCAAATGTCACCATTCACACATTTCTTTCTACCGCAATGTCTCTAATTTTGTGTTCTCAAAATAGAACAGTCCGTGTCTGTCGCAGTCATTGTGGAAGATTGTCTGTGTGTGGATCACGTCGCTCTCCCATGATATCTTTTGTGCAGCCTTAATAAGGAGCCTTCTTTATTTGTTTCTCTTTCATAAGAGCCCTCTATTAATGGTCATAAATCATGGGACACCATTCAAATGCATTCCCATTGACATTCGCTCCTCGTGCTTGAAATAATTTACTGCAGCTGACAGCACATGAGAACTGTTTGTTAGCCCAGACACTGTTAACCCTTGTATTATGTTAAGGGTCAATATGACCCATTTCAGTTTTTGTGTTGATCAAAGTACTGGTTATCCTTTCTTTTTCTTGCTGACGTTTGGTGACTTTTCCTCATCTAGGGTCATGAACTGGTGTGTAAAATCTGGACACTTTGATGTGTAGTGGAATGTCTGTCTAGAATTGTATACAAAGATGATGTTGCGGGTCATTTTGACCCAGGCGCTTTGATGTGGGTAAACAGCTGTTCAGATCCAAAATAAACATGTCTCTATGATGTACTTTTTACTTTGATGTACAATTGTTTGTAGTTTGATTGCCTCTGAGACCCAGAGTCAGGTGTGTGAAGAGAGGGAACTTTCTCACACTTGTCCTTGTCACTGTTCTCATGTCATCTCTTTGACAAACTCACCAAAAATGATCTCCAGAATGATGACATCTGAGGAGGCTTTATCCCTGATTTTTAACTGGGATAGTGATGTAGAGGAAGAGATTCCAGAAACAGAGGATTTTTCAGAGACACAGAACAATTTTGTTGCTGATCCAGATTGTCAATTTTCCTACGATGAGGAGGATTCAGAGGACGAGTCTGCTGTTGTTCCTCCAACAGATGAAAACCAAGGAATGCAGCAATCATAATCCACAGAGGGGACATGGGCATCTAAGGACGGTAATATAAAATGGTCAACATCACCACACCCAAGCCGAGGCAGACTATCATCTTCCAATGTGATCAAAATGACTCCCGGTCCTACAAGATTTGCTGTCACACGAGTTGATGAGATTCAATCAGCATTTCAGCTCTTCATATCCCCACCAATAGAGAGGATTATACTGGAAATTACCAACTTGGAGGGGAGACGTGTGTTTCAAGAGAAATGGAAGCCACTGGATCAGACTGACTTGCATGCTTACATTGAAGTTCTGTTATTAGCTGGAGTGTACAGGTCAAAGGGAGAAGCCACTGCAAGTCTATGGAATGAAGAGAATGGAAGGCCCATGTTACTGTAGATGAGCGCCTTGTTCCATTCAGGGGGCGCTGTCCTTTCCGACAGTACATGCCCAACAAGCCCGCCAAGTATGGCATCAAAATATGGGCAGCCTGTGATGCAAAATCCAGCTATGCATGGAATATGCAAGTATACACTGGAAAGCTACCTGGAGGAACATCTGAGAAGAATCAGGGGATGCGTGTGGTGCTGGAAATGAGTGAAGGGCTGCAAGGTCATAACATCACATGTGACAATTTCTTTACATCCTACCGCCTTGGAGATGAACTTCAGAAGAGAAAGCTGACCATGTTGGGAACAGTCAGAAGAAATAAGCCAGAACTTCCCACCGAAATTCTGAAGATGCAGGGCAGACCTCTGCATTCCTCAACTGTTGCTTTCACTGAGAAAGCAACAGTTGTTTCATACTGCCCAAAGAGAAACAAGAATGTTCTTGTAATGAGTACAATGCACACAGATGCATCTCTGAGCACAAGAGAAGACATGAAGCCACAAATGATCCTGGATTATAACTCCACCAAAGGAGGAGTTGACAATCTGGACAAAGTCACAGCAACATACAGCTGCCAGCGCAAGACAGCCCGTTGGCCTTTGGTGATTTTCTACAACATTGTGGACGTGTCTGCTTACAATGCCTATGTCCTGTGGACTGCAATCGACCAGAAATGGAATGCCAGCAAAATGTACAGATGTCGCAGAAAGCACACAGTAACATTCTGTCCATCATGTGGAGAGCATTGAAAATGTTGAAGAAAATCTGGAGAACATTGAAAATGTAGAAGTTCGCTGGGATGAAGTTAAAATTGAAGTTAAAGTATTTCTTAAAGGCCTACTGAAAGCCACTACTACCGACCACGCAGTCTGATAGTTTATATATCAATGATGAAATCTTAACATTATAACACATGCCAATACGGCCGGGTTAACTTATAAAGTGACATTTTAAATTTGCCGCTAAACTTCCGGTTCGAAACGCCTCTGAGGATGACGTATGCGCGTGACGTAGCCCGGGGAACACGGGTATGCCTTCCACATTGAAGCCAATACGAAAAAGCTCTGTTTTCATTTCATAATTCCACAGTATTCTGGACATCTGTGTTCGTGAATCTGTTTCAATCATGTTCATTGCATTATGGAGAAGGAAGCTGAACAAGCAAAGAAGAAAGTTGTCGGTGCGAAATGGACGTATTTTTCGAACGTAGTCAGCCACAACAGTACACAGCCGGCGCTTCTTTGTTTACATTCCCGAAAGATGCAGTCAAGATGGAAGAACTCGGATAACAGAGACTCTAACCAGGAGGACTTTTGACTTCGATACACAGACGCCTGTAGAGAACTGGGACAACACAGACTCTTACCAGGATTACTTTGATTTGGATGACAAAGACGCAGACGTGCTACTGTGAGTATGCAGCTTTGGCTTCTAAACATTTGATCACTTGACCGTATGTGCGCAACTTTTTTTTGCGTATGTACGTAACTTTTTTAAAATATATAAGCTTTATGAACCTTGGGTTAGGTGAACGGTCTTTTGGGCTGAGTGATTGTGTGTGTTGATCAGGTGTTTGAATTGTATTGGCGTGTTCTATGGAGCTAGGAGCTAGCATAGGAGCTAGGAGCTAGCATAACACGTACCGTACCGTACGTGCGCGTCACGTACGTAACTTTTTAAAAATATATAAGCTTTATGAACCTTGGGTTAGGTGAACGGTCTTTTGGGCTGAGTGATTGTGTGTGTTGATCAGGTGTTTGAATTGTATTGGCGTGTTCTATGGAGCTAGGAGCTAGCAGAGGAGCTAGGAGCTAGCATAACACGTACCGTACCGTACGTGCGCGTCACGTACGTAACTTTTTAAAAATATATAAGCTTTATGAACCTTGGGTTAGGTGAACGGTCTTTTGGCCAGAGTGATTGTGTGTGTTGATCAGGTGTTTGAATTGTATTGGCGTGTTCTATGGAGCTAGGAGCTAGCAGAGGAGCTAGGAGCTAGCATAACAAACACGCAGGTGTTTTTATGCAGGAATAATTTGTGGCATATTAAATATAAGCCTGGTTGTGTTGTGGCTAATAGAGTATATATATGTCTTGTGTTTATTTACTGTTGTAGTCATTCCCAGCTGAATATCAGGTCACCCCCGGCTCTCACAGCATCTTCCCTATCTGAATAGCTTCAACTCCCCACTAGTCCTTCACTTGCACTTTACTCATCCACAAATCTTTCATCCTCGCTCAAATTAATGGGGAAATTGTCGCTTTCTCGGTCCGAATCTCTCTCACTTCATGCGGCCATCATTGTAAACAATAGGGAACTTTGCGTATATGTTCAACTGACTACGTCACGCTACTTCCGGTAGGGGCAAGCCTTTTTTTTATCAGATACCAAAAGTTGCAATCTTTATCGTCGTTGTTCTATACTAAATCCTTTCAGCAAAAATATGGCAATATCGCGAAATGATCAAGTATGACACATAGAATAGATCTGCTATCCCCGTTTAAATAAAACAAATTCATTTCAGTAGGCCTTTAAATATAGTGTTGGAATTAAAAATGTATTGTATGTCACTTTTCTAAATGTTTATGTAACTTAAATTAAAGTTGTTATTGGTTTAACCTGTTTTCTTGACTGTTTTGAGTGCATTTACACAGTACGGGTCAAAATGACCCGCAACATAATCAATGTCATTTTTTTTTCAACATAATACAAGGGTTAAGAATAGATAGAACGCTCTTGATTATGAAAGTTGTACGTAACACAAGAAGACACAGGAACCTTTCTCTCAATAGCAATTTATTTTTAAAGACACGATTCTCATTCTGAGTAACTGCATACCCACTTTTCTGTTTATTACTATTGCATTGGATTGTTTGATTGCGCGTGGAGAGAATATTGAAATATGAGGGGGAATTTAAAGGGCAAGGAGTACCGTATATTCCGGACTATAAGGTGCACTTAAAATCCTTTAATTTTCTCAAAACTCAACAATGGGCCTCATAACCCGGTGCGCCTAATTTATGGAATATTTTTGGCTGTGCTTACCGACCTCGAAGCTATTTTATTTGGTACATGGTGAAATCATGATTGTGACCAGCAGATGGCAGTCACACATAAGAGATACGTGTCGACTGCAATATGACTCAAGTAAACAACACCAACATTTCATATGTTCCATTGAAAAAATAGAACATTACACACGGCGCTCAAAAATCTATCAAAATGTTTTAGTACGACTTTGGTAAGCTATGAAGCCGCACCGCTTGATGGATTGTACTGTGCTTCAACATACCAGTATTATTATGGTGTGTGTATAAGGTAAGACATATTATCCGGTGTTTTGTTTCGCAATATTATGCAAAAACAACTTTTCTTACCGTCTGGTACCTGCTGATCTGTATTTGGGATCTGCATAAGTCCTGAAAATTTGCGCACATCCGTCTTTGTAGTCCGTGCAGATGCCATAGTCCAGGGGTCACCAACCTTTTTGAAACCAAGAGCTACTTCTTGGGTACTGATTAATGCGTAGGGCTACCAGTTTGATACACACTTAAATAAATTGCCAGAAATAGCCAATTTGCTCAATTTACCTTTAACTTTTGCTATTGTTATTGTTATTATTAATAATTAATTATATTTATCTTTGTGGAAACACTGATCATCTTAATGGTTTCTCACAATAAATATATATAGAAACAGATACATTTCAATATGCAACACTTTATTTTTACATTTTCTCTAAGTGCACATTTTTCAAATTGAACATTTTCAAATGATCACTTCTACGACAGTCTTGTGAAATCACAATATCCCATTTTAACTAGCTAGCCACTAACATTTTTTAACAAATCATGAATTACTTTGCACCATGTATGTACAAATAACTCATGTAAAATACAAAAGTAAACTCTCAAATTTTTAAATAAATCATGTCACACTTTGAACTGGACACCAAATCTGTTATCTGTTTCTTTGTCAGTTAGTGAAGACCAAGTCTTTAAAATATTTTCTTGGATTTTCAAATTCTATTTGAGTTTTGTCTCTCTTAGAATTAAAAATGTCGAGCAAAGCGAGACCAGCTTGCTAGTAAATAAATACAATTTAAAAAATAGAGGCAGCTCACTGGTAAGTGCTGCTATTTGAGCTATTTTTAGAACAGGCCAGCGGGCTACTCATCTGGTCCTTACGGGCTACCTGGTGCCCGCGGGCACCGCGTTGGTGACCCCTGCCATAGTTGATAAGCTTCTTCTTTTTGTCTATCTTTTTGTTATGGGACATTCATCCTACGCTGCTGCCATTTGTAATATAAAGTAGTGTAAAGTTCTTAATGTAAAGTTCTGTCAGTAAACTCGCCATGAAAGCGCTAAAACATATCGGTGTGGTGCGTTTACATTATTCACCCATGGAACTTTAGTTATTAGAGAGTTTCGGTCGGACGTTTTTTCACGGGTCACATGGTCTGGAAAATACGGTAAATTCTGGGTTCGCCACATGACTGCAATGTCTGCGTGTGTTGAGCGGTGGGTGGGTATAAGTGTACAATAAAGTGGACCACGAAAAAATGGCATTATTGGCTTTACTTAAACGAACAATCTTATGGTACATTAAGCATATGTTTCTTATTGCAATCGAAGACCAATTTTGTCCTTCAATAAAATAGTGAACATACAAGACAACTTGTCTTTTAGTAGTAAATAAGCAAACAAAGGCTCCTAATTTGTTTGCTGACATATGCAGTAACATATTGTGTCATTTATCCTTCTATTATTTTGTCAAAATTATAAGGGACAAACTGTAAAAATTGATTATTAATCTACTTGTTCATTTACTGTTAATATATGCTTACTTTCTCTTTTAACATGTTCTATCTATACTTCTGTTAAAATGCAATAATCACTTATTCTTCTGTTGTTTGATACTTTACATTAGTTTTGGATGATACCACAAATTTGGGTATCAATCCGATACCAAGAAGTTACAGGATCATACATTGGTCATATTCAAACTCCTCATGTGTCCAGGAACGTATTTCCTGAGATTATAAACATAATATAAATTTTTTTTTTAAACGAAAAAAGATTTTGTGACGATAAAAAATGTTGATGTAATCATAGTAGTATTGACTAGATATGGTATTGTACTTGGTATCATTACAGTGGAGGTCAGGTGTAGATCCACCCATGGCATTTGTTTACATTCAGGCGCGCTATCTTTTGTTAGCGGTGACGCCGGTGAGCTGTTGTATCCTCCTACGGTGTGTAGTGAAGCATGTTTAGCTATTCATTGTTCTGCAGGGATGATACTTGTAAGAAACTTAGTTTATTTGTCGCCATGGAGTCGAGGATTAGTGATTTAAAAGTAGTTAAAACACTGCCAACTGGGGATGGATGTTCGCAAGCACCTCTTCCCGAGGGTGTTTCAGTGTCATAGCTTCACATTTATCGTCAGTTTTTAGGCCAAAATGTGTCCGTTCTCCCTTTTCTGTGTCTGCTTGTAAGTACTCCGTGATTGTGCGCTGCCGAACATGCTCCTCTGCTCGTAAAACCAGCAATGACACGACGTGACATCATGCCCGGGAACCGGTACTTTTCAAACAGAGTACAGTACCGTTTTTGATTCGTTAGTACTGCGATACTATACTAGTACCGGTATACCGTACAATTCTAGTTAGGAGTGTGTGTGTGGGACAAGGGATGGTAGGAGGAGCAGTGCTTCTCGTAAACTGCCACGATACCTGTGGTGGTGGGGGCGTGGCTATGGGTGTGGTCACCATGACATCATCAAGTAATTTGCATAATTTACTACAATGATATGATTTTCTCTAAAAAGGTTCAAAAAATGTATACTTACTAATTAATAATAACAGTTTTGTTTTAAACGTCCATCCATCCATCCATCCATTTTACAATATAATTACAACACTTTATGTACATATTTATATAAGTTATTCACTGAAATAGATTTATTAATTGTGGTTCTTACAAAAATATATATCTTATAAAAATATACAAGCTAAAATGTCTCTTAAAGCTCTGCCCCTTTAATTAGTGCATACTAAATAATTTAACTTTAGCCTACTACTACAACCATATTTTTTACCAGCAACATAAAGTGAAACAGAGGCAGAGGTGTCCTGCCACAGTCAGTAACAAATAAACAGAAAACAGTAGTGGTGGTAGATAGACATAAAGCGTCATCAAACATCTGATCCACTGAACAAAGAGCTCCAAAAATCGTGATCCTACACTTCTCTTTTGTAAAGTAAATCTGAACAGCCGATATGGGCATCTACATCAACTGTATGATTTGCCTGAGAAGCTGGACAAAAAAAAATAAAAAATTGTGGCGGCCTTAATTCTTTCGTGGCGGTCCGCCACAAATAAATGAATGTGTGGGAAACACTGAGGAGGGACGGGGGGTGAAAATGACGTTACGGGGGCCACAGCCTTGGGAAAAAAGTTGCTCTTGGGTCTATTTGTTTGAGTTTTAATGAACAGGCATCTCTTTCCTGAGATCAGAGGCGCAAACATGTGGTAGCCAGGATATGCCATGTCTCTGCTTATGCATGTCTTTCCATATGAGGCGTTCAAGGTACACTGTATTCAAGTCGGGCCTGATATCTTCTGTGATGATTTTACCACACTAAACAGCTGTTCCCTGTTTTCTTCCGTGCAGCTGGAGTTCCAGACGGAGATGCACTGGCACAGGATGCTCTCAATTGTGCACCAGTACAAAATTTAGCAGAATATGAGAGCGTAGTCCAACCCCCTTCAGTTTCTTTAGCAAAAAAACAGTCTTTAATGGGCTTTCTTCACCAGGTGCGAGATGTTTAGGGACCACTTGAGATCTTTGGTGAGGTAAATACTTAAGTGTTTAACACGCTGCACAGTCTCCACCACCTCGCCGTTTATTTAGGCCATCTAAAATATCATCCTCATGCGGGTGATACCCAAATCTATGTCCCTTTTAAAAAAGAAAAGTGACACGAGTTTAAAATCGCTTTTAAATTGTCTGGAGGACATTAAAAGCATGGTTGGCGGTAAACTTTCTAAACTTAAATGAGAACAAGACGGAAATTATTTTATTTGACTCCAAAGTCAAACAGAATGCTCCCCCCAGTGACCTGGACCCCCCTGATGACTTATTTAAAACCCACTTCGTTTTAAGTTCGAAAATTATTTTAAATTGGAAGAGCAGGTTAACTCCGTTGTACGATGTACAAACCCCGTTTCCATATGAGTTGGGAAATTGTGTTAGATGTAAATATAAACGGAATACAATGATTTGCAAATCCTTTTCAACCCATATTCAATTGAATGCACTACAAAGACAAGATATTTGATGTTCAAACTCATAAACTTTTTTTTTTTTTTTGCAAATAATAATTAACTTAGAATTTCATGGCTGCAACACGTGCCAAAGTAGTTGGGAAAGGGCATGTTCACCACTGTGTTACATGGCCTTTCCTTTTAACAACACTCAGTAAACGTTTGGGAACTGAGGAGACACATTTTTGAAGCTTCTCAGGTGGAATTCTTTCCATTCTTGCTTGATGTACAGCTTAAGTTGTTCAACAGTCCGGGGGTCTCCGTTGTGCTATTTTAGGTTTCATAATGCGCCACACATTTTCAATGGGAGACAGGTCTGGACTACAGGCAGGCCAGTCTAGTACCCGCACTCTTTTACTATGAAGCCACGTTGATGTAACACGTGGCTTGGCATTGTCTTGCTGAAATAAGCAGGGGCGTCCGTGGTAACGTTGCTTGGATGGCAACATATGTTGCTCCAAAACCTGTATGTACCTTTCAGCATTAATGGCGCCTTCACAGATGTGTAAGTTACCCATGTCTTGGGCACTAACACACCCCCATACCATCACACATGCTGGCTTTTCAACTTTGCGCCTATAACAATCCGGATGGTTCTTTTCCTCTTTGGTCCGGAGGACATGACGTCCACAGTTTCCAAAAACAATTTGAAATGTGGACCCGTCAGACCACAGAACACTTTTCCACTTTGTATCAGTCCATCTTAGATGAGCTCAGGCCCAGCGAAGCCGACGGCGTTTCTGGGTGTTGTTGATAAACGGTTTTCGCCTTGCATAGGAGAGTTTTCACTTGCACTTACAGATGTAGCGACCAACTGTAGTTACTGACAGTGGGTTTCTGAAGTGTTCCTGAGCCCATGTGGCGATATCCTTTACACACTGATGTCGCTTGTTGATGCAGTACAGCCTGAGGGATCGAAGGTCACGGGCTTAGCTGCTTACGTGCAGTGATTTCTCCAGATTCTCTGAACCCTTTGATGATATTACGGAGCGTAGATGGTGAAATCCCTAAATTCCTTGCAATAGCTGGTTGAGAAAGTTTTTTTTTTAAACTGTTCAACAATTTGCTCACGCATTTGTTGACAAAGTGGTGACCCTCGCCCCATCCTTGTTTGTGAATGACTGAGCATTTCATGGAGGCTGCTTTTATACCCAATCATGGCACCCACCTGTTCCCAATCAGCCTGTTCACCTGTGTGATGTTCCAAATAAGTGTTTGATGAGCATTCCTCAACTTTATCAGTATTTATTGCCACCTTTCCCAACTTCTTTGTCACGTGTTGCTGGCATCAAATTCTAAAGTTAATGATTATTTGCAAAAAAAAAAGTTTATCAGTTTGAACATCAAATATGTTGTCTTTGTAGCACATTCAACTGAATATGGGTTGAAAATTATTTGCAAATCATTGTATTCCGTTTATATTTACATCCAACACAATTTCCCAACTCATATGGAAACGGGGTTTGTAGTTTTTTTTATCAGTTTTATCTTTTAACGACTTCGCGCGGGTAACCATGCTTTTATTTCATCATGTTTGGACTACTGCAACTCCCTCTACGCTGGAATGAACCAGGCCTCAATCGCTCGATTGCAGTTAGTCCAAAATGCTGCCGCTCGCCTTTTAACTGGCACTAAAAAACATGAACCCATTACCACCATTTTAGCATCCCATCACTGGCTCCCAGTTCATTTTAGAAGTCATTTTAAAATATTGTTGTTTGTTTTTAAATCTCTTAACGGATAAGTGCCACAATATTATATTGCCAAAAGTACTTGGCCACCCATCCAAATGATGAGAATCAGGTGTCCTAATCACTCGGCCCGGCCACAGGTGTATAAAATCAAGCACTTAGGCATGGAGACTGTTTCTACAAACATTTGTGAAAGAATGGGTCGCTCTCTGGAGTTCAGTGATTTCCAGCGTGGAACTGTCATAGGATGCCATCTGTGCAACAAATCCAGTCGTGAAATTTCCTCGCTCCTAAATATTCCAAAGTCAACTGTCGGCTTTATTATAAGAAAATGGAAGAGTTTGGGAACAACAGCAACTCAGCCACCAAGTGGTAGGCCACATAAACTGACAGAGAGGGGTCAGCAGATGCTGAAGCACATAGTGCAAAGACTTTCTGCACAGTCAGTTGCTACAGAGCTCCAAACTTCATGTGACCTTCCAATTAGCCCACGTACAGTACGCAGAGAGCTTCCTGAAATGGGTTTCCATGGCCGAGCAGCTGCATCTAAGCCATACATCACCAAGTCCAATGCAAAGCGTGGGATGCAGTGGTGTAAAGCACGTCGCCACTGGACTCTAGAGCAGTGGAGACGCGTTCTCTGGAGTGACGAATCACGCTTTTCCATCTGGCAATCTGATGGACGAGTCTGGGTTTGGAGGTTGCCAGGAGAACGCTACATTTTGGGCTGAAATGTGCCTAGTGGGTAATTTGGTGGAGGAGAAATTATGCTGTGGGGTTGTTTTTCGGGAGTTGGGCTTGGCCCCTTAGTTCCAGTGAAAGGAACTTTGAATGCTCCAGGATACCAAAACATTTTGGACAATTCCGTGGGATGGCATTTCAAGTTCATATGTGAGTAAAGGCAGGTGGCCAAATACATTTGGAAATATAGTGTATGTCAGACCTTTTAAAAATCTACACCCCCACAAGGTCTCTGAGGTCAGCTGATCAGTTTATTCTTGTCGTCCCAAAAACCCGTTTAAAATCCAGAGATGATCGTGCATCTTCTGCTGTGGCTCCAAAACCTTGGAACAATATCCCTCTTGCTATTCGGACGGCTCCCTCTTTAACGAGTTTCAAATCACGTCTTAAAACATATTTTAAACCAGCATGAGAGTCGTGTGATTTTTAGTCTATTTTATTTTATCTGATGTATTTTTATGTATTTATTCTTTTTTTAGTTAAATGTTTTATATTACTGACTCTTCTAGCATGTTTGTCTTAACTTCTGTGCAGCACTTTGTGAAACTTCTATTGGTTTTTTTAAATGTGCCATATAAATAAAGGGGATTGGATTGGATTGGATTGGATTGGATTTGTAATGGCGAGTGTGTGGGTTTTTTAGAGCTCCTAAAATCTACGATGATCTCTGAGTTTTGGCAGCATTTAACACAAGGTTGTTTTCCAGACAACATTTTTCTAGTGTGGTAAATTATATTGTGTACCATTTTCTTATATGATCGTGAACTAGCATTTGTTTGTATTTGGTCACATAATACTTTAGAAGATTGTTCTACGAAGGAAATATGCTCTTTGTTAGCTTCGGGTGCAGATGTCCATCACAAGCTCTCTAGAGAGTGGTGGCTCTTGCCCCCATGACAATTGGAATCCTGAAGGAATGCAGGTTTGGAGGAAGTGTAAAGACATTAGCAACATCTGGCAGGGAGCCCCCACAGATAGGAGTAGAGCAGGGGTGTCCAAACTTTTTCCACAGAGGGTCGTACACGGAAAAATTTAAGCATGCGGGGGCCACTTTGATATTTTTCATTTTCAAACCTTGACAAAATATATGAATTTTTTTTTTTTTAACCTTTAGGGCTCCCGGGGACTATAAAGGGTCTCAGTCATTAAACTGTTAAAAATAAGTCAAATTATTATTATTTTTATTTATTTAACGCTTACAGTAAATCTCTATATCAACTTGAGGTTGATATAAAGTAAAAAAAAAAAAAGGTTTTCTGTCAAAGACAACTTAGTTTTTTATAGTAAAAATGAAATATGCAGTATTTTGTAATTAGAGCCTTAAAAGATCAATAATGCAGGACACCATTGATTTTAAGTCTTTAATATTTTTGAGTAATCACAGTGAAAAGTTAAATAAAATCCTACTAAATATATTTGGGATCCAAAAGGTCCCCCACTCATAAAGTGATACATTTTTATTAGTTTGTTTTTACTTTTAACACTTAAATTAAGAGATCAACTTCAGATATATCTGTCGATTTTACGTTTGAACTATTATTTTGTTTGTTTTATGCTCTTTTGTCAAATACAACTTTGATGTTTTTATATGGCAACCACACAATATATGCAATATTTTTTTCCACATAAAACATTTTAAAGTGATATTTTTTAAGTAATAATTCATTATAACATAGATTTTTAGTCTTTTTTTTAGCAATGGCAAAAAAAAGAAAAATAAACAAAGAAAAAAAGAAAAAAAACAGCCTGCATGGCAGCTTTGTGTCAACATTGCAACTTTTTCTTGTTAGATTTCACCTCATTCCACTTTTTTTAAATGTTTTTTAAAATTTTTGCAATAACATCAATTTTGCAATTTTTGCAGAATGTGTGGCGGGCCAGTAAACAATTAGCTGCGGGCCGCAAATGGCCCCCGGGCCGCACTTTGGACACCCCTGGAGTAGAGGATAGGGGTCGGCGGTCACCCGACTCAAACTGATCAGAGGAATAATGTCAGGGAAAGATTGACTGGCCAAACAACCAACTGGGCTTTGTACAGATTGGCCGGCTAGAGTTACTCGGCTTTGTACAGATTGGCCGGCTAGAGTTACGAAGAGTGGGGGTCTTCGTGTAAAAGGTATTTCAGGACAGTGGTCCGAGAAGACATCAGAAGAGTAATCAGGCCCATACTCTTTCTCCTGGAAGCTGCAGTTCCAGTCTGAGGCTCGCAGAAACAAATAAAGCTTTTTGTTCGACGATTCCTCATTGGCGTCTTCTTGGCTCATCACCCAGCACACGACCAACAAATACACAAGACTACCGTATTTTTCGGAGTATAAGTCGCTCCGGAACTGGCAATTTAAAGTAAATAAAGAATAGTGAACAACAGGCTGAATAAGTGTACGTTATATGAGGCATAAATAACCAACTGAGAACGTGCCTGGTATGTTAACGTAACATATTATGGTAAGAGTCATTCAAATAACTATAACATATAGAACATGCTATACGTTTACCAAAAAATCTGTCACTCCTAATCGCTAAATCCCATGAAATCTTATACGTCTAGTCTCTTACGTGAATGAGCTAAATAATATTATTTGATATTTTACGGTAATGTGTTAATAATTTCACACATAAGTCCCTCCTGAGTATAAGTCGCACCCCCAGCCAAACTATGAAAAAAACTGCGACTTATAGTCCGAAAAATACGGTAGTCATTTACTTTCTCTCTGGAAAATGTCTCCTCCCATTTGTGATACATCCCACTTAAGTAATGAAAGGCATAAACGTTTTTCACCGTATTTGGCACAGAGCGTGTGTGTGTGTGAACGCTGTTGTCGTGTACTTTTTGGAATGATCAAGTTATTGGACACTGTGCACTTGTATCTGGCTGGAGCCAAACAAATGATAAATGACGACGTCAAGCCCTTCTCTGCTGGCCTAACAACCAGAAATCATGATCATAATTAAAGGCCTACTGAAACCCACTACTACCGACCACGCAGTCTGATAGTTTATATATCAATGATGAAATCTTAACATTGCAACACATGCCAATACGGCCGGGTTAACTTATAAAGTGCAATTTAAAAATTTCCGCTAAACTTCCGGTTGAAAATGTCTATGTATGATGACGTATGCGCGTGACGTCAATCGTTGAAACGGAAGTATGCGGACACATTGAATCCTATACAAAAAACTCTGTTTTCATCTCAAAATGTGTTGGTGAATCTTTTGCAATTTGTTTAATGAACAATGGAGACTGCAAAGAAGAAAGTTGTAGGTGGGATCGGTGTATTAGCAGCTGCCTGCAGCAACACAAACAGGAGGACAGAGATGGATAGCAGACGCGCTAGCCGCCGAACTCACCTTAACTTCCTCCGTCTCGCCAACCGCATCTGTGATCGGATGAAGTCCTTCGTCGCACCGTCGATCGCTGGAACGCAGGTGAGCACGGGTGTTGATGAGCAGATGAGGGCTGGCTGGCGCAGGTGGATAGCTAATATTTTTAGCATAGCTCTGTGAGGTCCGGTTGCTAAGTTAGCTTCAATGGCGTTGTTAGCAACAGCATTGTTAAGCTTCGCCAGGCTGGAAAGCATTAACCGTGTATTTACATGTCCATGGTTTAATAGTATTGTTGATTTTCTGTCAATCCTTCCAGTCAGGGATTTATTTATTTTGTTTATATCTGCATTTGAGCCCGATGCTATCACTTTAGCTCAGTAGCTGAAGAGCTTCGCCGATGTATTGTAGTGGAGATAAAAGTCACTGTGAATGTCCATTTCGTGTTCTCGACTCTCATTTTCAAGAGGATATAGTATCCGAGGTGGTTTAAACTACAAATCCCTGATCCACAATAGAAAAAGGAGAAAGTGTGGAATCCAATGAGCCAGCTTGTACCGAAGTTACGGTCAGAGCGAAAAAAGATATGTCTTGCACTGCATTCTAGTCCTTCACTCTAACGTTCCTCATCCACGAATCTTTCATCCTCGCTCAAATTAATGGGGTAATCGTCGCTTTCTCGGTCCGAATCGCTCTAGCTGCATTGAAAACAATGGGGAAATGTGAGGACCCTTTCAACTGTTGACGTCACGCTACTTCCGGTACAGGCAAGGCTTTTATTTATCAGCGACCGAAAGTTGCGAACTTTATCGTCGTTGTTCTCTACTAAATCCTTTCAGCAAAAATATGGCAATATCGCGAAATGATCAAGTATGACGCATAGAATAGATCTGCTATCCCCGTTTAAATAAAAAACAATAATTTCAGTAGGCCTTTAAGTCATCAGCGTTAGCGCCGGAAAAGACCTGAGGCAGACCCAGTAGAGAGTCAGCAGGATCGACGTTGTCTGGGGGTGACAAGTCAATTGGTGTCCAGTTCTGCACTTGCTCCAGGGGCCCAGGTGTTGTATAGTGGGTTGCGGCAGCGATAAGGCTTTAGGTGATCGTGATGAACCGCCTTTACTTAAGTCTTTGGCCCTTTTCTGGATTCGATGGAGTAGGTTTTCCAACCGACCCAGAGCAAAGAATGGCTCTTTGTAAGACGGGAGGAACTTCCTCACCTTATTCTTGGATCCAGCATCCAACATCATCCACCAGCATCTCTGGTGATTTGGTGCGTCAGCTCCAGTCGCTCTCGATGGTGCTGGACATACTCAGGGGCTGAAGGAGCAGGTTCAGGATCAGTGGTAGGCCGGATACCAGGTACACTGGTCTGCTCACTTCCCAGCCAAATATCATGTAGTTAGGAGTGAAACTAGTGGAACTGTGCTTTGTTGCTCTGCAGGCCACGACAGCTTAGGAAATCATTAGGTCCCAATCCCACTGGCAACGCTGTGCTGTTGTGGCCAGGATCTTTTGCAGGGTGGCATTGAACCTTTCAACCTGTCCATCGGACTGAGGACAGAAAAGCCTTGTGTGTTTTTTGTTGATCCCAACAAGTGTGCACATTTCCTGAAACACCTCAGACTCAAAGTCCGAAGTCTGATCACTGTGCAGAGTCTATGGGGCTCCATCACGACACAACCCACTCAGAGGCGAGCACTTCAGCCACAGTTAGAGTTTGTTCGTTAGGTATGGGAAAAACGTTGACCCATTTTGGGAAATAGTACTGTATTCCCAACACATATCTGCTATTTCACTCAGTTTCAATTAGTGGCCCCATAATATCCAAAGCAATGCGCACCATAGGGGCTTCAACTCAAACTGAATTTCAGTGGCCCTCCCGAAAATCTCCCGGGGCAACCATTCTCACGAATTTCTCCCGATTTCCACCCGGACAACTATATTGGGGGCGTGCCTTTAAGGCACTGCCTTTAGCGTCCTCTACAACCTGTCGTCACGCCCGCTTTTCCTCCATACAAACAGCGTGCCGGCCCAGTCACACTACATATGCGGCTTTAACACACACACACAAGGGAATGCAATGCATACTTGATCAACAGCCATACAGGTCACACTGAGGGTGACTGTACAAACAACTTTAACACTGTTACAAATATGCGCCACACTGTGAACCCACACCAAACAAGAATGACAAACCCATTTCGGGAGAACATCCGCACCGTAACACAACATAAACACAACAGAACAAATACCCAGAATCCCTTGCAGCACTAACTCTTCCGGGACGCTACAATATAAACCCCCTCTACCACCAAACCCCGCCTCCTTAACCCCCCCCACACACACACCTCAACCCCGATGTCAAAGGGTTCGGTGGAGAACACATTGTCATAAGTGCACAGCAGTTTAGCTATCTGCAGTTGCCCCTCTTTATCAAGCTCAGTAGAGCTTATAGATTTTGCAGGTGCCGGGGAACAGAGAGAGGCCTGTTGGCAGTCTGTTCAGGGTGTTGGCTGCAGAGACATATGCTCCGAAGAGCGTGTTGGCGAGCAACGTAAACAGGGGTGGTGGAACATTGACGTGAGTTTCTAAAACACATTATTTTCACCTGTTTTCTGCTCATTGTCACCTATTTATTTTGTAACCCTCTATTTTGACGAAGAAATATGACGCTTATCGCTTTTTGATGACGTATAGGTGGCGACTTGTCCAGGGTGTACCCCGCCTTCCGCCCGATTGTAGCTGAGATAGACTCCAGCGCCCCCCGCAACCCCGAAGGAAATAAGCAGTAGAAAAATGGATGGATGGATGGTATTGATTCGATCTTTCCCAAAAAACATCTAAATCTAAACAACTTAGTGATTTCAGACCAGTTGCATTGAAGGCCTACTGAAATGATTTTTTTAAATTTAAACGGGGATAGCAGATCCATTCTATGTGTCATACTTGATCATTTCGCGATATTGCCATATTTTTGCTGAAAGGATTTAGTAGAGAACATCGACGATAAAGTTGCAACTTTTGCTCGCTGATAAAAAAAAGCCTTGCCTGTACCGGAAGTAGCGTGACGTCGCAGGTTGAAAGGCTCCTCACATTTCCCCATTGTTTTCAATGCAGCGACAGCGATTCGGACAGAGAAAGCGACGATTACCCCATTAATTTGAGCGAGGATGAAAGATTTGTGGATGAGGAAAGTGAGAGTGAAGGACTACAGTGCAGTGCAGGACGTATCTTTTTTCGCTCTGACTGTAACTTAGGTACAAGGGTTCATTGGATTCCACACTTTCTCCTTTTTCTATTGTGGATCACGGATTTGTATTTTAAACCACCTCGGATACTATATCCTCTTGAAAATGAGAGTCGAGAACGCGAAATGGACATTCACAGTGACTTTTATCTCCACGACAATACATCGGCAAAGCTCTTTAGCTACTGAGCTAACGTGATAGCATCGGGCTCCAATGCAGATAGAAACAAAATAAATAAATCCCTGACTGGAAGGATAGACAGAAGATCAACAATACTATTAAACCATGGACATGTAAATACACGGTTAATAATTACCAGCTTGGCGAAGCTTAACAATGCTGTTAGTAGTAGTAGAATTTCTGACCTTTTGACCTATATTTCTTGTCTTTTAAGAATGTCCGCTCATTTTCAATACTCTTGTATTTTTGTGCCATTGAATGGACCAGTTGTGGGACAAAAGTGAATATTAAGTCGTGCCAACCTGTCTATAGAATGTGTTGACTGTCTAAAGGATTCGAGTTGTTATGGAACAGATAGGAAAAGCAAAACAAGACATTGACGCACTCGATAAGGAACGATGACGCACAACAGACATATAAAAAAATGGCAGAAGACCGGAACTCGGGAGTGATTTTGGCTTGTGTGTGTCTTGTGTGCTCTGGAGTACATTGTGTCTGCTTGCACGGACAACTTAATTCAACCTGCACTTCTGATAATGGGTAAATAAATTTGTTGTACTAAACTACTTTTGTTGCCTGCTTAAGCTTCGGACAATCCACTACACCATTGAAGCTAACTTAGCAACGGGACCTCACCGAGCTATGATAAAAACATTAGCGCTCCACCTACGCCAGCCAGCCCTCATCTGCTCATCAACACCCGTGCTCACCTGCGTTCCAGCGATCGACGGAAGGACGAAGGACTTCACCCGATCATCCATGCGGTCGTCGGCTAGCGGCGGCTAGCGGCGGCTAGCGTCGGCTAGCGCGTCTGCTATCCAAGTCAAAGTCCTCCTGGTTGTGTTGCTACAGCCAGCCGCTAATACACAGATCCCACTTACAACTTTGTTCTTTGCAGTCTTCATTGTTCATTAAACAAATTGTAAAAGATTCACCAACACAGATGTCCAGAATACTGTGGAATTTTGAGATGAAAAAACAGAGCTTTTTTGTATTGGATTCAATGGAGTACCAATACTTCCGTTTAACTAGTGACGTCACGCGCATACGTCATCATACAAAGACGTTTTCAACCGGAAGTTTAGCGGGAAATTTAAAATTGCACTTTATAAGTTAACCCGGCCGTATTGGCATGTGTTGCAATGTTAAGATTTCATCATTGATATATAAACTATCAGACTGCGTGGTCGGTAGTAGTGGCTTTCAGTAGGCCTTTAAGGGCTATATAAATAAACTTTGAATGATTGATTGATTGATAAATCATTAACTATACACTTAATAACGTTTTACAATGGTGACTGTTGAAACAGAGTAAATGAATGATATTTACATAATTTTAACCAGTAAAGGGCTGTTCAGTCCTACTGTAGATGTTCCACTGTGTACAAGAAACTACACAACTGCTTTCACGCTTGTTGTACACACACACACACAACTACTTTTTTTTAACCTAAAATGCGGTCAAGCACAGCTAAGTGTGCATCAAGGGGCGGGTGCAAAACGTGGCTCTGCAGCAGGTACAAAGGGACAAGAGGCATCCATAGAGCAGCGCTGACCTTTTGTTGGAATGCTTCGGAGACGTCGCTCGCAGACTCTCAGTCAGCTGTCAGCTACTTGCATCCAGCCTGGTGGTGGGAGGGAGGCTCTGACACCAGCCTCCCACCATTGTGCCCTCTTTGTGTCATCCATCCCCTCGTTTTTGCAGTCCATATCCACGCCACACAAACAACCCACCCACCTGTCACACACGTTCACACACACACACACGTACACACAAGTGCAAACACACACACACTCACGCAAACACTCATCCAGACACAAGCCTCCACACAAACATATTTTATCGAGTTGCAGCCAGGTATCGTCGCTACAAATAGCAAGTGTGGGCATTTGGGAGAAAATGGCAAAGCCTGCTGTAGGGCTGAGATAATGAACAATGTGGAAGCTACAAATGGACCCTGCATGAGTGGCATCAAACTGGATGTGTTTTTTTGTTGTGTTTGAAGTGTGCTTTGTCATCCTAAGGCCAAGTATGCACCGTGCCATCCATCACTTCGCCATTCTGCTGTAATACTGCAATATTCCTGACATAATGGATTATTTTTATATCCCTGCCATCTACTGGTCACACTTATCACTGCACCATGTACCAAATATATTAGCTTCGAGGTCCGTAAGCACAACCAGAATCATGCCGTATATAAGGCGCACTGGGTTATAAGGCGCACTGTCCATTTTTAAGTGCGCCTTATAGTCCGAAAAATACCATTATAAAAGCGTTGGTCATCATTAAGAACTTGTGATTCTTCAATGCAGCTATGCGTGTGCATGACGTTATGCCATTGCCCTGGCCTACCTCTTCTAACCGCGACAAAAAAGGGTAAGTTTGCCGTTCTTGGCCATCTCATTTGCCAAACTTGCCTGTGCTTAGGCGTGAAATGGGACCAAGCATGGTACAAAGAGCCTAGCATGAGTGCACACTGGCCAACAGAAATGTAGACCCACTTTTGCAAGATCCATTGTCGTGTGGCACAGATCTTGCGCCCTCCATACACTTCACATCCGTCAGCTATACTGTTAGTCTACCTGCAGAAATTCCATATTTTCCAGGCTGCAGAGCGCAGTGGTATTTCAGCCGCACCCACCACATTTTAGAAGAATTCAATAGAACTTTAGGCCTCGGATATATACCGGACAAGTCGTCACCTCATTGCAGGGCCAACACAGATAGACAGACAACATTCACACTCACATTCACACACGAGGGCCAATTTAGTGTTGCCAATCAACCTATCCCCAGGTGCATGTCTTTGAAGGTGGGAGGAAGCCGGATTACCCGGAGAGAACCCACGCAGTCACGGTGAGCACATGAAAACTCCACACAGAAGAATCCAGATTGTGATGATCCGTTGCCCGGATCATGTTTTGTTTAGTTTAAGACCCCCTTAGTTCGGTTTCAGCACCCCTGGGTTTGTGTCTCTTGGTTGCCATGGGTGCTGATTATTTTCACCTGCCTCTGATTAGTGTTTGGGATGCTCACCTGCTCCCAGGCACTAATCAGAGAGCTATTTATTCCTGCCATTTGCCACACTCGGTCTGGCTGTTTTGTTTACTCTTGCAACAAGTTACGTTGGTACACCTTTTGATTCCTGTTCCTGAGCTAAGCTTCGCCATTTGTTTGCTATTACACGACATTCACGATTGGGGATTTTTGCATTCTTGATTGATTTATGATAATAAATCATGTTTCTTACCTGCACGCTGATTCCGGAGTTCCATCTGCATCTTGGGAAAACGATCCGTGCATTAACATGCAACACCACCGTAACACAGATATGTATTTCCACAGTATACAGTATATACTCTTGAGGGCACAAGCCTCATATAGGAACTTTTGAACTTTTCTCAAAAATGTCTAATGTTTGCAGTAGTCAATCATTTTGGATAGTACAGCCTTCTTTAATGACATGGCTTTGTGTTGGTTCATTTTCAAATTTAAAATGGATTATCACGATGCCTTTGAGGGTTTGAGAGTCCCAACAATGGCGGAAAGTCTTTCTCAACGCGGCACCAGCGCAGATTGACGCGGTAGTACCGCCGATCTCCGCGAAAGGCAGCGGCAGTTGTCAGGTTTTATGGTATTGTGAGTGACGGATGTCCAGGGTGTTAACACTGCCTTTGGCGAAGCATGGAGGATTGGTACACCACCATGGACCGTCATCTAAACTGGCAATGTGTGAACGCCCCGGATGTGGTCCTCCCGGGCGACCGGTGCAATGGATCTAGTTAATATTGTGAGAGTCCAGTCCATAGTGGGGCCAGCAGGGAATCATCTTGGGTGGAGACAAGTCAGCAGCGCAGAGACGTACCCAACTGATGCACAGATGAGTGCTCCACCCCAGATCCCGACTTTGAACAGCATCTTGAACAACATCTGTGGTCACCAGATAACCTCTCCACGCAGAGCAGAAAAAATACGGCAGATCAACTGGTCAAATATAAATCCGGACGTGGTCAAAAACACAACATTTCTCGAACTTTAGAGAGAAAAATAGTTTTAGATTTAAACAAGACTCTGCAAAGTTTCACGTCATATTGTTGAGAAGGCTCTTCATCATGATGGACTTCCTGATCACCGTTCAACAAACACCTTATTGCTCTCACAGCAGAACATCAATGCTTGACTGAAGTTTGCCAGAGAGTATCTGAAACATTGATATGAGTTTTAAACTTGGGCTGTTTAGGAAAAATGTTGTTGCTTTTGTTTGATGAAAGAAAAGTGAGCACCTTCTTCTGGTGTTATTGTAGACTGTACTCGTGTTTAGAGACTCTTAACTTCTGTCTCTTGATGAGGCGAGCTAAAGCGAGCATGACGTCACACTGTTGCTCCAGTTGGACTTTCTCTTCTTAAAAGTCGCCACTGTCCTCTTCATATTTGCACATTTTGTATGTTCAAATTACATGTGCAGACATCGTGATTTAGGGCTATATAAGTAAACTTTGATTGATTGATTGATTGACATCCACATCACAGACATGCTGACAACACTCCATACAATGGCGTGCGTTGTGTTTACATTCTGTTTCTGCAGCGCGGTTTTCTGTAATCCAAGTATTTTTTCGGTGGTCAAGTTTTTGGTACATCCCTTGTCAATAGTGTGCAAATAATAGGCTATATATATATACATCGATTCATATTGTAACGAACATAAAACATAATGATTTATGTTCGTGTGGTTTGGATTTGATGTCAATTTTTCCCATGTTTGCAAACACACCGTCCCCCGCTGAAAGGTAATTGGCGGAGATAATGATGTGTTGTTGTGTGTTCGGGGAAGTTTGCATGTTTGCATGGGAGGTAAAACCTGCTGTAATTTGTTTGTTATTATAAGAATGGTAATAAAAGTTAAAAATAGCATTAAACTTGGTGTGATTTCTTCTGTGGGCTACAATAGGTTTTATTACTTTCATTTGTTTTCAAGTAAAACAAACCCCTTTATTTTCAAGGTGTGGCGGTAAGAAAAATGCAGTGGCAGCGCGCGACATTCAATTACATTAACCTTCCTTCTGTGTTAACTTTCTGTTCACATCTCTAGTGTTTGTGGGTCGGTTTTGACTCGTGTCTTAACTTAGCTGCAAAATTCACAAATAACAATTTACTATCATCCAAATGTGTTTCTCGTGTCTTGGTTACCTTGTTACATTAGCTCATCCTTGAAAATATTGATTTAAATATTTTAGTGTAGGCTCTCTGGGGCTTTTTTGTCTGTGTACTCCTGAATTTAAACACAAAAAGAATGGTAAAATTAATCTCAAGAAAATCATACAAAACACTAAAATGTTTTTGTGGTGCCTGTCTATTAATACCGTATTAGGACACATTTCTTAAATTAATGTATCATATTTATGTTTTAATTTGATTACATTTAACTATAGTAACATATATGGTGTTACAGGTAAATTTTTACCTATGTACAGTACAGGCCAAAAGTTTGGACATTAGGAAATGTATTGTTGCCTCTTTTTTGAAGTAAGTATACAGTACAGGCCAAAAGTTTGGACAAACCTTCTCATTCAATGCGTTTTCTTTATTTTCATGACTATTTACATTGTAGATTGTCACTGAAGGCATCAAAACTATGACACCTGTGAAGTGAAAACCCTTTCTGGTGACTACCTCTTGAAGCTCACCAAGAGAATGCCAAGAGTGTGCAAAGCAGTAATCAGAGCAAATGGTGGCTATTTTGAAGAAACTACAATATAAAACATGTTTTCAGTAATTTCACCTTTTTTGTGAAGTACATAACTCCACATGTGTTCATTCATAGTTTTGATGCCTTCAGTGACAATCTACAATGTAAACAGTCGTGAAAATAAAGAAAACGCATTGAATGAGAAGGTGTGTCCAAACTTTTGGCCTGTACTGTATACTTACTTCAAAAAAGAGGCAAAAATAAATTTCCTAATGACACAGCTTTGTCTTTGTGAAGAGTAGACATAAGTATTACGCTTCTGGGTTATTTTTGGACAACATTAGACAACAGTATAGTGGTGTCTGTAAAAGCAAAGTTAGAGGAATAATTCTGGGGCTGGATCAGTTTTTTTCCACTGTGTCCCCCATGGTAAGTTACCCCCTAAAGAGTTATTGTCCAAAGTCATAGTTGGTGAAAAAAAACAAAAAACAAAAAACAATGTATATTGTGACCCTTAAAGGCCTACTGAAATGAAATTGTTTTATTTAAATGGGGATAGCAGATCCATTCTATGTGTCATACTTGATCATTTTGCGGTATTGCCATATTTTTGCTGAAAGGATTTAGTAGAGAACAACAACGATAAAGTTCGCAACTTTTGGTCTCTGATAAAAAAAAGCCTTGCCCCTACCGGAAGTAGCGTGACGACACCGGAGGAAGGACTGCTCATATTTTCCTATTGTTTACACCAGCAGCGAGAGAGATTCGGACCGAGAAAGCGACGATTACCCCATTAATTTGAGCGAAGATGAAAGATTCGTGGATGAGGAACGTGAAAGTGAAGGACTAGCGTGCAGTGCAGAACGTATCTTTTTTCGCTCTGACCGTAACTTAGGTACACGGGTTCATTGGATTCCACACTCTCTCCTTTTTCTATTGTGGATCACGGATTTGTATTTTCAACCACCTCGGATACTATATCCTCTTGAAAATGAGAGTCGAGAACGTGAAATGGACATTCACAGTGACTTTTATCTCCACGACAATACATCGGTGAAGCTCTTTAGCTACTGAGCTAACGTGATAGCATCGGGCTTAACTGCATATAGAAAAAAAAAAAAAAGTCCCTGACTGGAATGATAGACAGAAGATCAACAATACTACCAAACTCTGGACATGTAAATACACGGTTAATGCTTTCCAGCTTGGCTAAGCCTAGCAATTCTGTTGCTAACGACGCCATTGAAGCTAACTTAGCTACGGAACCTCGACAGAGCTATGCTAAAAACATTATCTCTGCACCTACGCCAGCTCTCATCTGCTCATCACGACCCGTGCTCACCTGCGTTCCAGCGATCGACGGTGCGACAAAGGACTTCCCCCGATCACCGATGCGGTTGGCGGCCCGGAGACGGAGGAAGTCAAGGTGAGGTCGTTCGGCTAGCGCGTCTGCTATCCTTAAAGTGCTCCTGGTTGTGTTGCTGTAGTCCGCCGCTAGTACACCGATCGTACCTACAGCTTTCTTCTTTGCAGTCTTCATTGTTCATTAAACAAATTGCAAAAGATTCACCAACACAAATGTCCAGAATACTGTGGAATTTTGGGATGAAAACAGAGCTTTTTTGTATTGGATTCAATGGGTCCGAATACTTCCGTATCAACCGTTGACGTCACGCGCATACGTCATCATATCTAGACGTTTTCAACCGGAAGTGTGGCGGGAAATTTAAAATTGCACTTTATAAGTTAACCCGGCCGTATTGGCATGTGTTGCAATGTTAAGATTTCATCATTGATATATAAACTATCAGACTGCGTGGTCGGTAGTAGTGGCTTTCAGTAGGCCTTTAATTCCAGTAGTAATATAAAGGACCACCCGTTTTCCTTAGTTTTTCTCAGAGATTCTACTTGTTTTGTCTGTGTACATTTGTAGATTCCATTCATAGCTTGCTTCACAGTCTGCCCAAATATTTATGCCATACTTCTTTGGATTACTGAGCATGTTGACGAAATATGCACTCTCCTCGGAACGGGACAATGTGTTCACAAACTGTCACCTCTGGCCCTGGGTTGAATATCAGTGGAAGTAGCTGCACCCTTTTCTCCCAGATATCACTGATCACAAACTTGGTAGATCTTGCTCTGACATCTTTGTTGTCAAATCTAAGGACTCTTGATATCATTTGAACATTTTGAAGGGACAGTGTTCCCTGGAGAGTATTTTTGCTTGTTGAAGAGTCCCAAAGACTAGCAGGGGCTTCAATGCAGGATCTGTAGACTTCAGCAAGAAGAAAACCAACCTAATCGTCCAGGTATAAATGCCTTTCCACGTGTCGCCAAACACTTTTTATCCTTTAGTTTGTCATAGCAATCATGTTTTTTTTTTTTGGTGACAATGGGATAAATAACTCAAAACGTCTTTTGATGTCACTGAGTCTTGTCACAGCAAATCCTGTGATTCCAGGTGTCATTTTGATGACATTTGCAGCAGCTGCCCTGCCATGAGGGTGTGAACTTGAACAGATATGACCATTTTTGGACTTGAATCAGTCAGTTGTAGAAACATCACTATTGGTGGCGTCTTCATCTGACTCATTTGATGTGCCTGTGTTTTCTGGATGATAGGGCAAGGCAAGGCAAGGCAACATACACAAGGCAGACTCAAAGTGCTTCACAGACAACAAAGTGAAATGAAAGAAAATAAAAGCAAAATTAAAATGGAGACAATAAAAATAAAAACAGTGCAGACGTTAAAAGTTAAAAGATTAAAAGATTTAGCTGAAAGCTAAGGTGAACATAAAAGTCTTCAGTCTAGTTTTAAAAGTAGTCAGAGTTGGGGAGAGTCTGACATCTTCAGAAAGTTTATTCCAGCTCTTTGTTGCATAGTGACTGAATGATGCGTTCCCTTGATTTGAGTTTACTCTGGGAACCGCTAACAGATTGGTCTCAGAAGATCTTAGTGATCTAGAGGGCGTATATAGTGGGAGCATATCAGTGATATACTTGGGCCCTAAACCATGTAGTGATTTATATGTGAGCAGGAGGATTTTGAAATCAATTCTCTGATGTACAGGGAGCCAATGTAAGGATTTAAGAATTGGTGTAATGTGCTCACATTTGTTGGTCTTTGTTAGAACTCTAGCAGCAGCGTTCTGAACAAGCTGTAGCTGCCTGACAGTTTTTTTGGGAAGACCTGCAAGGAGACCATTACAATAGTCTAGCCTACTGGTAATAAAGGCATGTACAAGTTTTTCAAAGTCTTGAGCTGACATGAGCCCTCTAAGTCTTGTTACATTTTTGAGGTGATAGTAGGCCGATTTTGTTACTGATTTGATGTGACTGTCGAAATGTAAATCAGAATCTAAAATAACCCCAAGATTTCTGGCTTTATTTGAGGTTTTCAGGGACAGTGATTGAAGGTGTTGGACGACTTTAAACCTTTCTTTTTTAGCACCAAAAACAATTATCTCAGTTTTATCTTCATTTAGTTGTAGGAAATGTTGGCACATCCAGTGTTTGACTTTGTAGTGGAAAGTCCAGGTTGTCAATGAGAATCAAAGTAGATTTAACACAAGAGTTTTATTTTACTCATAATCAAATGGTACAATGGTTGGGTTGAGTTGTCTAGCACACAGAAAGTTTCCCCCCCGGGCGCGCCCGTCACCATGAGAAAAGAAGATGGTGTCCAAAACACTCTCTTCGTTTGGCTTTATCCCTTTCTTATCTCTCTTGTTAGTGCGTCAATGTCTTGTTTTGTTTTCCCTATCTGTTCCATAACAACTCGAATCTTTTAGACAGTCAACACATTCAGTTAGACAGGTTGGCATGACTTAAAGTTCACTTTTGTCCCACAGAAGAGGAAGAGAAATCAAAATGAGCATACATTTTTGACAGACATGAACTATAGGTCAAAGGTCAGAAATTCTACTACATACCCGCCTTCCAGGGTCTTAAGACCCTGGACCAAAACAATTTCTGATATAGACCACTAAATTAAATCTCTACCGCAGATAGAGGCAAAAACCTCAATGTTTTTATACGAGGCAAAAATTCCGTCTATGACCCTCCTTCAGAGCGATCGCTGTTACCAGCCTGCAGTAAAACCATCTCACAGAACACAATTAGTGGCCTACTCTTTGAGTTAGTAACGTAATACCAAAATACTTTGATCATGAACATAATTAGATGAATATATATATGCTTATTCAAGATGTATTTTCACATTAATAATGAATCAAACAAGATCTGGTTTAGAATTAATATAGACTTATGACTGTAAGCTGTTGCATTATTATTTTTCCCGGCATTTGCAATGAATGTAGTTACCAATTGATTTTGTACACACAACTGAATTTCGTATGAGTCCATGTTCGATTAGTGCTCGTATGGATGGCTCAGTGGTGCCTCAGGCTGGTGGCCTGCCGACACCTCGTTGGGCTTTTGGCTGCCTTGGTGAAGAAAGAGATCCACTCAAACAGTCTGTCTCTGTCTGTTCTTGGGGTGTGGTTCAGTCCATTGGGCAGACTGTTTAATGGCATGTCCGTGCTGGCCGAAATTGGGGAAAAGTATGGGGCTTTGGGGAAGGCGGGGCAAAGTATGGGGCGTTGGGGCTTTGGTCCAGGCCCTCGGCTTGCTTCAGGCCTCCTCGCTGCTTCGGCACTCCCGACACTTCTTTCCACTTTTTAGTTGTTCTCGTCATCGCTGGCAACGTGTTGTCTCTCCTCTCGGTTCCTTCCAGTCAGGTATCGGGTGTTGGTCCTGGATCGGCTTTGACCGTGCCCCTCTTAGCGAGTGCAAGGGAATCTGGAGTGGCTGCTTTCATCCTCAAATCTGCACAGAGGAACTGGCACACAAATTCTACATTTTGCAAACTTACCATTTTGGTCTCATGGTCTTTCCACCTTCCTAGGAAGCTGCTGGTCCTGAGAAGTGCTGATCTTGTGACTGAAGATGATAACCTGTTTTCTTAAAATAGGTGCCGTTGTTTGACCTAATCTTTTTGGGGAAACCATGTCGGGATATTAGATCATTCACAAAACATTTAATTACTGAATTGGCACCCTCCTTTGAGGTTGGGTTGCTTTCGCCAACCACTGCAATTGTCAATCTAAATCATTACGTTCCTTTATCCTTGTACAGGATTGATCATATCGATTTAATAATACCTCAACACGCTCAAACTTGACCCAATCCAAACTCACCTCCCCCCTCTGTCCCTCTCACAGGGACAGTGTTAGTCGTAGTAATAGTAATAGTAATAGTAGTAGTAGTATTAGTCAGTAGTTTCAGAAACATCCAAGAAAAAGAAAAGACAGCTGATAGTCAAGTGCAGCAAGAACAGAGGCGGAGGACAGGTCATGTTTGAGGTCACTGTTCGCTTTTGCAATAGTACTTTGATATTTTACAACACCTAGTGAATTATTGTGGCCTCAATAATTCACTAAATAGTTGTATTTAATTTAGTCTATCTATGATGGGACAATGCACAGAAACATTAAGTTCAGAAACAGATATGTTCTGTACCAGATTATATCTAAATAGCTACTTTCCATCTGTAGTCCCTGGCTACCTAAATTAAGGGGATCCACAAATCAAGCAATAAAATTATGACACTAATTAATCATAATAAATATATACATTCATAATAATCAATAATTAATCAAAAATAATCATACTGTAGCATGTATTCAATTATAAGAAAAGTCACCAAATGCCCCTTCATGGACACATGCTTACCATACAATACAACCACACCTTATTTACATCATCACACAAAGACAATACATGCTCTTGTTCACATCTGTCATCATTCGTAAAAACAACCAAGATTTTAACAGCCATACCTCACAATTTACAACAAAAATGCTCTCATGGATAAATATAATACTCATTAAATTGATGTGTCAACATAAATTTTCTATTCCTTTTGTTATAACGTGGAGAAGGCCAATTGGTCTGTACATGTTCTGGTCTTCTTTATTTCCTGCTTTATGGATTTAATCGTAGTAGCAGTTTCTCGACGTGGTAGGGAAAGTGTTTTCCGTTATTGATTTATTTATCAATCGTTGTTATACGAGCAATAATACAATCCTTATATGTTTTTAGGAAGATAGTGTCCAACCCATATATATATCTCTAGATCGTGAGTCTGGTAATGCAGTGAAGATTTTGTTTAACTTTGTTTCATTTGTTAATTCTAAAATTAGTCCATCCTGAATAAATGACAATTATTTGCACTGATTTTGAGGGATTTTTTATTCAGGGTTTGTACAGACTGATGAAATGTTCATCAAAATTTACTGTTATAGTGTTGTTTCTTGTTTGCTCTCTTTCCGTAAGTTTGTATCTGGTTTTCCATAACTCTCTATTGTTCCTTTTTGCAGCTTTAATTAATTCTAAGTGAAAGTCAGCCTTAGACTTCCGCATAAACATTGTAACTTTTGTTCCTCCAAACTTTTAAATCATACGATCTGTATTTAGACCTGTTTTTTAATTGCTCTTATGAGAGCTGAGTCCTCATGTCTTTATTAGAATCCAATGGTATTTTTATTTTAACACTCTTCTTTCTGGTTTTGTATTCGTGTATTTACAGATGTTCTCTTTGCTTTTTGTCATCCAATTGTAATTCTAGTAGGGCTGCTTATCATTTGTATCATGTAGAAGCCGTTTATAATATCCTTAAGTTTCTTTCTACGTGTTTTATTTAACCAGTCCAGATTAACGTCCTCCATGACGTTACTTCTTTCATACTATGCTGTTTGAGGATGTCTGAAAATGAATCAAGAAAAATGTCTTTAGCTGTGGTCGGTCGGTATACTACAATTACCTTGAAATACATTTCTGAGGAAAATGTGATTTTAATTTCAACATACTCAAATTGATCTACTTTTAATGTTTTCCCTTTCATAAATCATAATTCCTCCCCCCTTTTCACTCGATCTGTCTTTTCTGTAATCTTGTACCCCGGGACATTAATTAGAACGTAAAGGTGTTGTGGGTTTTAACCATGTCTCTGATAGACACGGTAATCCGGATTAGAGTCTGACAGTAACTGCTGTATTTGTTCAGAATATTTCCTGTGGTAGAAAGTTTATTAATGCGAACACGTTTGTTACTGAATACTTTCTACAGACTTCTGTCTCTCTGCGACTTTGTGTATGTAATAAGCAACTATAATTTTTGGATATGCTTAAATTTTATTTTAGCTCAGCTTTTGTGTAGCTGCTAGCTCTTTGTAGCCTACAGCAGGAGTGTCCAAATTGCAACCAATAGCTACGTTTTTAACAGACAACCGAAATAATTGATTTGCGTATCGGTTCAATCAGCGGCAGCTACGCCCTGTTTTATCATTTGACCTAAATTTTTTGGTTTCGTAGGCAGGACAGAGGGAACAATGTGGGTCATTAGTTGTCCATCTTATACCATTCTAATTGTTTTAAGGATAGTTCACATGAGCGGCCATACCTTGAGTCCCACCATATATAAGAGTCAAAAGGCTCCTATTATGAGTCGTCTAATTGGTGATCATACACTTTGGCGGTTTGGGTGGCAGGACACACGGACGCACCTCAGTCAGCCAGTGCTAGGACAGTTGGAGCAGTCCCCGTCTTCCACTCATTCCTGGGAGGCGTCCCCAGTAATTGTCAGCTGATGTCGTGCTGTCAGGCAACATCAGGAAGTTCCTTCTGTGCAGTATTGAATTGTCAGGGCACAGTTCGTAAGCAGGTCATTTCAAGGTGTGTGCAGGTTGACCACAAAGGAATGCTTCAAAGATTGTGTTGAACATTGTCCGTTGACACTTATGTCCAGCAGGGGTCTGTTTGTATCCTGCTGTTCGTCCTGCTGTCACACCTGTATTTTTTGTGAGCATGTTCTGGCTACAACTTTGGAGCTTGTCTTGTTCAGATTGGCAGTCCCCCGGCTGCACATCCTTTCCACCCTCGCTTGACCTAGCACAACCGTGGCTATCACCCAAGTCCGTCTGTATGGTTTTATGTTTTGTTGAGGTTTTTTTCCTCCAGAATTTGGAACTCAAAACATGTACACCCATCGTTTTCCTATCCTCTCGGTTAGTTCAATTTGCATATCACGTTTTAAAATTACAGTCTTAACTATCCCATTAATTGCTAATCAAAAACCTTAATTCAAAGATTATACGTACTACTTCATGTGTATTTAAGTACCCTTTTAATTCACTTAAAGATTATCTATAAATTAATTTAAACTATCATTTGTCTATCAGTAGGCGCGAGCAAGCTGTCATGCTTGCACTCTGACCTCCCGCTGTGCGTGATACTCTCCAAAACAAAGGAATGTTTTTATTCACGTTTCTCCTTATCTTTCAGCTAAATCTTTTAATCTTTTAACTTTTAACGTCCGTACTGTGTTTATTTTTATTGTCTGCATTTTAAAATATTTAAAATCTCAGGTACCCCTTGGCATACCTTCGAGTACCTCCCTTTTTTGTCCGGGCGGAAACACCATACCCTCATTTGAGAACTACTGGTTTAGCCTATGAAAAATCCTTTGTCTCATACATCATTACACTGTACAATTCCTCTTTGGGGGGCTAGGATGACAGGGAATGCAAAACAATAACAGTGCAATACTTTTTTTTATATCATGGTCGTTAATGCCTAGTTTCTCTTTTAATAGAATCTATTTTGTTTCCATTAATACCCTTATTAGTTACTGTTTACTTTTTAGTTCTTCTTCCTGAGGGAACTCTCCTGAAGGAATCAATAACGTTTTATCTGTCTATCTATCTATCTATTACTAACCCGAGCACAATTCATGACGTCATGCTCATCTTGCAGACAGTTATTTCCATTTAGTTTTATTCTCTATTTGTAATTCTACATGCACCAATGTCACATAGAAATTTGCTTTCTTTGTTATTTATTTACATTATTATTTCTGGTTTACTTGCTGTCTGTTTACTTAAGTTCTCATATTTTGGTCTGTCTTCCTCCTGATTAGAATTTGTTTAACGCTTCTCTACGTTTTGTTTTGACAATGGCGCTGAGTGGCTCTTATCTGTACTTCTTCAGACTCTATGTTTCACAGATGCCCTTAGATGTATTAGAATATGAATTTAACTTTTATTTTGTGTGTTTATTCCTAAAAAAATTTAAATGTCAATGTATGATCAATTTATCTTTATCAAATTTAAATTCAATATTATTAATTTATTTGTTGTATAACTATTAATTCAAAGTTACAGTGTGTCCTAATCTATGATGTTCGTGCGTGTGTGTTTGTCTCAACTTCCACACAGAAACTGGATGGATCAGATAAGCAACAAGGCTGTACCAAAAAAAAGTATACTAGACATATAAATGAATGATGAATTAAACAATGTTTCAATGTCCCACAATTCGTATTTATTTATTGATATTTAAACGTGTAATTTTCCATATATCTATTATTTTACTGGACTTAGCAAGCACCTACTACTAGCACACTCTACAGACCGAGAATAACTGTTTAACCACACTTGGTAATGCCAAGCTAGATGCTAACTTAGCCTTACTATGCCTCAGTAAGCAAACTTTTGCTAACCTAGCCCAATGCTATGCTAACACAATGCTAACCTAGCTCAATGCTATGCTAACACAATGCTAACCTAGCTCAATGCTATGCTAACACAATGCTAACCTAGCTCAATGCTATGTGTCACTCCTCTTCGAACTAATGCCTCACGCAGCTGTCATTCACACAGCCTCGTCACACGCACACACTCTTATCTCAAAATGTCTCCCAGCTCTTTTTTTTTTATATGCGTCACACAGTCACTCACACACAGAGAATTTACCAGCGAGCAAGAGCTGGTAAATTAAAACAACAGTAATATCGCACAGTCACAATCACCAGTATAGTTAAAAACAAATTCAAATGACTGGAATTAGCTCGCAGCGCCCACGAGGGGGAGCCTCCCTGCTTAGGCTGCTGCCTCCGCGATCCAACCTCTTGATAAGCGAAAGAAAATAATTATATGGATGGATCATTCACTCATGTGTTTTCTGTACATAACTTTGTCTATTTTCTCACACGCACACACATAACCAACAATTTCCCAGCTCTTGCAGATCAGCGTGGGTGCGAAAAAAGCGTTAGGGAACTCTCACAAAAGCATGAGGGAGAATTAAAACAGATAAGAAACCAGGTGCTACACAAAAGTTATTAAAATACGCAGATATATATATATAAATTTAAAAACACACATTTTTATCCCACAAAACACTCCCCCCTGGTCCGGACCAATATAAACAACTAATGCACGCGTGCTTTTGTGGAATCGGCCGTCTCATAACACACACACGCAGGTCATTTTTACTCATATAATGGCGATTAACCCATTCAGCGGAGCAAATCCTGCTTTTCCTTCCTGACCAACACGGATAACAGCCTAAGGCGCTGTAGAAAATTACCAGGAATCACCCTTCAATTTCTACAGTACATCGTGTCTGGTCAGTCCATATAGTTTCACCAAGGCTCTACCATATGGAGCCCTTACTCTACCCATCTATACTGCAGCAAATTTCCAAATTCGTGACAACTTGGCTCAGTTAAACTCCTTTACCGGAGTCACTGAACGATCACCTTATATCAGGCTTTTTACCCGGCTGCAGCTTCCACATAGACAGATACGTAGGACCTTCATAGACGTCATAAATTTGTGTGGGCCAAATGTCACATCAGTTTAGCCAACCTTGCCTTAAATTTCGCTGTGTCCAACTCCGGCTAACCATGTACTTGCAAAGAAATTTTTCGTCTCACATCGTCTATGCTTCTGCACTCCAAACCACCAAAATTCTATCAACAATCCCCATTTGTTAAAAACAAGAGATTACAAGTTTTCAACAAAACACACAGACAAATGATCACATATAATACAACTCAAACCAACCAACACATGCCTCAGTCTAGGTTGTTTTTGGAGAACTATCTTTTATGAAAAAAAATTTCAGTTTTCATCTTACCGATCCCGTTTCTCTTCAGACAGACAACTTTTACACAATAAGCAAAATAGCTTACCTTTTATTAGATGCGCGCGTGCAAGCGTTGTCTGCCTGAGAGAGAAGCCGGGAGCGGATGTTGACTTGCAGAGTTCTGGACCATCCTAGTTCGTGACGCCAATTTTGTAGTGGAAAGTCCAGGTTGTCAATGAGAATCAAAGTAGATTTAACACAAGAGTTTTATTTTACTCATAATCAAATGGTACAATGGTTGGGTTGAGTTGTCTAGCACACAGAAAGTTTCCCCCCCGGGCGCGCCCGTCACCATGAGAAAAGAAGATGGTGTCCAAAACACTCTCTTCGTTTGGCTTTATCCCTTTCTTATCTCTCTTGTTAGTGCGTCAATGTCTTGTTTTGTTTTCCCTATCTGTTCCATAACAACTCGAATCTTTTAGACAGTCAACACATTCAGTTAGACAGGTTGGCATGACTTAAAGTTCACTTTTGTCCCACAGAAGAGGAAGAGAAATCAAAATGAGCATACATTTTTGACAGACATGAACTATAGGTCAAAGGTCAGAAATTCTACTACAACTTGCTCAATGCACTGGCACAGAAGATCTATGGGGCGATAGTCATTTGGTGATAGCGCTACATAGATTTGGGTGTCATCTGCGTAGCAATGATGGTCAATGTTATTATTTTGCATGATTTGTCCTAGTGGGAGCATATAGATGTTAAATAAAGTCGGCCCCAAGATTGAACCTCGGGGGACTCCACACGTTACGTTGGTTGGTTCTGATACAAAGTCACCAATGGAAACAAAATAGTTCCTATCTTGTAGATATGACTTGAACCAGCTTAAAACTGTGCCTGAGACCCCCACCCAGTTTTCCAACCTGTCCAAAAGTATTGAGTGGTCGACAGTGTCAAATGCAGCACTGAGGTCCAAAAGCATTAATACTGAAGTTTTGCCAGAGTCTGTGTTTAGACGGATGTCATTTATAACTTTAAGAAGGGCCGTCTCTGTGCTATGAAGAGGTCGAAATCCTGACTGGAAGTTGTTGTGGCAGCCAGTAGAAGCCAAGAAGTGATTTAGTTGTTGGAGGACAACTTTCTCAATTATTTTACTTATGAATGGTAGATTTGAAATTGGTCTGTAGTTGTTGATAAAAGAGGCATCTAGGCTCTGCTTTTTTAGAAGAGGTTTAATGACTGCAGTTTTAAAAGCCTTGATACTCCACATTGTCTACCACCTCAGAAACTGGTTCCTTGTGTATTGTTATTACACTCTGTATCCTCTTTCAGTTTCAGCTTCAGTGCATTGTTTTGCGTCAGCATGAATCGGGTGTTTGCTTTTTTTGTCTTGAAGAATCTCTGAGAGTTTTGTAATTATTAAGGAACATGGACCTTTTATGCACCCAAGCCTCCCCAGGTGAACCCAATCCAACCCTGCCCTCAAACTTCAGACTGCACATGCCCAAACTTCCAGTGCCTAGCATCCCCCGTACAACCCACTGCCCCCCAACAAAGAGTCAGATGGCAAAACCCACATGGTATGTGTGCCATGACTGGACCAACAAAACCTCTAGGATTGGCACTTTAAACAGTCCTTCATCATCGTGCCTCAACCAAGGGCGCCGATCTACATTTTTGCCAGTGGGTGCTCGGACGGGCAGTAAATCTGACGGTACTTTTCTGAGCATGCGCGGTTTTTGCTTGGTGGTGAGAAAGAATTAGCCATCAATCCCACGTGGGTGCTCAGCATTGTCCGTGGGTGCTCGGGCCCTGAAGCACCCACAGGATCGGCGCGTATGGCCTCAACACCTCGGGACCAAGAACGATGGGCATCAATCATCAGTTCCTTGCCATTTGCAAGGCTTCCAACAGGTTGTTCCCAGAGGAAAGAGGCCATCAAGCCCAGAATTGGTGGTTCTTTGGTTAAAATGTTGCATAGATTATGTTTTACAGATCATCTTCAAGTTGCTTTTTGACAGTCGCTTCAGGATGTGACGTTTTGTGGGCGGTCTTATTTACGTGGCTCACCTGGGCAGCGTCTTTTCTCTGTCATCTTTGTTGTAGCGGTGTAGCGTGCAAGGACGGGAGTGGAAGAAGTGTCAAAAGATGGAGCTAACTGTTTTAATGACATTCAGACTTGACTTGAATCAATAACGGAGCAGCATCTTCTCATCCGTGGCTCACTAGTGCAATAACAACGCCGGAAATGTGTCCCGTGAAAAACCGTCCGACCGGAACTCTCTCATAACTAAAGTTCCTTGGGTGAATAATGTAAACTCACTACACCGGTATGTTTTAGCGCTTTCATAGTGAGTTTACTGACAAATGTAAGTAAGAACTTTACACTACTTTATATTAGAAATGGCAACAGCGGAGGATGAATGTCCCATAACAAGAAGATAGAGAAAAAGAAGAAGCTTATCAACTACCGTGTTGTCACAGACTACAAAGGCGTACGCGCGCAATTTTTCAGGACTTATGCAGATCCCAAATACAGATCAGCAGTTACCAGAAGATAAGAAAGGTTGCTTTTGAATAATATTGCAAAACAAAACGGCAGATAATATGTCTTACCTTATACACATATCATAATAATACTTGTATGTTGACGCACAGTACAATCCAGCAAGCGGTGCGGCTTCATAGCTTACCAAAGTCGTATTAAAACATTCTGATAGATTTTTGAGCGCCGTGTGTAATGTTCAATACTTTCAATGGAACATGTAACGTTTTGCTGTTGTTTACTTGAGTCATATTGCAGTCTACACGTATTTCTTATGTATGACCGCCATCGTATTGCAGTCTACACGTATCTCTTATGTGTGACTGTCATCTACTGGTCATACTTATCATTACACCATGTAGCAAATAAAATCGCTTCGAGGTCGGTAAGCACAACCAAAATTATTTCGTACATAATGCGCACCGGGTTATAAGGCGCACTGTCGAGTTTTAAGAAAATTAAAGGATTTTAAGTGCGCCTTGTAGTCCGAAAAATACGGTACTAATGCATGAGATGATATTTTTACTCATAATGTTCAGTTTTGTTTTCATAACGCATTTTATACAATTACTGGATATGTTTCTACGATACTAGATACTGTATATATGTATTAATCTTTTAATTGAGATGCTTACTTTTAGTTCATCATTCAGACTATTTCGTAACTTTACCCCCTCAACTGAATTACACATGTTTTTTGAGTAGTCAATATTTTAGTTTTTTTTAAAAATAGAAGTTCCTCTTGAATTGTGTTGACTCTGCCTTGGCTTGAATATTCTAAAGCAGGGGTGTCAAACTCAAATACAGAGTGGGCCAAAATGTAAAACTGAACAAAGCCGCGGGCCAAGGTTGAACAAATTAACCTTTTAATAGGGACCCAAACAAGTTTTGCATTGAATATTGAACAAGCAAGGCTTATATAACTTTATAGCATACTTGCCAACCCTCCCGGTTTTACCGGGAGACTCCCGGTATTCAGCGCCTCTCTTGATAACCTCCCGGCAGAAATTTTCTCCCGATAAACTCCCGGAATTCAGCCAGAGCTGGAGGCCACGCCCCCTCCAGCTCAATGCGGACCTGAGTAGGTCCCCTGCCCCAACCACGCCCCCCAACCCCCACCCCCCACCTCCCGGTATCGGAGGTCTCAAGGTTGGCAAGTATGCTTTATAGTGACATGCAAAATCGAGTTTCTAATAATAATAATTAAAAAATATCAATGGCATATCAAATACAATTTAAATAAAAATGGAATGCCTCTTTTCTATTTGCAGCCTTCTGAGGTAAATATCAAAATAAACTTTTTCCACAGGCTAATAATACATTTGAAAATAAAATAACAATAATGAAGGAATCAAACATTCAAGCCTTGAAGTAGCAAGAGAAAGTGCATGAATAAAACGTTAATTATTGCTCAGTTTGCTACACTGATTTGCTTTAACACTGAATATGGAACAAGCAACGCTTATATAACTTAATAGTGCAAAATCAACTTTCAAAAAACAAACGAAAAAACATCAATGGTATATTAAATACAATTTAAATACAAAATTGAATGCCTCTTTTCTATTTGCAGCCTTCTGAGGTAAATATCAACATTTGGTGGTAGCGGGGGGTGTATATTGTAGCGTCCCGGAAGAGTTAGTGCTGCAAAGGGCTTTGGGTATTTGTTCTGCTGTGTTTATGTTGTGTTACGGTGCAGATGTTCTCCCGAAATGTGTTTGTCATTCTTGTTTGGTGTGGGTTCACAGTGTGGCACATATTTGTAACAGTGTTAAAGTTGTTTATACGGGTACCCTCAGTGTGACCTGTATGGCCGTTGACCAAGTATGCATGGCATTCACTTGTGTGTGTGTAGACGCCGCATATATTAAGTGACTGGGCCGGCACGCTGTTTGTATGGAGGAAAAGCGGACGTGACGACAGTTTGTAGAGGACGCTAAAGGCAGTGCCTTTAAGGCAAGCCCCCAATATTGTTGTCCGGGTGGAAATCGGGAGAAATTTGGGAAAATGGTTGTCCTGGGAGATTTTCGGGGGGGGCACTGAAATTCGGGAGTCTTGGCAAGTATGAGTATTAGCGGTGAATGCGGTGTTACAGCCGCTGTATAATACCGGCGGGCCAGCTCTAATGTTAATTTGATATTGCCTCAAGGACCAAATTAAATTAGACGGCAGGCCATATTTGGCCCGCGGACCAGAGTTTGACACCCATGTTCTAAAGCATCTGATTTTGTGTGGAAAATAGCTGTGACCTTTGAACTTATCTCCCTTGGCCTTCATGTTTCAACATCATTAGGTTGTGTTCAGTCAGGGGACTTTTTCTGCAATATTTACTTCCGGTGAATGAAGTGGTGGTCAACCAAAACAATATGGCTACTGTGCAGCAAACAATGTGTAAACTATCTGAGCACGCAAGTGGCCTAGATCTGACCACTCAAAGCAGATACGAGCAAAACAATCAACTATGCAATAGAATCGATCCCTGTACTTTATCGAAAAATATTTGTCGAGCGATCTCAAGGATTATCCGTCAGTCGTGTTCCCAGACATGACTAGCCGTCATTCTACACTGCAAAATAGATGAAACTGTCAGGCTTGTTACTGAGAGTTTGGTTATGTTTGGGTTTTCGTCTGTGTTTGTGTTTATTTCCTGTTACACTCTTATTTTGGTTCCATTTCCTGCATGTCTCCCTGAGTGCTCGTTTCCCTCACCAGTCCCAGATTGGCAGCCTGGCACAATTGGTGCAGTTGCCAATCAGGCTACTACAGTATTTATGCCTGCCTCACTCTCCAGTCAGGGCTTAATGATCCTGTCAGGGACTGTTGTCAGTCTTGAACCCCAGGAGCTCTGTGCTCTTGTGTCATCCTTTTGTGTTCCTGATGTTTCCCTCTTGTTTTCATGTGTTTTTTTGGGGGGATGGGATGAGAATCAGCACCTCCAAGTCCGAGTCCATGGCTCTCGCCCGGTGGAGTGCCAACTCCGGGTTGGGAAAGAGACCCTGCACCAAGTGGAGGAATTCAAGTACCTCGGAGTCTTGTTCACGAGTGAGGGAAGAGTGGATCGTGAGATCGACAGGCGGATCGGTGCAGCGTCTTCATTAATGCGGACGCTGTATCGATCTGTTGAGGTGAAGAAGGAGCTGAGCCGGAAGGCAAAGCTCTCAATTTACCAGTCGATCTACGTTCCCATCCTCACCTATGGTCATGAGCTTTGGGTTATGACCGAAAGGACAAGATCACGGGTACAAGCGGACGGAATTAGTTTCCTCTGCTGGGTGGCGGGGCTCTCCCTTAGAGATAGGGTGAGAAGCTCTGTCATCCGGGGGGAGCTCAAAGTAAAGCCGCTGCTCCTCCACATCGAGAGGAGCCAGATGAGGTGGTTCGGGCATCTGGTCAGGATTCCACCCGAACGCCTCCCTAGGGAGGTGTTTAGGGCACGTCCGACCGGTAGAAGGCCACGGGGAAGACCCAGGACACGTTGGGAAGACTATGTCTCCCGGCTGGCCTGGGAACGCTTCGGGATTCCCCGGGAAGAGCTGGACGAAGTGGTTTGGGAGAGGGAAGTCTGGGCCCGCGACCCGACCTCGGATAAGCGGAAGAAGATGGATGGATGGATGGATGGATGGATGGATGTTTTTTTTTTGCCTTTTGGTTCGGGATCCTTTGGGACTGTGTGACAGGGGTGGCACCTTCGTAACTTCTGCGGTGCTTTTTGGTGAACTTCTGGATCTGCCTCCCGGGAGCCTTTTGGCCATGGAGACCAGCTGCTGGGTCTCTGCCACACCAGAGTTCATTTGGAGAGACTGGAGGAGATTCGGATGAAGGGACAGGGCTGCGGAGCTAGCGTAGTGTTGAGTGCCGGGACGAACAAGCTTCACAGTGTTTTAGCTGAATGAGCAGGTATCGGACACCTCGTTCTCCTTAGACACATGCTTGTCCATGCAGACTGGACACTGGGCGAGAGTTGGTGGGCGGCCAAGAGTGGAGTCGGCTCTCTTGGTTGCTTTGTTGGGTCTGCTCCTGTCTCTGGCCATGCTCCCCCCACCCCAGCAGACAATGGCGTGAAACACCGCAGAGGCCACCACAGTGTATATGTTTTTTGTTGTTGTTGTTGTTGTTTTACTTTTGTGGCTGTGTGTAAAAGCGGCTGGTTGCATCAGATCTGCTCTTTTAATGTCTTTAATGTCCTTTGTGTTTTTTGACGTTTCCCTCTTACACACATGCTTATGTGTGCTGCGGCTTTGTTGTTCTTTAAACAATTTGCTTACGCATTTGTTCACAAAGTGGTGACCCTCGCCCGATCATAGTTTGTGAATGACTGAGCATTTCATGGAAGCTGCTTTTATACCCAAAAATGGCACCCACCTGTTCCCAATTAGCCTGTTCACCTGTGGGATGTTCCAAATAAGGGTTTGATGAGCATTCCTCAACTTTCTCAGTCTTTTTTGCCACCTGTGCCAGCTTTTTTAAAAACATGTTGCAGGCATCAAATTCCAAATGAGCTAATATTTGCAAAACATAACAAAGTTTTCCAGTTCGAACGTCATGCATCTTGTCTTTGCAGTCTATTCAATTGAATATAGGTTGAAAAGGATGTTCAAATCATTGTATTTGTCACACCTGGGTGAAGTCTCATCTGGGTTTTGTCTGGTTTCAGGTTGTCTTGTCATTTCCTGTTTTATTTTGAAATGCTGACACTCCCTCTCGTTTCAGATCACTTGCCTTTCCTCGTGTATCACTGGCCTGATGTCTTTCCCGATTGCCTGATTGTGCCCACCTGTGTCACCCTCCCTCATGAGTATAAATATCTCGTCTTCCTTTTGTCCCGTGCCAGAGTGTTTTCGTATCTCTATGTGCGTACCTCCAGCGTTTCTTTGCCACAGCCTTGTCCACAGCCATATATAGCCACATCTTCGTGTACCTTTTTGATCCTCGAGAGAGTGTTTGGTTTGTAACGTTGTCAGGTAAGATTAGCTTCCTAGTATCGCCTCCGTTGGAGAGCCTTTTGTTGTATTTAGTAGTTTCATTTCTTAGCACCTTTTTCCCTCCGTAGCTGGAGCGCTTTGTGTTTGTGAATCATTTTGTAAATATAGTGGTCAGGTTAGATCTTTGAGACACTCGTGATTTAGGGCTATATAAGTAAACATTAGTGATGGGTTGATGAGGCGTCATGAAGCGTTTCGACACATTGCAAAACTGTATTGATACTGTGTCGATACTGTGTCACTAAATACTGACATCTGCTGGACATTAAAAATCCCTACAGGCAACCTATGGGCCGACTCAACTGACACAGATTTTATGACCTAGTATATATATATATATATCCGTATCCGTACAGTAATCTATTCATTTATTTATTTATTTATTTATATATATTTATTTATTTTATATATATATTTATATTTTATGTATATATATATTTATTTATTTATTTATTTATATATGCACCTTATTGCTTTTTATTTATCCTGCACTACCATGAGCTTATGTAACGAAATTTCGTTCTTATCTGTGCTGTAAAGTTCAAATTTGAATGACAATAAAAAGGAAGTCTATGTCTAATAATATAAACCAAGTAATTGTATTTCATTTAGGATTATTTCATATCTTCATTTAAATAAAATTATATTTTTTATCTTTTTTAGATACAGTCAAAAAATAATGTGAACATGTATCATAACATGGAAATCTAAGAGAACGTGTTGTGAATCACTATTTTTGATCCTCGAGAGAGTGTTTGGTTTGTAACGTTGTCAGGTAAGATTAGCTTCCTAGTATCGCCTCCGTTGGAGAGCCTTTTGTTGTATTCAGTAGTTTCATTTCTTAGCACCTTTTTCCCTCCGTAGCTGGAGCGCTTTGTGTTTGTGAATACATTTGCAAATATAGTGGTCAGGTTAGATCTTTGAGACACTCGTGATTTAGGGCTATATAAATAAACATTGATTGATTTTTATAGCCTGTTTTGTTTCTCCCGTTTTTGGACCCCTTCCCTGTTCTGAATAAATAACTGCTTCTGAAATCCTGCATCTGCGTTCAGACTTCTATTCCGGTCGTGACAGTATTCTGTTTTTATTTACGATTTACACAACGTGCCAACTTCACTGGTTTTGGGTTTTGTAATATTAAAGCCCAAAATGGGGCAACAAACAAAAACCGAGTTTATGGCCACACAAAGCCTAGGGCCCTGCATAGAGGTGTACCCTTGGACACCTTCATAAACATCAGTGGGGTTCTTCCTTTGTCATTTCGACTAATCCCTCAAAGTACAGTGTCGGGGTCAGGTGAGGAAGCAGCGTTCCTTGGATTTTATCGTGGCGGTAGCAGTGAGTCCCCATGTACACCCTAGGTGCAATATTGTGTGTCTAGCTGCTGACAAAGGAGATTGTACTTGTTTGGCATTCCAAATGTAGGCGTTGCATGCTTCAGGGTTCAGAGGAGTGTTTCAGCAGGGCGGGACCTAACTTGTATGTTCAACGTGTGTGTGTGTGTGTGTGTGTGTGTGTGTGTGTGTGTGTGTGTGTGTGTGTGTGTGTGTGTGTGTGTGTGTGTGTGTGTGTGTGTGTGTGTGTACAGAATGAGGTTTCAGATAGGAGTGTCGTGGTTTACGGGAAGACGAGGCCAAACCACATGCACACTGATGCTTGTCTTTGAGTAACAGCGCGCACAAATATGCGATATATTTAGCTCAAGGTTGGTTAACAGGTTCAAGTCGTTGCTTTACATGAGCGGTGCATATTACATTAACATCCGATTTTTACGTCAAGCGCTCGCGTTTACGTCACAGTGCATCCTCGCAGAGGCTGAATCATGCCACCTGAGCTGACAGCTGGCAGTCCGAAAGCTAATGGTTGTAGCAGCTGCATGCCGCTAATCCTGGTGCGAGGGACACTCGACTCTTCCCAAACAGGACAGCGAACTCTGACTCCCGCCAAGTGCTCATGACGTCTGCACCACAAGCAGAAGCTTTGTCATGTCTTGAATGACTGCTCCTGTGCAAGTCATCCTTGTCTCTTACCGCCACTTATTAAAGGCCAACTGAAACCCACTAATACCGACCACGCAGTCTGATAGTTTATATATCAATGATGAAATCTTAACATTGCAACACTTGCCAATACGGCCGGGTTAACTTATAAATTGCAATTTTAAATTTCCCGGGAAACTTCCGGTTGAAAACATCTATGTATGATGACGTATGCGCGTGACGTCGATGGTTGAAGCGGAAGTATTCGGACACATTGAATCCTATACAAAAAACTCTGTTTTCATCTCAAAATTCCACAGTATTCTGGACATCTGTGTTGGTGAATCTTTTGCAATTTGTTTAATGAACAATGAAGACTGCAAAGAAGAAAGTTGTAGGTGGGATCGGTGTATTAGCGGCGAACTACAGCAACACAACCAGGAGGACTTTGACTTGGATAGCAGACGCGCTAGCCGCCGAACTCACCTTAACTTCCTCCGTCTCCGGGCCGCCGACCGCATCTGTGATCGGGTGAAGTCCTTCGTCGCACCGTCGATCGCTGGAGCACAGGTGAGCACGGGTGTTGAGCAGATGAGGGCTGGCTGGCGTAGGTGGATAGCTAATGTTTTTAGCATAGCTCTGTGAGGTCCGGTTGCTAAGTTAGCTTCAATGACGTCGTTAGCAACAGCATTGTTAACCTTCGCCAGGCTGGAAAGCATTAACCGTGTAGTTACATGTCCATGGTTTAATAGTATTGTTGATTTTCTGTCTATCCTTCCAATCAGGGGTTTATTTCGTCTGTTTCTATATGCAGTTAAGCACGATGCTATCACGTTAGCTCCGTAGCTAAAGTGTTTCGCCGATGTATTGTCGTGGAGATAAAAGTCACTGTGAATGTCCATTTCGTGTTCTCGACTCTCATTTTCAAGAGGATATAGTATCCGAGGTGGTTTTAAATACAAATCCCTGATCCACAATACAAAAAGGAGAGAGTGTGGAATCCAATGAGCCAGCTTGTACCTAAGTTACGGTCAGAGCGAAAAAAGATATGTCTTGCACTGCATTCTAGTCCTTCACTCTAACGTTCCTCATCCACAAATCTTTCATCCTCGCTCAAATTAATGGGGTAATCGTCGCTTTCTCGGTCCGAATCGCTCTAGCTGCATTGTAAACAATGGGGAAATGTGAGGAGCCTTTCAACCTTTGACGTCACGCTACTTCCGGTACAGGCAAGGCTTTTTTAATCAGCGACCAAAAGTTGCAACTTTATCGTCAATGTTCTCTACTAAATCCTTTCAGCAAAAATATGGCAATATCGCGAAATGATCAAGTATGACACATAGAATGGATCTGCTATCCTCGTTTAAATTAAAAAAAATTCATTTCAGTAGGCCTTTAACATACAGTACAGGCCAAAAGTTTGGACACACTTTCTCATTCCATCCCATTGATAAAGCAAGAAATTCCCCTAATCAACCCTGATAAGACACACCTGTGAAGTGAAAACCATTTCAGGTGACTACCTCTTGAAGCTCATCGAGAGAATGCCAAGAGTGTGCAAAGCAGTAATCAGAGCAAAGGGTGGCTATTTTGAAGAAACTAGAATATAAAACATGTTTTCAGTTATTTCACTTTTTTTTTTGTGAAGTACATAACTCCACATGTGTTCATTCATAGTTGTGATGCCTTCAGTGACAATCTACAATGTAAATAGTCATGAAAATAAAGAAAACGCATTGAATGAGAAGGTGTGTCCAAACTTTTGGCCTGTACTGTATGTATGCATCCATTTGATTTGTCTGTAAATGTAGGACATTTAATAAAAACAGCAGGATTACAAAAAAAGATTTGCAGGAGAAAAAGCTAATATCTTGATTTATTTTTGTGATGGTAACGGTTTAAATGTTTTGCTCAATTCAACACGTCCAAAAAGGAGCCGACAGCAGATTTATTTACTGCTTTTTGTCTCAGCAACGACATTACATTACAACACATTACATCATTATAGCATTGCTTAAATTACACAATTAATGGTGGCTTTGGCACAGTCCTGTATTTCTGTATTTGTAATGGCAATATATAATATTTGTCTCACAGAAGAGACATTAAAGGGGAACTGCGCTTTTTGGGAATTTTGCTTATCGTTCCCAATCATTATGAAAGGCATGACAGATGGACTTTTTTTTTAATGCATTCTAACATGTAAATAAACGTAAATAAAAGTAAGCCTACAGCGGAGCCAATAGGAGGTCCTCCATTCCGCCCATTAAACCCAATAAATAACAGTGTTTCCCACACATTCATTTATTTGTGGCGGCCCGCCACGAAATAATTAAGGCCGCCACAAAAAATATATGTATATATATATTTTTGTTTTGTTTTGTTTTGTTTTGGTTTTTGTCCTGTCCAGCTTCTCAGGCAAATCATATAGTTGATGTAGATGCCCATATCGGCTGTTCAGATTTACTTTACAAAAGAGAAGTGTAGGATCAAGATTTTTGGAGCTCTTTGTTCAGTGGATCAGATGTTGATGAAGCTTTGTGTCTATCTACCACCACTACTGTTTTCTGTTTATTTGTTACTGACTGTGGCAGGACACCTCTGCCTCTGTTTCACTTTATGTTGCTGGTAAATAATATGGTTGTAGTAGTAGGCTAAAGTTAAATTATTTAGTATGCACTAATTAAAGGGGCAGAGCTTTAAGAGACATTTTAGCTTTTATATTTTTATAAGATATATTTTTTGGAAGAACCACAATTAATAAATATATTTCAGTGAATAACTTATTGTTCAAATCTGTATATAAATATGTACATAAAGTGTTGTAATTATATTGCAAAATGGATGGATGGATGGATGGATGGATGGATGTTTAAAACAAAACTGTTATTATTAATTAGGAAGTATACATTTTTTGAGCCTTTTTAGAGAAAATCATATCATTGTAGTAAATTATGCAAATTAATCGATGATGTCATGGTGACCACGCCCATAGCCACGCCAATAGCCACGCCCCCACCGCCACAGGTATCTTGGCAGTTTATGGGAAACACAGAATAACCATCCAAAAAACGGCAATAATACACCATTTACATTTCGTGACTAGAATATTAACCAAGTATTAGTGATATTGTTATTATAAGCGCTGACACAGACAAACTATTTATTGCAGCAAAGTGATCATCAGTTTATGCTGCTATTTTTACATCATCGAGTGGTCAGCTGTTTCTTTGCTTCCCTGCTCCTTGGAAGTTTATTGTAGATAGAAGAAGGTTGAGGCAAATTCTAACAAGTTGGTACATTTTGACACCCAATTTAGACCCGGTAATGGTGAGAATGACAGAAAAAGATGCTTGGCTCCACCTCCCCTCCCTTTTCTTCGCAAGGATTATGAGTCATTCTTCATCTAAACGGGAATATAACAAGATTCTATCAGTCAGCATCCTAATGACAGCAGACTTTGTACAGTAAGTTATGTTTTATTATGTGTGTTGGCACCCATGAAATCTGCAGTAAGTTTTAATCAGTGATGTTGGAAAAAAAAACATAGGTTGTGATGCATTTTTTAAATGACTATTGTATAGCATATGCTTAAAATGATCAAAAATGGCAAATATTAAATCCTATTATACATGTGCCTGTTACTATATTATATATATACTTACATAATGTATATAAAACTTTAATGGAGGTGTTTAGATGTTTTTAAGGGCTTTATAGGCAGAATAGAGCGGCTCTCTGAGGCTCCATTGTAAGCCGACTTATGATCGCATATATTTAATATTTAGAATACATTAAAAAAATACATCCACCATCATGTCTTTCATGATGTTTGTGAATGGTAGGCCACATTTTTCAAAAAGTGCACTTCCCCTTTAACAAATTCCATCTTTACATGAACGGAAATCAATGAAAGTGAACATATTTTCTTGACTGTGGAACAGAGTCATTCATGGTCTAAAAATAGCTAAGCTATGGAAATTGCTACTCGTTTCAAAAGTAACGAAGCTACTGCCAAGCTACTACGATATGTAGTTATGTGACGTAGCTTCGATACATGTAACAAGCTACTGCCCAACACTGCTTACAGTAAGTATCATTATCAAGTATCATTATTTCTGGAGGACGAGGCTAAAAATCTTGCATACCGAGAGCCAGAGCCATCGAAAGAGAAAGTATGGACAACTCGGTTTCAGAATTGGGTCCAAACATAGTGCCCTGTCGTCACGAGAGGGACTTTTGACCAATCATTATACAATAAGGAAGGAATTCATATTGCCCCATCTAATCTTAGGGAGCTCACTCGCAATAGGCCTAGTAAACACGTACAACAGGCTAATCACACCACTATCTACTCGAACATGGTTGTACACGTCGGCTCCAATGACACTGGAAGGAGGCAGTCAGACATTACAAAGAGGAACATAGCTAGGAATTGTATTCTCGCCAGAAGGATGAATCAGCATTGAGTACTTGTCTCGGGCCCCCTGCCTGGTGGCAAATTATGAAGCGTTAAATCTACCGCAGCACCAAGAAAATAATCTCAAGATCTCCTCCGTAACAATTCGTAGAAGTGATCAAAATTATTTGAGATGTACTACGCGATACAAACGTAAGTTATTAATATCACTATTACGGATACCATTAACAAAAAAGGCCTTAAAACAGCTCACCATATATAGTATGGTCTTTTTGTAAACATCATATTATTTTTTCCCAAAGCGTTATTAGTTAATGAGGTCATCAGAGACAACAATCTTAACGTCATTGGCCCCAGTGAGACTTGGCTAAAACTTGATTAATTTTTTCCGCTTATCGACTCATCCCTCCCTACTATATGAGTTCACATGTAGCTCGTCCCCTTAAAAGGGAAGGAGGGGCTGCACTAATCTCCGATGGAAACCTTAACCGTAGCCCTAACCTAGGTAATAAATACAAATCATTTGAGGCACTCGCTATGAGATCTGTTACACCGCCACTTCTCCATTTGGCTGTTATTTATCACCCCTCTGGGCCCTAGTCAGCCTTTATCAGTGAATTCTCAGAATTTGTTGCTGATCTGGGAATTCCATCCATCCATTTTCTACCGCTTGTCCCTTTTGGGGTCGCGGGGGGTGCTGGAGCCTATCTCAGCTAAGGTGGTATTTTCTAAAGAATACCACCTTAAAAAAAATCCCGGCATTATTTTTGACACAACTCTCCCGTTTGAGTTGCATATTAATAGTGTTAACAAAGCAGCCTTCTTTCATCTCCGTAACATTGCTAAAGCACGTCCCATTTTGTCCACTAGCGACGCTGAGATCATTATTATTAATGCATTTGTTATGTCTCGTCTCGATTACGGTAACATATTATTTTCGGGTCTCCCCATGTCTAGCATTAAAAGATTACTGTTGGTACAAAATTCCTCCTCCTCTCTAGATGATCTTAACGGTCCCTTTCTCCTTCCCAAAGGAGATTGTTGAGGGCCAGAAAAACATTCCCGAGCGGTGGGCAGAAAAAGAGTCATGGGAGCGAGGCCAAAGTCGTTGTAGCTGTATTTATTGTATGTATATAATATGCAATGAGGCGTGTGACTAAACCAAAATGTATATGTGTGCGACTATGTGTAGTGATTAAGTGTTGAGTGTTACCGGGAGTTGTTGAAGAGTCCGTGTCCAGGCGGGAGGTCGAGATACAGGAAGGCAGCAAGGGGACCAGAGGGAATCCAGTAGTGATGGGTCCGGCAACACCGATGCATTGGTGCATGCGTCGAGCTCATAGAGCGATACCCTGTGTCGGTGCGCGTATCGTGACCGAACACGAGCTGTTTTGGTCACGTGACCGATCATGAGCTGTTCCGGTCACGTGACCGATACGCGAACTGTATTGCACTGACGCCTGCGCGCCAAACTGTGTTTATTAGGAAGCGGCGCAATGCGTGTTGTTGAGGAACACCGTTAGGGCCGCTTGTTGTCACTGTCACTCAAAGTTGCATTTCAAAATTACACAGAATAAATGTGTTTATTTTGTTTAGAATTCAGATGGGTTTGATTTGGTGCGCGGCATATATTGGCAGTGCGGCGCACGGTGTGCGCGGAGGACGCTTGAGCACTGCGCAATTGCGCAGGCGCGCACCTTAGAAGGAACGTTGCTCACAGGGCACAGAGGAGGCGTCAGTGCGATACAGTTCGCGTATCGGTCACGTGACCAAAGCAGCTCATGATCGGTCACGTGACTTTCTAAAAGCGGTACGCGCACCGACACAGGGTTTCGCTCTATGAGCTCGACGCATGCGCCGATGCATCTGTGTTGCAACGACCTATCACTACTGTTACTAGAGAAGGTACAGGAATGACGGCGTGGCGAAGTTGGTAGAGTGGCCGTGCCAGCAATCGGAGGGTTGCTGGTTACTGGGGTTCAATCCCCACCTTCTACCATCCTAGTCACGATACATGTTCACATTATTTATTGACTGTATCTAAAAAAGATAAACATATATTTTTATTTAAATGAAGATATGAAATAATCCTAAATGAAATACAATGACTTGGTTTATATTATTGTATATACTAGGTCAAAAAATCAGTGTCAGTTGAGTCGGTCCATAGGTTGCCTGTAGGGATTTTTCATGTCCAGCAGATGTCAGTATTTAGTGACACAGTATCGACACAGTATCAATACAGTTTTGCAATGTGTTGAAACGCTTCATGAGGCCTCATCAACCCATCACTAGAATCCAGGGAGGCAAGACACACAGCTTGAATCCGGGAAGCGAAGAGGGACTGCGGGAACACGACACAGGACAACAAACAATGAGCACAGAGGTGGGGAAATACGGAAAGAGAGAGAGTACGCATAAAGCTTGACGTTTCGGCTTACTGTACGGAACAGGAAACTACGTTCTGGCCCGGAAGGCAGGTTTGCACTGACTTAAGAAGCCCAGGGAGCTCATCAGCGACAGGTGTGATGGGTGCTGATTGATTGCAGCTGTGCACTGGCGCAGCTTCTGCAGGTGGTGCGCGCAGGAGGTGCGCCGTGACACAAGCACTGGCTTCCTGTGTGCTTAAGACTCGACTTTAAGGTTTCATTACTTACGTATAAAATACTAAACGGTCTAGCTCCAGCCTATCTTGCTAGTTATATTGCACCATATGTCCGGGTCAGAAATATGCGTTCTAAGAACTCACATCTGCGGTCCCTCCCAAGGGTTCTCATTGTTCTTGTTGTGTTGAGTTTTTTCATCCGGGTTCAGATCCGCGGATTAGATCTTTGAGGCACTTCTGATTAAGGGCTATACAAATAAGCTTTGATTGATTGATGACACCTGAGCATGTGTTACAAAACAACAATCTTACTGTTGTCATTTGGACTTAGTTTTTTTTAAAGGCCTACTGAAATGACATTTTCTTATTTAAACGGGGATAGCAGGTCCATTCTATGTGTCATACTTGATCATTTCGCGATATTGCCATATTTTTGCTGAAAGGATTTAGTAGAGAACATCGACGATAATGTTCGCAACTTTTGGTCGCTGATAAAAAAAGCCTTGCCTGTACCGGAAGTAGCGTGACGTCACAGGTTGTGGAGCGCCTCACATCTGCACATTGTTTACAATCATGGCCACCAGCAGCGAGAGAGATTCGGACTGAGAAAGCGACAATTACCCCATTAATTTGAGCGAGGATGAAAGATTTGTGGATGAGGAAAGTGAGAGTGAAGGATTAGAGGGCAGTGGAAGCGATTCAGATAGGGAAGATGCTGTGAGAGGCGGGTGGGACCTGATATTCAGCTGGGAATGACTAAAACAGTAAATAAACACAAGACATATATATATACTCTTTTAGCCACAACACAACCAGGCTTATATTTAATATGCCACAAATTAATCCGCATAACAAACACCTCCCCCCTCCCGTCCATATAACCCACCAATACAACTCAAACACCCGCACTCAATCCCACAGCCCAAAGTAACGTTCACCTCCGTGAAGTTCATACAGCACATATATTTCCCCAAAGTTACGTACGTGACATGAACATAGCGGCACGCACGTACGGGCAAGCGATCAAATGTTTGGAAGCCAAAGCTGCATACTCACGGTAGTGCGTCTGCTATCCAACTCAAAGTCCTCCTGGTTGTGTTGCTGCAGCCGGCCGCTAATACACCGCTTCCCACCTACAGCTTTCTTCTTTGCTGTCTTCATTGTTTATTAAACAAATTGCAAAAGATTCACCAACACAGATGTCCAGAATACTGTGGAATTTTGCGATGAAAACAGACGACTTAATAGCTGGCCACAATGCTGTCCCAATATGTCCGCTACAATCCGTGATGTCACGCGCAAACGTCATCACCGAGACGTTTTCAGCAGAATATTTTGCGGGAAATTTAAAATTGCATTTTACTAATCTAACCCGGCCGTATTGGCATGTGTTGCAATGTTAAGATTTCATCATTGATATATAAACTATCAGACTGCGTGGTCGGTAGTAGTGGGTTTCAGTAGGCCTTTAATACCTTCAGTATGTACTTTTGTATTTCCCTATTATGTAAAGTTAGAAAATACAGCCAGTTGCCAAATATCCTCTTGATTTGTCTGGGCACACACACACACACACACACACACACACACACACACACACACACACGCACACACACACACACACACACACACACACACACACACACACACACACACACACACACACGCACACACACACACACACACACACACGCACACACACACACACACACACACACACACACACACACACACACACGCACACACACACACACACACACACACACACACACACACACACACACACACACACACGTTCTTGAGACCTCAGAAAAATGCCTACCTTTTTAGGACCACCCTTTCTAGATGTTTAAAGATTTGTATTTACAACATTAATAATATATACATACTATGCAAATACAAAAAAGCTTGTTCTGAAAAATGAGTTGGAATTTCACAGGAAAAAGGTCACAATTTCACAAGAAAAACTCAAAAAAAACTTTTACTCAACGCAAGTCCAAATTTTACAAGAAAAACTGAACATTTGTGCAATATTATGATAAAAGTTTGAATTTAACTCAATAGCAGTCGCAATGTTACAAGAAAGTTTTATGAAAAGTTGTAATTTTACTCGACAAAAGTCACAATTTTATAAGAAAACTTTAAAATGTTGGCACTATAACAATAATCGGAATTTTACTAAGCAAAATTATGACAAAAGTCATAATTTTACTAAAAAAAAATCACTATTTTTCAAGAACAACAAAACAATTGGCAATATTGTGATAAAAGTAATAATTTTACATAAAGTAATAATTTTACGTGGAAAATATTGCAATACTACAGAAACAGAAAGAATATGAGAAATTGTTGCCAATGTTATAGGAAAAAAGTCAACACATTGTGATAAAAAGACTGCTTTTAGTTAATTTATTATTATTTATTGTTTTTGTTTGTAATTGTTTTTTAATCATCATTATTTACTTCAAGTTATTACAGTATGTCTCTTCATACGTACTTATTTTATTTTTTGTATTAATTTTGGCCAAAGGGGGCACATTTCAATTCCTTACACACACTTGTTAATACATATGTTGACCAGAGGGGGAGCACTTCAATGTTTTACACACACTTGTTATTTCATATGTTGACCAGAGGGGGAGCACTTTTAAAACCGACACACAGTCAATTTGAAAAATCCCTCCTTTTTGGGACCACCCTAATTTTGATAGATTTCACCACCAGGGGTGCAAATGAGACATTCTCTATTGGATGCAATGGTTTCCCGTATTGGGACCATGATTTATGTGATGGCCCGGTTACAGACTTGCTGTGTATGTGTATACACATGCTCAAATTCAATATACCAACAGAAGCATAAGTTGTGGCACTCAGTAAATAACAGCCTGAAACCTTTCATCAGATTGCTTTTTGCCATAAAATATTGTTATTTCTAAACTGTATTTGTTTGTTTAAATATTTTGAATGGCACAGAATGTATCAAAGCCTCAATGGTGATGTCAATATTTACAATATTCAATACTTATCAGTAGCAATAAACATTTTATTTATTGCCCACAACTTTCCAGCCATAGCAAATCAACAATCTTCCCATATTAAATCATACATACAAATGTCAAATTGTTGCCATCAGAAAACATTTTGAGAACTTTACAGTAACGTGAAAATTCTTAAATTACATCCGAACAAAAAAAAGTGGTCGCTTATTATTTTTCAACAGTCTTACAGTAATTGCCATACAAGTGTAAAAAGAAGCTAGGCACTTAAAAAAAAGAAAACAATCTATCTCAACCTCTTACGGAATTTGTAAACACTAAAGCGAAGTTGGTAGAGTGGCCGGGCCAGCAATCGGAGGGTTGCTGGTTACTGGGGTTCAATCCCCACCTTCTACCATCCTAGTCACGTCCGTTGTGTCCTTGGGCAAGACACTTCACCCTTGCTCCTGATGGCTGCTGGTTAGCGCCTTGCATGGCAGCTCCCGCCATCAGTGTGTGAATGTGTGTGTGAATGGGTGAATGTGGAAATACTGTCAAAGCGCTTTGAGTACCTTGAAGGTAGAAAAGCGCTATACAAGTATAACCCATTTATCATTTATTATTTATCATTTATTTATTGTAACCACAAGGAGAGCGGGGGTGTTAATTGGAAGCAGTCGATAATTGGGGAGGCTTTTATTTTCAAAATGTATGAAACTATTGTATTAAACAACATCATTGTTTAACTTTACTAATGATTCATATTGCATCAGAATTTGAAAGGGAAAATACTTCAGCCTAAACCCTTTCGGTCTGCAACATTTTCAATTTATGAATGTACAACTGTTTGTTTTGTAAAACTGTTTGTTTATTTTGTTGACCACTGACCGAAGAAATAATAAACTAAAATGTAGCTCTCTTCGTCCACATGGTCCATAATTAACATTATAATTAGCACTATTGCACAACAGAACCAAGCGGACTGCTCGGCCAGCATTAATTCATTGTAAACCACACCTAAACCACACATTCTACAGAGGCACTATAGAGAGCCTGCTGACCAACTGCATCTCTGTCTGGACTGGAGCCTGCAGTGCCTCAGACTGGAAGTCTCTGCAGAGAGTGGTGAGGACGGCGGAAAAGATCATCAGGACTCCTTTTCCTCCTATCCAGGAGATCGTAAAAAGCCGCTGCCTGACCAGGGCTCAGAGAATCTGTAGAGACTCCTCCCACCCCCATCAAGGACTGTTTTCACTGCTGGATTGATTGAGACGTTTATTAGTATATTGCATAGTACAGTACTTATTCCGTACAATTGACCACTAAATGGTAACACCCGAATAAGTTTTTCAACTTGTTTAAGTCGGGGTCCACGTTAATCAATTCATCGACTCTAGAAAGAGGTTCCGCAGCCTCTGTAGCAGAACCTCCAGGTTCTGTAACAGCTTCTTCCCTCAGGCCATAAGACTCTTGAACGCATCAAAATAACTACTACCGACCACGCAGTCTGATAGTTTATATATCAATGATGAAATCTTAACATTGCAACACATGCCAATACGGCCGGGTTAACTTATAAAGTGCAATTTTAAATTTCCCGCTAAACTTCCGGTTGAAAACGTCTAGATATGATGACGTATGCGCGTGACGTCAACGGTTGATACGGAAGTATTTGGACCCATTGAATCCAATACAAAAAAGCTCTGTTTTCATCCCAAAATTCCACAGTATTCTGGACATCTGTGTTGGTGAATCTTTTGCAATTTGTTTAATGAACAATGGAGACTGCAAAGAAGAAAGTTGTAGGTGCGATCGTTGTATTAGCGGCGGACTACAGCAACACAACCAGGAGGACTTTGAGGATAGCAGACGCGCTAGCCGAACGACCTCACCTTGACTTCCTCAGTCTCCGGGCCGCCAACCGCATCGGTGATCGGGTGAAGTCCTTCGTCGTACCGTCGATCGCTGGAACGCAGGTGAGCACGGGTCGTGATGAGCAGATGAGACCTGGCGTAGGTACAGAGCTAATGTTTTTAGCATAGCTCTGTCGAGGTTCCGTAGCTAAGTTAGCTTCAATGGCGTCGTTAGCAACAGCATTGCTAAGCTTCGCCAAGCTGGAAAGCATTAACCGTGTATTTACATGTCCAGAGTTTGGTAGTATTGTTGATCTTCTGTCTATCCTTCCAGTCAGGGACTTATTTGTTTTGTTTCTATATGCAGTAAAGCCCGATGCTATCACGTTAGCTCAGTAGCTAAAGAGCTTCACCGATGTATTGTCGTGGAGATAAAAGTCACTGTGAATGTCCATTTTCAAGAGGATATAGTATCCGAGGTGGTTTAAAATACAAATCCGTGATCCACAATAGAAAAAGGAGAGAGTGTGGAAACCAATGAACTCTTGTACCTAATCTACGGTCAGAGCAAAAAAAGATACGTTCTGCACTGCAAGCTAGTCCTTCATTTTCACGTTCCTCATCCACGAATCTTTCATCCTCGCTCAAATTAATGGGGTAATCGTCGCTTTCTCGGTCCGAATCTCTCTCGCTGCTGGTGTAAACAATAGGAAAATGTGAGCAGTCCTTCCTCCGGTGTCGTCACGCTACTTCCGGTAGGGGCAAGGCTTTTTTTTATCAGAGACCAAAAGTTGCGAACTTTATCGTCGTTGTTCCTAAATCCTAAATCCTTTCAGCAAAAATATGGCAATATCGCAAAATGATCAAGTATGACACATAGAATGGATCTGCTATCCCCGTTTAAATAAAAAATATTCATTTCAGTAGGCCTTTAAGGATGTTGACGGGTTCTTTCTGTAGGCTCTGGTATGTGGAAGGTGGTGTGGCCAAACCGCGGCGCTTTGTTTATCCTATGTGACTTGCTCTATGCTTGTTATCCACGGTCTGCACACCCCACTTTGTTCATGCCCTACATTGTTCCCTGTCACATGCTGAGGAAAAGGGAATGCCTGCTTTTTGTACATTTCTGTGGAGGACATCCTTAAAGTGGAGCCGCTGCCCCTTTTGCTTTTGAAAACCAGTGGAAAGTTGGCCTTACAGAATGTTTTAAGGCAGACTTCCGTCCAGTGACCAAACCACATGCCATCACCAAGGTGGAGACAGCAGGCATCTCAGCACTGGCCAGAACCTCAACATTTGACACCTTGTCCCGCCACTTGATCTTCATCAAAGAGCTGACATGGCACTGCTGTAGTCCGCGAGCTGCCTGAGGTGACGTTAATATGGGCAAAAGGTCTCACCCCCAAACAACATCGTTGAGATAATCACTGCCCTGTACAATTTGAATTCGGTGACCATTTTGATGTTCTGAGACCAAACACGCTCATGGATTTGACCAAATGCAAAACAGGCTTTTCTGATTCCAGCCTCAAACCTCAGCCTATCAAAGGAAGCTGTTGATGTGATGGTGCTGCCCAGATTGTAGAATTTCTGAAATGGGTTTAGCAGAGTGTTGTGTGTTCCTCGCTTCAGTTTTTGTCAGGATATAGTCAATCCAAATTTATTGGCTGAGATTGCAAAACTGAAGCTAATGACCACCACAGTTGTCACTTTAGATTTTGCTCTTAATCTAGACCTCTTAAAAAGTCCACCAACAGTTCTGGTTTGCAGGAATACAAAGGCTGTGTTCAGAATTAGTTCGGCATCCTGAAGAACTAAGGCAGACAATAGTCCAAACAAAGTGAGCACAAGTACACTTCCTGTCTTGACACCATTTCTGACAGGGAAATGGGTCAGAGAGCTCACCACCCAAACTTGTGCGTCCTTCTTGGAATTGCCAAATTATGTTTGTCAGACCTGCGATGAGGTGGCGACTTGTCCAGGGTGTACCCCGCCTTCCGCCCGATTGTAGCTGAGATAGGCTCCAGCGCCCCCCGCGACCCCGAAAGGAATAAGCAGTAGAAAATGGATGGATTGATGTTTGTCAGACAGGGTGGGCAGCCAAACATGGGTAAGAGTTTAGACCCGACCCCATTTTTCGACTGTCAAAACCCTTCGTCAAATCTCGAAATGTCACATATTCTGATGGATGGGGATTGGGTGGTCCGTTGTTTGTTCCCTGTTGGGTGGGGTCCATGTTTGTCTGTTTCAGCTTCGCACTTTGGTGTTTGTATCAATGGCTTGGTACGGGAGTTTTTTGTTTGGTGTGGGTCCTGTGGCCCGGTTGTTTGGGCAGTGGTGTGTTTGTGCAGGTTTAGATTGGGGAGTGGAGTTTCTTGGTGGGGGGTGGAGGTGATGTCTCTTGTTTGCATGTTGGCGTTTGGGCTGGCTAGCGGACTGCCGCTGGTTGGTTTTCATGGTTTTGTCGGGGTGTGGTTGTCGCAATTTTTCCGTCGTTTTGATTTGATGCGGTGGTGTTTTGCAGTGGTTGTCATTGCTGCCATTTGTTTGTGGTACGAGCACCCGTGTCTGCCGGTCTGGTGCGAGGGGGTTGCCACCATTGTGGTCCATGGCGGCGCATTGCGCATGGCAGTTGTCGTGGCTAGCAAACTTTGTTTTCGTTTGTCGTGATGATGGTGGCTTGTCGGGTGTTGGCCCTGGCCTACCCTTGTACTCTGCTACACCGTCCTTGGCACCTGGTGTTGTGCCATGATCTGGGTTTGGGCTTGTCAGGGGTTGTCACTGGGATTGCCAGGCCTGTGGGAGCGGGGAAGGATCGGGCTGGATCGCTGCCCCGCGGGCTTATGTATATATTTGTTTGTTTATATAGGTGTGTGTGTGTGTGTGTGTGTGTGTGTGTGTGTGTGCGTGTGTGTGTGTGTGTGTGTGTGTGAATTATTACTATATATTTTTTAAATAATAAATACATTCATTTATCTGGGGCATTGCTGCGGCTGGGTTGCATGTCTGGGGCCCTTGGGTCCCGCTGCCCACCCTTCTTCCGGATATTCCGGCTCGGTGGGGGCCTGCTGGGTCTAGTCCCCATGCGGGATCTGTCGTGACGCCTTGGTGTGCTGCGGCGTTGTACCCTGGCAGCCAATTCCCCAGCAGCTGGTTACCGGAGCAGTGACCTTGAGTGTCAGCGTGTCTGTGATCTCCTCCTTTTTTTCCCCCTCAGAGGAAGGCTCTGCTGAGGCAGTTGCTGAATGTCCAATGTTTTATCAACTGATTGCAAAAACGTAAATTTGTTTTAACTATTAAATGAACCAAAAATATGACTTATTTTATCTTTGTGAAAATATTGGACACAGTGTGTTGTCAAGCTTATGATATGCGATGCAAGTGTAAGCCACTGTGACACTATTGTTAATCTTTATTTTTTATTATTATTTTTTTTTATAAATGTCTAATGATAATGTCAATGAGGGATTTTTAATCACTGCTATGTTGAAATTGTTAGTAATATTGATAATGTTGTTGACAATATTGTTTTGTTGGATTGATTAATAAAAAATAAAAATGAAAAATAATTTAAAAAATAAACTATTTTAAAAAAACGAGAATCGATACTGAATCGTACAACGTGAGAATGACGATTTGAATTTGAATCGATTTTTTCCCCCACCCCTAACATTGTCCTCCTACCCTGAGGGAAAATGGGTAGAAAAATGGCACATTGTTAAAGCTAAACCTATTTTTACCATAACAATCTGTAAGGTTAATATAGTCTGCTCCTCTCTCTTCCTCCCCTCTTTATCTGCTTTCTTTTGTAAGTTAAGTATTCATTACTTTTACAGTATGTATTGTTGCATTTGAAGCGATTGTAATGTTGATAATAGAGGGTAATTATTACTATCAATATTGCTATTTCTATTGGTATTTGTATTGCTCCATATGTAGTGCAATAATATTCATTTTCATTTCTATGTTAGGACTATCTACTTCATTATTTGTTTATTTACAAAAAATGTTGGTATCATATTTTTACATATTGTATTTCCTGTTGGGTTAGGGTTAGGGTTAGCCTTTGGTACCCTTTGTTGTTGTTGTTGTCGTCGTCTCTATGTCTTATCCCACCCTTGTCCCCGCAATTTCCCCCTCTGTCTATTTTCTTCTTCTTCCTTCTATCCCCTCCTGTTCCGGTCAGGCTGCACCGAACATTAGATATATTAATTTAATAAAGTCAAATACAAATAAGGCAACAAGAGAAGTATCCGACACTTCTCTGTTGTAAAGCAATTCTGTACTGCAGATTTGGGCCTGTACATTAATATTATGATTGCCAAAGCAGCTGGACAGGACATGTTCAATACAAATGAGTCTTTCGGAAGATCAGTTGTTTCGAAGAGTCAAAGGAAGAGCTGGTGCAGGTAAGAAATTAGGTTATCGCCACCATGATGGTAGATCTCAGCTGCAATGAAATCTCGTCCAGATGTTTTATTGGCCTTCAACTGCTTGAGAGCAGCAACAAGTTCTTCATAAGTTGGCAGAGCATCTAGCTCATGTACAGTAGGCCAAATATGAACTCCATTAAGAGCTTCTTCTGTGGTAAATCCTGGCCTGTTAAGCAGTTCTTAGAACTGTTCCTACCATCTTTTCATATGGTCAGTTTTCTCAGTTATTGCTTGTGTGCCGGCTCTACTAAGTAGCTGAGCAGTTACTTGCCTTCATGGCCCATTAATGACCTTGATTGCCTTGAAGAAGTTGGAAGAGTCATTACAGTCAGTGAATGCTTAACATAATGGCTTTGCTCTCCCACCACTGATTTTTCATTGTGCGTAAGTGTCTCTGTAGAGTAGCTTTAGTTTTTACAAAAGCACTCTTCTTGGTGGCTGATGATGGACAGCCTAATAAAGCCTGACGACCCCTAGATTTGTCCTCGAGTAGAGCCTGGACTACCCCATCTGACTTGTCAAACTAGTCTTGGTGCTTACACTTCCCTTTGCAAAGTGTGGTGAAAACAAAGGTATACACAATTTATTTTGGGCTGTTTCAGTGTTGCACGTTCTGGCTGATCGAGGGAGTTTTTACCAAGAGGCACAAACTGACCAATCCATCCAGTTATCAGTTAAACATTCTAGCACCATGCTTGAACCTGGTTACTCGGACGTCAGAGATGTATTGTTGGCGAGTTGACCTGGGGTGCATCCATCTACGCTTTAACTTGTGTGGTAGACGGAACAAGGTGTTAGTGATGCAAAGTTTGAATTATGTGCATAGTGAGTGGAGGAGCAGACCACCAGAGGTGGGACCAAGTCATTGCTTTGCAAGTCACAAGTAAGTCTCAAGTCTTTGCCCTCAAGTCTCGAGTCAAGTCCCGAGTCAAGACAGGCAAGTCCCGAGTCAAGTCCAAAGTCAAGACTAGAAAGTCTCAAGTCAAGTCCCAAGTCCTGCATTTTGAGTTTCGAGTCCTTTCAAGTCCTTTTAACCACAGACTAATATTTTTACACAGATTGTGTATGCTTTTAAAACGCTGTATTTATTTATTAAAACAAGTGCATTTGAAATTGCAGGGGAAAAAATGGTGCTGACATTGCAATTCATAATAGCACTATTAACCAGTCATTTTAATAGTTTAAACAATTTCAAACATTTAACTCATTCCTTTACAGAATAAACACATTTGCAAAAACAAACATTAACATACTATTGGTTGTATTTTATGAAAATAACATTACCACAAAGTTGAGAAGGAGCAAAGATCTTCAATATTTGTATGTGAGAATCACAAAGAAATCTTCTGGGGGAGGATGACGCCCCTACAGGGGTTTGGTTTACAAACTTTCAGCCCCACCTAAAACAAAATTCACCAGCCGCCACTGATTATGATGCATTCTCATTTTAGGCAAAGTATAAGACAATACTTTCTTAACAGTATAATTGTAACCAGGAATAAGTCTTCAAGTAACAATATTCAAATACTAACATTGTTGGGTAAGACAGCATTTGGTTTTATTCTGAATCCAGTGAAACAGATTGGTGGTTTTAGCTGATATAAAGACTTTCAGGTGTTTATATATGTTTAAGTATTTGGCAGACGCTTTTATCCAAAGCGACATACATAAAAAATAGATATAAAACAATCACTGTAAACATTATCATTTAAGGGAAGAATGTAATACAAAATATCAATACAAAGTGTCAAGACAGAATAAACTCTCTGCTGCTGCAGCAACAGAGTTACAGTCTATAGGTCCCTAAAATATATAGATATCTAATGTATTCATACATTGTTTATGTAGGATATACGCATGTATATATAATCTAATCATATTGTTTCTTCAATTTAAAAATAGCTGACCGTTTTTTTCCCCCTTCTCTGGGATTATATTCCCAGTTTTGATCTCGGACGTCTGGTCATTTATAGCGTATAAGAATATTATATTACTGTTAAGCAAACTATGAATAATAAAAACGCCAAAACATGTGTCCGTTATCATAGCTACACGTATGACAAAAAAAAGCGTGAAAATCAGTAGTATTCAGTGAGGTAAGATTAATTAAATTTGCTGACAGTTCATTGCTCCTGCCAAATGAATTGAACTGAGTGGAGCGGATCACCACTCCAAGATGGCGGCTCCGCGTCTCGTCTGCGCCAGTAGGCAGTAGCCCTCGATGCTGCGTACCCTTAGAAGATTTTCTATGGTTATAACGTTAGCAGTGAGTTTACAGCCTCACTGATTTAACTACACAGCAAATAAAAGTCATGTTACTTAGCCAATAAACGTTATCTTACATTCAAAACTTACCCTTCTTTGTTCAACTTCAAATGTCGAACGAAGTTGGAAGTTGTTGCGTCTCCGTCTGTAATATTCGAACTGCGTGATTTGCATACGGCAATTCGTTTTTTGTTGACCAAGTCGTAGTTTTTATACCCGAACGAAACCAACTTTGGCATAATTGTTTCTCACTGCCGCATTGTTTGACAACTCATGTTCGGTGGTTGTCCTGCAATTTGATTGGATGAGAGCTGTGTGATGAAAACAACGTAGATTTAATTTGATTGGCTGTTGTACTGACAGCACACACGCTGACAAGCAGCACACACGCTTATAGACACAGACGTATAAAATGAAAGATACGGAGCGCTCCCAAATAACTTTTTAAGGTTTGGGTTTTGGGGAAAGTAGCAAGTCATGTCAAGTCAAAAGCCTCAAGTCCAAGTGAAGTCACAAGTCATTGATGTTAAAGTCTAAGTCGAGTTGCAAGTCTCTTTACATTTTGTCAAGTCGAGTCTAAAGTCATCAAATTCATGACTCGAGTCTGACTCGAGTCCAAGTCATGTGACTCGAGTCCACACCTCTGCAGACCACTACTATGACATTTGCCCACTCCTTCAGGACCTGTGACTTTAAAAGCCTACTGAAACCCACTACTACCGACCACGCAGTCTGATAGTTTATATATCAATGATGAAATCTTAACATTACAACACATGCCAATACGGCCGGGTTAACTTATAAAGTGCAATTTTAAATTTCCCGCCACACTTCCGGTTGAAAACGTCTAGATATGATGACGTATGCGCGTGACGTCAACGGTTAATACGGAAGTATTCGGACCCATTGAATCCAATACAAAAAAGCTCTGTTTTCATTCCAAAATTCCACAGATTCTGGACATCTGTGTTGGTGAATCTTTTGCAACTTGTTTAATGAACAATGGAGACTGCAAAGAAGAAAGCTGTAGGTGCGATCGGTGTATTAGCAACGGACTACAGCAACACAACCAGGAGGACTTTGAGGATAGCAGACGCGCTAGCCGAACGACCTCACCTTGACTTCCTCCGTCTCCGGGCCGCCAACCACATCGGTGATCGGGTGAAGTCCTTCGTCGTACCGTTGATCGCTGGAACGCAGGTGAGCACGGGTCGTGATGAGCAGATGAGAGCTGGCGTAGGTGCAGAGCTAATTTTTTTAGCATAGCTCTGTCGAGGTTCCGTAGCTAAGTTAGCTTCAATGGTGTCGTTAGCAACAGCATTGCTAAGCTTCGCCAAGCTGGAAAGCATTAACCGTGTCGTTACATGTCCAGAGTTTGGTAGTATTGTTGATCTTCTGTCTATCCTTCCAGTCAGGGACTTATTTGTTTTGTTTCTATATGCAGTAAAGCCCAATGCTATCACGTTAGCTCAGTAGCTAAAGAGCTTCACCGATGTATTGTCGTGGAGATAAAAGTCACTGTGAATGTCCATTTCGCGTTCTCGACTCTCATTTTCAAGAGGATATAGTATCCGAGGTGGTTTAAAATACAAATCTGTGATCCACAATAGAAAAAGGAGAGAGTGTGTAATCCAATGAACCCTTGTACCTAAGATACAATCAGAGCGAAAAAAGATACGTTCTGCACTGCACGCTAGTCCTTCACTTTCACGTTCCTCATCCACAAATCTTTCATCCTCGCTCAAATTAATGGGGTAATCGTCGCTTTCTCGGTCCGAATCTCTCTCGCTGCTGATGTGTGTAAACAATAGGAAAATGTGAGCAGTCCTTCCTCCGGTGTCGTTACGCTACTTCCGGTAGGGGCAAGGCTTTTTTTTATCAGAGACCAAAAGTTGCGAACTTTATCGTCGTTGTTCTATACTAAATCCTTTCAGCAAAAATATGGCAATATCGCGAAATGATTAAGTATGACACATAGAATGGATCTGCTATCCCCGTTTAAATACCAAAATTTCATTTCAGATTCCTTTAGGCAACAATGAACAATCTCTGCGAACACGAGTAGAACGATTCCTTGACATCACTGGGGTTGGTCACAGTTGGAGCATAGGCGTTAATGATGGTGAGCAAACATATGTCTTGAAGTGGGGTGTGGAACATTTGGATTCGATCTGACACAGCAACAGGGAGGGTGGGTAGCTTAGCAACAAGGTCCTTCCTGATGGCTAAGCAAACCGCAGACTCCCTTCTGGCATCCACAGGTTTGCCAGCCCAGAAAAAGGTGTGACCTCCTTCTTCACTCGGAGCACCTTCCTCGTGAAGTCTAGACTCTTGTAGTGTTGCAATGTCTACATTGCCCTCAGTTATATTTTGAGCTGTCCAGCAGCGTTCATATATTCAAGGAGACCACAATCGGATTATGCTTGCGTTTCTTACCGAATTTAGAGGATGATCCGCCAGCCGTAGTAGACTAGCTGGTTGATGTGAGCGGGCTTTGTTGTCCCACATTTTATAGGTCCTTCCCTAAATACTAGGGTGAGCAGTGTCTCCCTGAACATGGCTGCTCAGACACAGGGACTGACTCATTGGAACGCCCCTCTAACTTCCAGATGCAACCATATTTCCACTGCCGCCTGCATGTAGACTCATGACTGCGGCGATTCGCCACTTGTCCACTGCTATAGGACTTTTACTGTGAGGATTACCCCAATCCTCGAAAAGAAATGCGTGACTGGATTTAGGTGAGTACGGGGTTGCACAGGTACACCCTCTTTTGACGTCGCCTCCAAAATCCAGCAGCAGAGTAGGAGCTGGAGGGCTCGCGGTTACAGACAGAGCATAAGCAAATAGAGAGAGAGAAAACTGTAGATTCCTTTGTGTTGATTTCACATGATTATTGAAAATGTGGCCTTTATGCATTTGACGGAAAACAACATTACTTAGAACCAATCAGCCTGTCTCATGTTGTATTGAATGATAGCTCTTTATAACTTCCAGACCTCAACGTCCTGACATTATGTCTGCATAGGTGGCAGGTGTTTATGCTCCCCTTCGACCCATCCAGCTAATCCCTACTGGCTGACACTACCTGCTCTTTGCACAGTGTAGGAAAATAGGCCAACAAGCTTGTTTTCTATATAAAGCTCTAATGTGTTTATTGGAGTGACAATAATTTGGAATGAAGGCGGGACAATGTACATTCCTCCTCGCCCACTGGGGAATTCCCATTTGTGCTGCACCTTACTTAACTGTCATTACCGAATAGCACATTTCATATTACTGCGTCATTTAGGATTCAGACACCTCCCCCACCCAAAAAAAAATAATAAAAATGCAATGTTACCCTCTACTTTGCCCCTTACAGGCCTGTTTTGCAACCTTGAACAATGCCATCTGTGTTATTAATGACATTTAGCGAGTTGTTGCTGAAGTTCAGAGCAGACCAGACATCTTCAGAATGCCTCCACTGACAGATTACGCGCTTGGAGCCTTTTGAGAGGTGGGATTGTTCCATTACTGCAAATAGAAAGCCAATGTGCAACACTGAAAAGGTCAGACAGTCCAATATAGAGGCCCCTTACTCGTGGTAACTATGTAAGGTCATAATATTGAATGAAAAGGCAGCGTGCTTGTATAACACTTTTGCACGCTAACATTTGCTAACTATCATTATAACCGGGGTCGACGTGAATGTCATGGTGGTACTCGAGGAAAGGTCATTGGGCCGAAGAAGGTATGGTCAATACATTCGTCACAGGGTGTGTTGCACACAAGGTAGTGGATCATCCCTACGGCTAGAAAGCAAAAGTCAATTGCATTGCAGTTTATATGTATTCTCTAAAATGCATTAAAAAGTTTGTTAATATGGTATCATTCATCATTTTTGGGCCACTTATAAGGACACAGGGCCTGTTTCCAGAAGAAGCTAAATAAAAATATACTGAATGCACTATTTATCCGGATTTATAGTTATTGTAATCACTCCTGCTGTCATATCTTTTGATCATGTTTTTGTTTGGCCATGTGCTGTTTGTTTTTTCGACTCTTTTTTTAGTTCCTGGTTGCACTTCCTTGTTTGTTTGTTACCTTGACAACCATTAGTGTCACCTGTTTCAAGTCTTGGACTCACGCACCTGATTCATTTGAACTCCCGCACCTGTTTTCAATCACCACATGACTATTTAAAGGCCTACTGAAATGACATTTTTTTATTCAAACGGGGATAGCAGATCTATTCTATGTGTCATACTTGATCATTTCGCGATATTGCCATATTTTTGCTGAAAGGATTTAGTATCGAACAACGACGATAAAGATCGCAACTTTTGGTATCTGATAAAAAAAAGGCTTGCCCCTACCGGAAGTAGCGTGACGTAGTCAATTGAACATATCCGCAAAGTTCCCTATTGTTTACAATGATGGCCGCATGAAGAGAGAGAGATTCGGACCGAGAAAGCGACAATTTCCCCATTAATTTGAGTGAGGATGAAAGGTTTGTGGATGAGGAAAGTGCAAGTGAAGGACTAGTGGGGAGTGGAAGAGATTCAGATAGGGAAGATGTTGTGAGAGGCGGGTGGGACCTGATATTCAGCTGGGAATGACTACAACAGTAAATAAACACAAGACATATATATACTCTATTAGCCACAACACAACCAGGCTTATATTTAATATGCCACAAATTAATCCCGCATAAAAACACCTAGGTGTTTGTTATGCTAGCTCCTAGCTACTACCTACTAGCTCGAGCTAGTTATAGCTTGAGCGGGTTATATGGACGGGATCCCGTCCATATAACCCGCCAATACAATTCAAACACCTGCACAACACACACACTCACTCAGCCCAAAGGACCGTTCACCTAACCCAAGGTTCATAAAGCTTATATATTTAACCAAAGTTACGTACGTGACACGCACGTACGGGCAAGCGATCAAATGTTTGGAAGCGCGCGGGTGGGACCTGATATTCAGCTGGGAATGACTACAACAGTAAATAAACACAAGACATGTATATACTCTATTAGCCACAACACAACCAGGCTTATATTTAATATGCCACAAATTAATCCCACATAACAAACACCTAGGTGTTTGTTATGCTAGCTCCTAGCTACTAGCTCGAGCTAGTTATAGCAAGCGATCAAATGTTTGGAAGCGCAGCTGCGTACTCACGGTATCGCGTCTGCGTCTGTGTATCCAAATCAAAGTCCTCCTGGTAAGAGTCTCTGTTGTCCGAGTTCTTCGATCTTGACTGCATCTTTCGGGAATGTAAACAATGAAACACCGACTGTGTTGTGTTGCTGATTTCCCTCGCAAAATACTCCGCTTCACACCGACAACTTTCTTCTTTGCTTGCTCAGCTTCTTTCTCCATAATGCAATGAACAAATTGCAACAGATTCACCAACACAGATGTCCAGAATACTGTGGAATAATGAGATGAAAACAGAGCTATTTCGTATTGGCTTCAATGGGGGAGCCATACCTCTGTTTCACTGGCTATGTCACGCGCATACGTCATCCTCCAAAGGAATTTTCAACCGGAAGTTTAGCGGGAAATTTAAAATTGCACTTTATAAGTTAACCCGGCCGTATTGGCATGTGTTGCAATGTTAAGATTTCATCATTGATATATAAACTATCAGACTGCGTGGTCGGTAGTAGTGGGTTTCAGTAGGCCTTTAATCCTGTCATTTTCTGTTGGTCTTTCTGGCGACATCACATTCATGCTCTGCACTCTTGACACGCTGCTTATTCTGTCCAGGTCATAATTCATGCTGCTCTTTTCTTGCCACCTAAGTTTTTTTTGTTAATTCATGTCACGTTTAGCAGTTCTTTTGTTTCATGTCCTTAGTCTACGTTAAGTGTAAGTTTTTGTTTCATAGTCAAGTGTGTACCTCCGCCTTGTGCGCGCCTTTAGTTTTTTTTTTGTTGTTATAGTAAAAATAAATATGTCCTTACCATCACGCCATGTCCGCTCCAACTTTTATTGCATCTCGAGAAAACAAACAACCCATAGTCCAAGTCCTGACACCTGCACGGAAATGAATGTGTGTAAATGTGTGACTCACATATGAACTTGAAGTGCCATCCCATTCCTAACCCATAGGGTTCAATATGATGTCGGTCCACCTTTTGAAGCTACTACAGCTTCAACTCTTCTGGGAAGGCTGTCCACAATGTTGCGGAGTGTGTTTATAGGAATTTTCCACCATTCTTCCAAAAGTGCATTGGTGAGATCACACACTGATGTTGGTCGAGAAGGCCGGGCTCTCAGTCTCCGTTCTAATTCATCCCAAAGGTGTTCTGTCGGGTTCAGGTCAGGACTCTGTGCAGGCCAGTCAAGTTCATCCACACCAGACTCTGTCATCCATGTCTTTATGGACCTTGCTGTGTGCACTGGTGCACAGTCATGTTGAAAGAGGAAGGGGCCCGCTCCAAACTGTTCCCACAAGGTTGGGAGCATGGAATTGTCCAAAATGTTTTGGTATCCAGTAGCATTCAAAGTTGATTTCACTGGAAATAAGGGGCCAAACCCAACTCTTGAAAAACAACCCTACACCATATTTCATCCTCAACCAAATTTCACACTCGGCACAATGCAGTCCGAAAAGTACCGTTCTCCTGGCAACCTTCAAACCCAGACTTGTCAATCAGATTGCCAGATGGAAAAGCGTGATTAATCACTCCAGAGAACGTGTCTCCACTGCTCTAGAGTCCAGTGGCGACGTGCTTTACACCACTGCATCCCACACTTTGCATTGGACTTGGTGATGTATGGCTTAGATGCAGCTGCTCGGCCATGGAAACCCATTCCATGAAGCTCTCTGCGTACTGTACGTGGGCTAATTGGAAGGTCACATGAAGTTTGGAGCTCTGTAGCAACTGACTGTGCATGTGACACAGTCACTAAGGTGTCCCCCTACTGGACAATTATAGGAATATTTTAGGTATTCTAGTACGGTGAAATAGAAATTATTCAGAACCGAATTTGACTAACATTTTGGGAAAAACTATGCATAAGGTCAATTTCAATTAAAGTGAAAGAAGTACCTTAAAAAAAACGTGATTCAGCAGGAACCAAAGGGTTAACTGTGTGCACGTTTGCTTTTTCCTTAGCTTTTTTGCGCTACTTGCAGCATGCCTCATCACAGAGCTGTTTTTGTTTGATTTGTTTCGTTCAATTTCACTATTAAAGGTGAAACTTATTTCCATACCTGTTCAGGTTTGTTTACGTCAATTTGACACATAAAGAGACTCTCTCGCCACTTCACACTTCAAGTATTGCAGTTTTTAAGTTTGTATTTATTTATTTTTGGCCTAAATTAAGTCATAAATTAAGTGTTTATGTATTACAGTACAACTTATTGTAGGGTTGTCCCGATACCAAAATATTGGTATCGCTACCGGTACCAAAATGTATACCGATACTTTTCGATATTTTTCAAAATAAAGGGGAGCACAAAAAATTTCATTATTGGCTTCATTTTTAACAGAAAATCTTACTATATATTAAGCATACGTTTCTTTTATTTGCATTCATATAACAATTTTAGAAGATTGGAATTTAAATTAAAAGGCTTTAAACACACTGGGCTTTTTACAAAAATGGGAGCTAACAAAAGGAGACCAAAATGAGGACCGTGGAGAAATATAAACCAACTCAGGGAATTGCAAGACATTCAAGCAAAAATACAAAACAACCAGACGACACTGGGAAAAGCCACGACAAGAAAAACACGAGGCTTACGGGTGCAGCAGAGAAGCCACCAGGCATGACGGACCAGGGAGACGAAAACTTGCCGAGGGCCCTACAACAGTCAGGATACGGCTTAAGTAGGCCTAGGCAAATTGAAAACAGTTTGCGCACGTCTCCCAACTCCGCCCACCAGAGGGAAAACAAAACTCTAGGCAGAAATAAATACAAAGCAGTTAATAACACAAAGCAAGATAAAGCCAGAAAATAAAAAGGGGAGCACAAAGATAGAAATAAGCAGGGGCGTCCATGATAACGTTGCTTGGATGGCAACATAAAACCTGTATGTACCTTTCAGCATTAATGGTGCCTTCACAGATGTGTAAGTTACCCATGTCTTGGACACTAATACACCCCCATACCATCACAGATGCTGGCTTTTCAACTTTGCGCCTATAACAATCCGGATGGTTATTTTTGTCTTTGATCCAGAGGTCCACAGTTTCCAAAAACAATTTAAAATGTGGACTCCTCAGACAACAGCACACTTTCACACTGTGCATCAGTCCATCTTCGATGAACTCGGGCCTAGCGAAGCTGGCGGCGTTTCTGGGTGTTGTTGATAAATGGCTTTCGCTTTGCATAGTGGAGTTTTAACATGCACTTACAGATGTAGCGACGAATTGTAGTTACTGACAGTGGTTTTCTGAAGTGTTCCTGAGTCCATGTGGTGATATCCTTTACACACTTATGTCGCTTTTTGATGTAGTACCGCTTAAAGGGATAGAAGGTGCGTAATATCATCGCTTACGTGCAGTGATTTCTCCAGATTCTCTGAATCTTTTGATGATATTACGGACCGTTGATGCTGAAATCCCTAAATTCATTGCAATAGCAGGAGGACAACATGCAGGTAAGACAAGTATTTAATTATATTTTATTCATTCAGTGTTTTTTATTTGGTCATCAGTTCATGTAAACCAGGGGTGTCCAAACTTTTTCCACTGAGGGCCGCATACGGAAAAATTAAAGCCTGCGGGGGCCATTTTGATAGTTTTCATTTTCAAATCATAACAAATTATATGGATTTTTTTTTTTTTTACCTTTAGGGCTCCCGGGGACCATAAAGTGTCTAAGTCATTAAAATGTTAAAAACAAGTCAAATTATTTTTTTATTTTTCTTATTTAACGCTTCCAGTAAATCTCTACAGCAGGGGTCACCAACGCAGTGCCCGCGGGCACCAGGTCGCCCGTAAGGACCAGATGAGTCGCCCGCTGGCCTGTTCTAAAAATAGCTTAAATAGCAGCACTTACCAGGGAGCTGCCTCTATTTTTTAAATTGTATTTATTTACTAGCAAGCTGGTCTCGCTTTGCCCGACATTTTTAATTCTAAGAGAGACGAAACTCAAATAGAATTTGAAAATCCAAGACAATATTTTAAAGACTTGGTCTTCACTTTTTTAAATGAATTCATTTATTTTTTTACTTTGCTTCTTATAACTTTCAGAAAGACAATTTCAGAGAAAAAATGATTTTAGCATTTTTAAACACATACCTTTTTACCTTTTAAATTCCTTCCTCTTCTTTCCTGACAATTTAAAACAATGCTCAAGTAAATTAATTTTTTTTATTGTAAAGAATAATAAATACATTTTAATTTAATTCTTAATTTTAGCTTCTGTTTTTTCGACGAAGAATATTTGTGAAATATGTCTTCAAACTTATTATGATTAAAATTCAAAAAAAATATTCTGGCAAATCTAGAAAATATGTAGAATCAAATTTAAATCTTATTTCAAAGTCTTTTGAATTTATTTTAAAATTTTTGTTCTGGAAAATCTAGAAGAAATAATGATTTGTCTTTGTTAGAAATATAGCTTGGTCCAATTTGTTATATATTCCAACAAAGTGCAGATTGGATTTTAACCTATTCAAAACATGTCATCAAAATTCTAAAATTAATCTTAATCAGGAAATATTACTAATGATGTTCCATAAATTAATTTTTTTATTTTTTTCAAAAAGATTCGAATTAGCTAATTTTTCTCTTCTTTTTTCCGGTTGAATTTTGAATTTTAAAGAGTCGAAATTGAAGATAAACTATGTTTCAAAATTTAATTGTCATTTTTTTCGTTTTTTCTCCTCTTTTAAACCGTTCAATTAAGTGTAAATATCATTAATTATTAATAATAACATAGAGTTAAAGATAAATTGAGCAAATTGGCTATTTCTGGCAATTTATTTAAGTGTGTATCAAACTGGTAGCCCTTCGCATTAATCAGTACCCAAGAAGTAGCTCTTGGTTTCAAAAAGGTTGGTGACCCCTGCTCTACAGTATATCAACCTCAGGTTGATATAAAATTAAACAAACCGAAAAGGTTTTATGCCTTTTCTGTCAAGACAACTTTGTTTTTTATAATAAAACTGAAATATGCAGTATTTCCCCTACTGCCCAAAACATTCAGAAAGCAATGTTTGATGTGAAGTAATTAAAGCCTTAAAAACATCAATAATGCAAGACACCATTGATATTAATTCATTGTTATTTTTGAGTGATCACAGTGAAAAGATAAATAAAATCCCATTAAATATATTTAGGATACAAAAGGTGACCCACTCAAAGTGATACATTTGTATTAGGTTTTTTTTACTTTCAACACTTAAGTTACGAGATCAACTTCAGATATATCCGTCAATTTTAGGTTTGAACTATTATTTTGTTTGTTTTATGCTCTTTTGTCAAAGAAAACGTTGATGTTTTTGTATGGCAACCACACAATATATGCAATATTTTCCACATAAAATTTTTTAAAGTGAAATATTTGAAATAATTGGAGCCTTAAATAGGTCAATAATTCATTATAACATTGATTTTTTTTATTTTTTTTAAGCAATGGCAAAAAAAGAAAAAAAAAGATAGACAAAAGAAAAAAACAGCCTGCATGGCAGCTTTGTGTCAACATTGCAACTTTTTGTAGTTAATGTTTATTTTTTATTTTTGCAATAGCATTTCCAGAATGTGTGGCGGGCCGGTAAACAATTAGCTGCGGGCCGCACTTTGGACACCCCTGATGTAAACAGTACACTTCAAGTGCATAGCAGAGAAAAATAAATAAAAGTATCGGTTTACATTTCCTGACCAAAAAGGTATAGGCTGAAGCTAAAACTGTCACGGCCCCGGCGCACACCAGTGCGCATTCATCTGTGCGCTGCGATGGGTGCACCTCCAAGAGCGCGCGGGCGCACGTCACTCCGGCTGCAGCAAGCAGCGGCATTCAATCAATCATCAGCAATCAACACACCTGTCGCTGATGAGAGGATCTGCGTTCATAAGCCAGTGCGAACCTGCATCCTGTGCCAGAACGTAGTGATCTGTTCCCGTACAGTAAGCCGTCATTCAAGCTCTACGCTCTGTCTTTGTGTTCTTTTCCCGTCGTGTTCATTTGTCTCGTGTTTCCTTGTCGATCCAGCAGCCTTCCTCCGTTCCCGCATTACGAGCGGTGTGTCTCGTCTCCCTGTGTTCCCCTCTGGTTCTTCGGCTGCCCCTTTTGGATCTCAACCTCCCACCTGGACACAGACTTTGACGCATCGCTATTGCCCCCGACTTCCTGCCTGTTCTCACGGAGCTCCGAGCCAGCCTGCCTCTCTTGGACTTCCGCCTCTCGCTCAACACTTCTGGTAACACACTACAGTTAATTTCCACACATAGTCGCACACCACACACATACTTTGGATTATTTACACACTTTATTTATTATTCATATACATTATGTATATACATAAATAAACAAAGTGTTAAACAACGTCCCTGTTGTCTGTGCCGTCTTCTTCCCCTGTACACCCGTAACAAAAACCTTAGTATGCCTACCCTTTCCACATTCACTTTGTAAATGACAAATAGAGAAAAAAATACAAACAAAAAATCGATCTTGGGATAAAGAAACAAAAGAAAGGACTCTAGAGTCTCTGTCAAAAACATAGTACTTGATCACATGCATTGTTAAGCATGTAAATACATGCATTTATCAATATATACACATGTACATATATATACAGTGGGGCAAAAAAGTATTTAGTCAGCCACCCATTGATTGTCAATGGGTGGCTGACTAAATACTTTTTTGCCCCACTGTATATATATATATATATATATATATATATATATATATATATATATATATATATATATATATATACATATATATGCACAATAAGGAGGCACTTGAAGAAAAATGGGCTGCATGGTCGAGTTGCCAGAAGAAAGCCATTTCTGCGCAAATGTCACAAAGTATCCCGCTTACATTACGCCAAACAGCACAGAGACGAGCCTCAAAACTTCTGGAACAAAGTAATTTGGAGTGATGGCTTTCTTCTGGAGACTCGACCATGCAGCCCATTTTTCTTCAAGTGCCTCCTTATTGTGCATCTTGAAACAGCCACGACACAATTTTTCAGAGAGTCCTGTATTTCAGCTGAAGTTATTTGTGGATTTTTCTTTGCATCTCGAACAATTTTCCTGGCAGTTGTGGCTGATATCTTTGCTGGTCTACCGGAATCCCTCATTTTCCACTTCTTAATCAACGTTTGAACACTGCTGATTGGCAGTCTCAATTCCTTGGATATCTTTTTATACCCCTTTCCTGTTTTATGCAGTTCAATTACCTTTTCTCGCAGATCCTTTGACAATTCTTTTGCCTTCCCCATGACTCAGAACTGGATGAAAGATGCAATGGTCTGTCAGAAGCCCAGAAACTCACTGACCTTTAATACACACACATTAACTGGGTTCTATTAACACAAATATGACTGTATATACGACGGACATTGCCCTCCAAAATAGTTTCTCTCTCTTTGATGAAATAACATTGGAGGAATTGTTAAAATGTGTAAATGGGACAAAACAAACAACATGTTTACTTGACCCAATTCCTGGGAAACTTATCAAGGAGCTTTTTGTTTTATTAGGTCCATCAGTGTTAAATATTATAAACCTATCACTTTCCTCTGGTACTGTTCCTCTAGCATTCAAAAAAGCGGTTATTCATCCTCTACTCAAAAGACCTAACCTCGATCCTGACCTCATGGTGAACTACCGGCCGGTGTCCCACCTACCGTTTATCTCGAAAATTCTCGAAAAAATTGTCGCACAGCAGCTAAATGAACACTTAGTGACTAACAATCTCTGTGAACCTTTTCAATCCGGTTTCAGGGCAAATCACTCTACGGAGACAGCCCTCGCAAAAATGACTAATGATCTATTGCTAACGATGGATTCTGATGCGTCATCTATGTTGCTGCTTCTTGATCTTAGCGCCGCTTTCGATACTGTTGATCATAATATTTTATTAGAGCGTATCAAAACGCGTATTGGGATGTCAGACTTAGCCTTGTCTTGGTTTAACTCTTATCTTACTGACAGGATGCAGTGTGTCTCCCATAACAATGTGACCTCGGACTATGTTAAGGTAACGTGCGGAGTTCCCCAGGGTTCAGTTCTTGGCCCTGCACTCTTTAGTATTTACATGCTGCCGCTAGGTGACATTATACGCAAATACGGTGTTAGCTTTCACTGCTATGATGATGACACTCAACTCTACATGCCCCTAAAGCTGACCAACACGCCGGATTGTAGTCAGCTGGAGGCGTGTCTTAATGAAATTAAACAATGGATGTCCGCTAACTTTTTGCAACTCAACGCTAAGAAAACGGAAATGCTGATTATCGGTCCTGCTCAACACCAACATCTATTTAATAATACCACCTTAACATTTGACAACCAAACAATTAAACAAGGCGACTCGGTAAAGAATCTGGGTATTATCTTCGACCCAACTCTCTCGTTTGAGTCACACATTAAGAGTGTTACTAAAACGGCCTTCTTTCATCTCCGTAATATCGCTAAAATTCGTTCCATTTTGTCCACAAGCGATGCTGAGATCATTATCCATGCGTTCGTTACATCTCGTCTCGATTACTGTAACGTATTATTTTCGGGCCTCCCTATGTCTAGCATTAAAAGATTACAGATGGTACAAAATGCGGCTGCTAGACTTTTGACAAAAACAAGAAAGTTTGATCATATTACGCCTATACTGGCTCACTTGCACTGGCTTCCTGTGCACTTAAGATGCGACTTTAAGGTTTTACTACTTACGTATAAAATACTACACGGTCAAGCTCCTGCCTATCTTGACGATTGTATTGTACCATATGTCCCGGCAAGAAATCTGCGTTCAAAGAACTCCGGCTTATTAGTGATTCCCAGAGCCCAAAAAAAGTCTGCGGGCTATAGAGCGTTTTCTATTCGGGCTCCAATACTATGGAATGCCCTCCCGGTAAAAGTTAGAGATGCTACCTCAGTAGAAGCATTTAAGTCTCATCTTAAAACTCATTTGTATACTCTAGCCTTTAAATAGACTCCCTTTTTAGACCAGTTGATCTGCCGTTTCTTTTCTTTTCTTTTCTACTCTGCTCCGGGGTGGACCGCTAGCCTGTCCATCAGATGGGGACATCTCTACGCTGCTGACCCGTCTCCACTCGGGATGGTTCCCGCTGGCCCCACCATGGACTGGACTTTCGCTGATGTGTTGGACTTTCACAATATTATGTCAGACCCACTCGACACCGAGGATGTCGTTGTGGCTTGTACAGCCCTTTGAGACACTAGTGATTTAGGGCTATATAAATAAACATTGATTGATTGATTGATTAATTACAAACACACAGGTCACAGGTGAGGATTGGAACCTTGATTAGCCATTCGGGGCGGTATGGCAGAGTGGGTAGAGCGGCCGTGCCAGAAACCTGAGGGTTCCGGTGCCGCTCACACTAGTGAATGAATGATGAATGAGTGATAGGTGGTGGTCGGAGGGGCCGTTAAGCGCAAACTGGCAGTCTCGCTTCCGTCAGTCTACCCCAGGGCAGCTGTGGCTACAAATGTAGCTTACCACCACCAGGTGTGAATGAATGATGGGTTCCCCACTTCTCTGTGAGCGCTTTGAGCGCCTGTCGAAGCCTAGCAATGCTGTTGCTAACGACGCCTGTAGCGGCTACTCTTGCATTCAAAAAGTTTCCAAAAAATAAAAATAAAGTAAGGCAGAGTAGTCTTGAGGAGGAGGTGTTTGACTCACTAATTTCCTTAATAAGCACTCGCGGAGATATTTCTAGATTCAAAATGATCATAATTTATTTTCACAAACAAAAAATATTCTCCGTGGTTGACTTTCAACATAATCAAAATAAGTTATTTAGCGTGGCTTCAAAGTAACTCGTTTAGCGTGGCTTCAAAATAACTTGTTTTAGCGTGGCTTCCTTGGCCTTTTTAGTGTGGCTTGTTTAGTGTGGCTTGTTTAGCGTGGCTTGTTTAGCGTGGCTTGTTTAGCGGTAAACAAACTGTTCCACTCCTCACTCCTTCAACATGATAGACAGACAAAGGGCCCCCAGCTGTCCTGTCTTCTTAATTATAGGAGGAGGAAGTGGCTCACCAGTAGGAGCGTAAGCAGCTGAAAACAATCAGTCAATCACAATGAAATCTAAAACATCCAATAATTCATTAACATCATTCTTGACATTATTTGATTTCATTGTCAAACACTTAATAAATAAATAATATAGATAGGCTCCAACTGGCTCCAACATCCCGGCCCCTAATTGTGTGCTTTAGCAAAACAATTACATAAATAATAATATTCACAGGAGCCATAATAGAACAATATAATCCAAACAATTATGTTCTTCAAATTCAAAATTAATTAAGTTACTTGAGTTATTAGTCAAGTCTCATCAAAGTCCATAGTCATATCTGAAGCGGTCATCGAGTCTGGAGAACCGAAGCCCCCTTCAGTCCATCAAGCTGCTTCCATTAGCAGGCAGAGTTCATCTATTGGTCGTTGAACTGTGTTGGTCTTGGTTTTAACCAAAACACTTCTCACAAAGCCTTTGGCATCTGGAAATGTCTTTACTTGTTCCATGGTCTTGTTATGGGTTTCCTTGTTACATGGTCTTGTAATATATTTCATTGTTCCATGGTCCATAGTCTTGTTATATGTTTCCTTGTTCCATGGTCCATGGTCTTGTTATATGTTTCCTTGTTCCATGGTCTCGTTCAATGTTTCCTTGTTCCATGGTCCATGGTCTTGTCCTTGGTGTAGTTCTTGATTTTCTTATTTTTCTCCTTTTCGACTGTTCTGTGCACATCTTTGCCATCTCCTTTTCCGCCGTATGGGAATGTGTAAGGATCTGCCTCTAAGGGCATTGGCTCTTGGTTAAAAGGTAAGCTTCCCCTCCGACCGTACAGATCTCTGAGTTCCTCCGTTTTGTCACGTTTGTCTCCTTTGTCCTTCTTGACCTTTTCTTTATCTTTGTCATGGCTTTTTTTGGAAGAAGAGGAGGAATGCCGATGTCTTTCTTTCTCTCTAAACTTATCCTGAGGTGTGACTTTGTATTTATCCCGGAAAGGCAGTGGCAGAGGATCGTGTCCATCTTTAAGAAAGACTGAACTTGAGGCGATCTCCATAGAACATTTATCCTCAACTGACATCTCATTTTTCTTCTCATATATGTTTTCAGAGAAATCCTGGTTATATTGTCTGATGAGGAGGTCCTTCAGCTCAATTACTGAGATTCTGTTAGTTGACACTGCAATGGGCCCAGCATGTTCTGTAGCACTGCAACTGAGTGGTCCAGTTACCACCCATCCCAGTATGGTTTGGATTGCATATGGTCCATTCTTTTGACTGTTTATTATATTCCACGGCTCCATTGCCCGAGGAACATCAGTCCCAATAAGAAGTTCAATGTCTGCTTCAATTTCTTTTAAGTCAATGCCACCAAGATATGGCCACCTCTTCAAGTCAGCCTTTGTGATGATGTTTTTCTTTGAGACAGGTATCTTGCTCTGTGTGTACACTTTCGGCAGGTCCAGATATGTGAACCCTTCCAAGTCTCCAACCTCCAGTCCTCTGACCTCATAGGTCTTTGCAGGCTTTTCCTGTCCCATTGTTCGCAAAATAATTTCTGTTTTGCGTCCTTTCACATTCAGTCGGTCCATTAGATTTTCCGTGCAAAATGTTGCCGTGCTGCCTGGATCGAGAAAGGCATAGGTCTGAACATAGCTGTTCCCTTTTCCGGCCTTAACTCTGACTGGCACGATTGCAAGTGCACAGTCTTTCCCGGCCCCGGTTGCATCACCGGCTGAAACAAGAGCAATGCTTATAGGGGTTTCTTCTGTTCCAGCAGTGGACTTTGCTTGATTTTCCTGCCTTGGGCCTTTTTCACTTGGAATATGAAGAACAGTAGGATGTTTCATTTTGCAAACATGACACATTAATCTTCTTTTACAATTTTTGCTTAGATGACCTTTTAGTAGGCAACCAAAACAATATCCATGCCTTCTTAAAAGTTCAACCTTGTTGTCATGTGACTGTGTTTTGAATTGTGAGCAGTCAATCAGAGCATGTTTGCCATGACAATATCCACATGAAGGGATGATACCACTGGGTGTGGTTTGAGCAGGTTGTTTTACAGTGCATGCTGGTGACTCTGTATTCACAGCTACTGAAGTAGCAAAGCTGCTGTTCCTGCCTCTGATTGGTTTTAATCCACTTGTGCTTCTTGGAAGAGGCCTTTTCGTTGTTATTTGGTCCTGAATGTCTCCAAACAACGGATCCAAAAGCATCTTGGCATGCTTTTCCACAAAATCCACAACGTTGTTAAATCTGATTCTCCTGCCATTTCTCTGTTGTGTCTCATAAGCTGTGCTTCGCCACCTTTCTCTGAGTTTGTAGGGTAGTATGGATGTAATTAGCCTTAGGTTCGATGGGATATCAAGTTCCTCCGAATACTGTAAATCTTGCATTACATTACGGCATCCTCTCAAATACAGTGCATATGCATGCAACATTTTCCCATCCTCAGCTTTAATCGCTGTCCAATTCAAGGCTTTTTCCAAGTAAGCTCCCGAAATCTTCATCTCATTTCCAAAATGTTCTTTTAAGAGGCGCCTCGCTTCATTATAGCCCCTACTGGCTTCCATGTGCAAACAGCTGCGAACCAAGTCTCTTGGCAAACCAGAGGTAAACTGCTCAAGGTAGTAGAGCCGGTCTTGATCATTATCAGTCTTGTCTTCAATCAAGTGTTCAAATGCATGGATAAAAGACTGATATGCCAGTGGGTTACCATCAAACACCGAAATCTCTCTTGCTGGTAGTAGAGACAGTTTTTGCTGTGAGACAATGAGTTTTGCAATGTCACTTTGTCTTTGAATAACCATTTCCAAGTTATCATGAGCAGCATTGATAACCACATTATCTTGTGCAGAGTGATTTATTGGTTGAGTCTGATTTACAATCTGGGTCTTGTGTTTTTCAGCTGCGTTTTTGTCTTGAGGTTTATTTAGATCTTCTGATGTGTTGGTGTTCCTTTTAAGTAGAGGTCTGTGGAGACTTAAGATGGTTTGGTGAAGTGGGGTCTTGGGTATTGCACCGAACTCTATAAAGTCCACATTGCTCTCCATAGTTTCTGTATCATGGTGAGAATCATAGTACTCAGTCATGCCATCACCCGGAGGTTCCTGAGCCACATCATGGCTTTCATGAATTCAATCACTTTGAAGGATTTCTATTTTAGCAGTTGATGCTGCGAGGTCTGCTTCCAACTCCATTTTCTCCATCTTTGCTTTAAGCTTTGTTTCCTCCGGTTGCAAGGTGTGTTTTTCCTTCAGTGCGGCAGCTCGAGCCATTGTAGCAGCTTGTTCCGCTTTGGCAATTTTTAATTCTGGAGGCTTTTGATCCAGTGGCAGACTTTGATTTGTGAGATACATTTGATATGCTGTCCAGTGGTCCAACTTTTGATTGTGCAATTTCTCTTTTCCATGTTTCAACATCTTTCATAAAATAATTCAAATGTATTATTCTGGGTTCATACCAGTCATAATAAACATTTTCCTTTTCCTCTTCTGATAAGAATTCTCGCACAAAGTTGTGAGCATTTTTAAATTCATCCACAGCTCCTTTAAATGCTTCAAATGCATCATTGACTTTATCAGCATTTCTAACATCAGTCATCAAAGTCTTTATTTCATTTAGCCTCCTCGTGCACGCGCCCAGTCTGCCTCCGCGCGAAACAATGCGCGTTCTCGGCATGTCGTCGTGCTCAGCTGCCGTCTCAGGTGTGCCAGACATCATTCCAGGTAATCACACAGCTCAATTTAATGTCCACTTATTTCATTCTTAAATGTCCTTCCAACATCCTGTTTTATTGAATTTCACATCCACAATCTGTTCGAATGATTCCATACAGCGCAGCGGCGCGTTCGTTCGTTCATTGCGTCATCAGCTAATTTTACTCACGGCCCGCCGGCTGCTGGCTGTCATCTGTGCAGAGCGATCTTGGTTGGTCTTTTGGGTTTTCAGTGGAGTTTGTTTACTTGTAGCGGCTACTCTTGACTTTCAACATAATCAAAATAACTTATTTAGCGTGGCTTCAAAGTAACTCGTTTAGCGTGGCTTCAAAGTAACTCGTTTAGCGTGGCTTCAAAGTAACTCGTTTAGCGTGGCTTCAAAATAACTTGTTTTAGCGTGGCTTCCTTGGCCTTTTTAGCGTGGCTTGTTTAGCGTGGCTTGTTTAGCGTGGCTTGTTTAGCGTGGCTTGTTTAGCGGTAAACAAACTGTTCCACTCCTCACTCCTTCAACATGATAGACAGACAAAGGGGCCCCCAGCTGTCCTGTCTTCTTAATTATAGGAGGAGGAAGTGGCTCACCAGTAGGAGCGTACGCAGCTGAAAACAATCAGTCGATCACAATGAAATCTAAAACATCCAATAATTCATTAACATCATTCTTGACATTATTTGATTTCATTGTCAAACACTTAATAAATAAATAATATAGATAGGCTCCAACTGGCTCCAACAACGCCATTGAAGCTAACTTAGCTACGGGACCTCGTCAAAGCTATGACAGAAACATTAGCTATCCACCCACGCCAGCCCTCATCTGCTCATCAACACCCGTGCTCACCTGCGTTCCAGCGATCGACGGCACGACGAAGGACTTCACCCGATCATCGATGCGGTCGGCGGCTAGCGTCGGATAGCGCGTCTGCTATCCAACTCAAAGTTCTCCTGCTTGTGTTGCTGCAGCCAGCCGCTAATACACCGATCCCACCTACAGCTTTCTTCTTTGCAGTCTCCATTGTTCATTAAACAAATTGCAAAAGATTCACCAACACAGATGTCCAGAATACTGTGGAATTTTGAGATGAAAACAGAGCTGTTTGTATTGAGATACAATGTGTCCCAATACTTCCGCTTCAACCATTGACGTCACGCGCATACGTCATCATACATAGACGTTTTCAACCGGAAGTTTTGCCGGAAATTTAAAATGTCACTTTATATGTTAAAGGCCTACTGAAAGCCACTACTACCGACCACGCAGTCTGATAGTTTATATATCAATGATGAAATCTTAACATTATAACACATGCCAATACGGCCGGGTTAACTTATAAAGTGACATTTTAAATTTGCCGCTAAACTTCCGGTTCGAAACGCCTCTGAGGATGACGTATGCGCGTGACGTAGCCCGGCGAACACGGGTATGCCTTCCACATTGAAGCCAATACGAAAAAGCTCTGTTTTCATTTCATAATTCCACAGTATTCTGGACATCTGTGTTCGTGAATCTGTTTCAATCATGTTCATTGCATTATGAAGAAGGAAGCTGAGCAAGCAAAGAAGAAAGTTGTCGGTGCGAAATGGACGTATTTTTCGAACGTAGTCAGCCACAACAGTACACAGCCGGCGCTTCTTTGTTTACATTCCCGAAAGATGCAGTCAAGATGGAAGAACTCGGATAACAGAGACTCTAACCAGGAGGACATTTGACTTGGATACACAGACGCCTGCAGAGAACTGGGACAACACAGACTCTTACCAGGATTACTTTGATTTGGATGACAAAGACGCAGACGTGCTACTGTGAGTATGCAGCTTTGGCTTTTTTTTGCGTATGTACGTAACTTTTTTAAAATATATAAGTTTTATGAACCTTGAGTTAGGTGAACGGTCTTTTGGGCTGAGTGATTGTGTGTGTTGATCAGGTGTTTGAATTGTATTGGCGTGTTCTATGGAGCTAGGAGCTAGCAGAGGAGCTAGGAGCTAGCATAACACGTACCGTACCGTACGTGCGCGTCACGTAAGTAACTTTTTAAAAATATATAAGCTTTATGAACCTTGGGTTAGGTGAACGGTCTTTTGGGCTGAGTGATTGTGTGTGTTGATCAGGTGTTTGAATTGTATTGGCGTGTTCTATGGAGCTAGGAGCTAGCAGAGGAGCTAGGAGCTAGCATAACAAACACGCAGGTGTTATTATGCAGGATTAATTTGTGGCATATTAAATATAAGCCTGGTTGTGTTGTGGCTAATAGAGTATATATATGTCTTGTGTTTATTTACTGTTGTAGTCATTCCCAGCTGAATATCAGGTACCGTGAGTATGCAGCCTTGGCTGCTAAACATTCGATAACTTGACCGTATGTGCGCGTCACGTACGTAACTTTTTAAAAATATATAAGCTTTATGAACCTTGGGTTAGGTAAACGGTCTTTTGGGCTGAGTGATTGTGTGTGTTGATCAGGTGTTTGAATTGTATTGGCGTGTTCTACGGAGCTAGGAGCTAGCAGAGGAGCTAGGAGCTAGCATAACAAACACGCAGGTGTTTTTATGCAGGATTAATTTGTGGCATATTAAATATAAGCCTGGTTGTGTTGTGGCTAATAGAGTATATATATGTCTTGTGTTTATTTACTGTTGTAGTCATTCCCAGCTGAATATCAGGTCACCCCCGGCTCTCACAGCATCTTCCCTATCTGAATAGCTTCAACTCCCCACTAGTCCTTCACTTGCACTTTACTCATCCACAAATCTTTCATCCTCGCTCAAATTAATGGGGAAATTGTCGCTTTCTCGGTCCGAATCTCTCTCACTTCATGCGGCCATCATTGTAAACAATAGGGAACTTTGCGTATATGTTCAACTGACTACGTCACGCTACTTCCGGTAGGTGCAAGCCTTTTTTTTATCAGATACCAAAAGTTGCAATCTTTATCGTCGTTGTTCTATACTAAATCCTTTCAGCAAAAATATGGCAATATCGCGAAATGATCAAGTATGACACATAGAATAGATCTACTATCCCCGTTTAAATAAAAAAAAATCATTTCAGTAGGCCTTTAACCCGGCTGTATTGGCATGTGTTGCAAAGTTAAGATTTCATTATTGATATATAAACTATCAGACTGCGTGGTTGGTAGTAGTGGGTTTCAGTAGGCCTTTAATGTTTAGTAAATCTGAATTTCATTCACTTCCTGTTCTCAATTTATTCACAATATACTCCATAAGTAATAACATTAAAAAAAAAAAAATAATAATAATAATGAGTGAAATAAGTTATATTTTATATGGTGAGATAAGTAAGATTATCTACACAGCATGCAAGTGACACATGATTTGACAGATCGTCAAAATGTCCACAATTTGATAAATAATGACGGAGGGGATACTTCAGCAATATGTGGTCAACAGTGACTCACTTTTGCTGCACAGTATTACCGCCCATACATAGTAAATATTTAACCACGCGTCATTGCTGGCATTCTGTTTGCAGCGTGCGACTCCCTTCTCGGAAATGACGCCGGGTTTGTCACAAGCATGCACTGCTATCATTTTTCCACACACTTGTCATTGAAGTACACTGACCTCTGCTTTATGGACTTGTCTGCACTGGGGAAAGTAGGCAAGGAGGGGTGGAAAAAAAAAAAGGGGGCTGATGTCGACAGCGAGGCGCTATTTTAGGACGGGGGGTGGGGGTTTGGGGGGGGGGACTGATGTTGAAAATCCGGCCAGGCGGATCATGCGACCGGCGTGCTGACCTTCGAGGGAAATCAGCGATTTAATGCGTGCACCTCAACAGGACTCTGGCGGAGGAGGAATGGAATTAGGAAAGAACAAGCTCATTAGACCAAAAATAAGGAGAGTTTTAAAAGAGAGGAAGGAGGGAGTTTTTGAAATTAGCCTCCAGCTTTGGCTATCCCGATGGAGGAGGATTAGTGGGCTGGGGTTATTATAGTATGTGTGTGTGTGTGTGTGTGGGGGGGGGGGGGGGGGGGGGTGTTTCAACTGCGTAGGAGGAGGAGGAGGCCGATTTGGCAATTTCTAAACTTGTGTGCACCAACAAAGGAAATGCCTGCATCTGGTGTTCATCACTGTGTACTGTACACACACACACACACACACACACACACACACACACACACACACACACACACACACACACACACACGTTATTGTATTTGTTACCTTCTTGAGACCTCCGAAAAATGTCTACCTCTCGTATTACAATAAAAGTCGTAAATTTACTCAACGCAAGTCCAAAATTTTACAAGAAAAACTGAACATTTGTGCGATATTACAATAAAAGTTGGAATTTTACTCATTAACAGTCACAACTTTACAAGAAAAGCTTAAAATGTTGGCAATTTTATGAAAAGAGGCGTAATTTTACCCGACAAAAGTCACAATTTTATAAGAAAACTTTAACATTTTGGCAATATTATGATAGTAATCGGAATTTTGCTTGGCAAACATGAGACACAAGGCAGCTGTTCACCTGGCGTTTTATTCGGGGATAAATAGGGAAGTCCTTCTTTAGCTGCTGTCTTGATTCATCATATATTGCTGCCGTTGCACCTGTCAATGTTTACTTTTGTATGCACACTAAATCAACAAAAATCCTGACTTTGGAGCAATGTTCACAGACTCTAGTATTTGGCTCTCTATTAGATGAAATGGGTTTCTATATTGGGACCATGATTTGGGTCCTAACTTGTTCACACCTCCTCATATGGAAGGTACTTTTCCTTGTTGATGTCTCAAGAAGAAATACAAGAACACACACACACACACACACACACACACACACACACACACACACACACACACACACACACACACACACACACACACACACACACACACACACACACACACACACACACACACACACAAACACACACACACACACACACACACACACACACACAAACAGACACACACACATTCTTGTATTTGTTGTCCTTCTTGAGACCTCTGAAAAATGTCTACCTCTAGTGTTATAACAAAAGTCGTAATATTTCTCAACGCAAGTCCAACATTTTACAAGAAAAACTGAACACTTGTGCAATATTACGATAAAAGTTGGACTTTTACTCAATAACCGTCGCAACTTTACAAGAAAAGCTTAAAATGTTGGCAATTTTATGAAAAGAGGCGTAATTTTACTCGACGAAAGTCACAATTTTATAAGAAAACTTTAACATGTTGGCAATATTATGATACTAGCTGCTGTCTTGATTCATCATATATTGCTGCCGTTGCACCTGTCAATGTTTACTTTTGTATGCACATTAAATCAACTAAAAATCCTGACTTTGGAGCAATGTTCACAGACTCTAGTATTTGGCTCTCTATTAGATGCAATGGTTTTCTGTATTGGGACCAGGATTTCGGTCCTAACTTTTTCACCGGTCCTCGTATGGAAGGTACTTTTCCTTGTTGATGTCTCAAAAATGGTAGGAATACAAGAACACACACACACACACACAAACAGACACACACACATTCCTGTATTTGTTACCTTCTTGAGACCTCCGAAAAATGTCTACCTCTCGTGTTATAATAAAAGTCGTAATTTTACTCAACGCAAGTCCCAAATTTTACAAGAAAAACTGAACATTTGTGCGATATTACGATAAGAGTTGGAATTTTACTCAATGACAGTCGCAACTTTACAAGAAAAGCTTAAAATGTTGGCAATTTTATGAAAAGAGGCGTAATTTTACTCGACGAAAGTCACAATTTTATAAGAAAACTTTAACATTTTGGCAATATTATGATAGTAATCGGAATTTTACTTGGCAAACATATGACAAAAGGCAGCTGTTCATCTGGCGTTTTATTCAGCGATAAATAGGGAAGTCCTTCTTTAGCTGCTGTCTTGATTCATCATATATTGCTGCCGTTGCACCTGTCAATGTTTACTTTTGTATGCACATTAAATGAACAAAAATCCTGACTTTGGAGCAATGTTCATAGACTCTAGTATTTGACTCTCTACTAAATGCAATGGGTTTCTATATTGGGACCAGGATTTGGGTCCTAACTTGTTCACACTTCCTCATATGGAAGGTACTTTTCCTTGTTGATGTCTCAAGAAGAAATACAAGAACACACACACACACACACACACACACACACACACACACACACACACACACACACACACACACACACACACACACACACACACACACACACACACACACACACACACACACACACACACACACACACACACACAAACACACTTTCTTGTATTTGTTGTCCTTCTTGAGACCTCCGAAAAATGTCTACCTCTAGTGTTATAACAAAAGTCGTAATTTTTCTCAACGCAAGTCCAACATTTTACAAGAAAAACTGAACACTTGTGCAATATTACGATAAAAGTTGGAATTTTACTCAATAACCGTCGCGACTTTACAAGAAAAGCTTAAAATGTTGGCAATTTTATGAAAAGAGGCGTAATTTTACTCGACGAAAGTCACAATTATATAACAAAACTTTAACATGTTGGCAATATTATGATACTAGCTGCTGTCTTGATTCATCATATATTGCTGCCGTTGCACCTGTCAATGTTTACTTTTGTATGCACATTAAATAAACAAAAAATCCTGACTTTGGAGCAATGTTCACGGACTCTAGTATTTGGCTCTCTATTAGATGCAATGGGTTTCTATATTGGGACCATGATTTGGGTCCTAACTTGTTCACACCTCCTCATATGGAAGGTACTTTTCCTTGTTGATGTCTCAAGAAGAAATACAAGAACACACACACACACACACACACACATTATTGTATTTTTAACCTTCTTGAGACCTCCGAAAAATGTCTACCTCTAGTATTATAACAGAAGTCGTAATTTTTCTCAACGCAAGTCCAACATTTTACAAGAAAAACTGAACACTTGTGCAATATTACGATAAAAGTTGGAATTTTACTCAATAACCGTCGCAACTTTACAAGAAAAGCTTAAAATGTTGGCAATTTTATGAAAAGAGGCGTAATTTTACTCGACGAAAGTCACAATTATATAAGAAAACTTTAACATTTTGGCAATATTATGATACTTGCTGCTGTCTTGATTCATCATATATTGCTGCCTTTGCATCTGTCAATGTTTACTTTTGTATGCACATTAAATCAACTAAAAATCCTGACTTTGGAGCAATGTTCACAGACTCTAGTATTTGGCTCTCTATTAGATGCAATGGTTTTCTGCATTGGGACCATGATTTCGGTCCTAACTTTTTCACCGGTCCTCGTATGGAAGGTACTTTTCCTTGTTGATGTCTCAAAAAGGGTAGGGATACAAGAACACACACACACACACACACACACACACACACACACACACACACACACACACACACACACACACACACACACACACACACACACACACACACACACACACACACACCTTCTTGTATTTGTTGTCCTTCTTGAGACCTCAGAAAAATGTCTACCTCTAGTGTTATAACAAAAGTCGTAATTTTACTCAACGCAAGTCCAACATTTTACAAGAAAAACTGAACACTTGCGCAATATTACGATAAAAGTTGGAATTTTACTCAATAACCGTCGCGACTTTACAAGAAAAGCTTAAAATGTTGGCAATTTTATGAAAAGAGGCGTAATTTTACTCGACGAAAGTCACAATTATATAAGAAAACTTTAAAATTTTGGCAATAATATGATACTAGCTGCTGTATTGATTCATCATATATTGCTGCCTTTGCATCTGTCAATGTTTACTTTTGTATGCACATTAAATAAACTAAAAATCCTGACTTTGGAGCAATGTTCACGGACTCTAGTATTTGGCTCTCTATTAGATGCAATGGGTTTCTATATTGGGACCATGATTTGGGTCCTAACTTGTTCACACCTCCTCATATGGAAGGTACTTTTCCTTGTTGATGTCTCAAAAAGGATAGGAATACAAGAACACACACACACACACACACACAAACAGACACACACACATTCCTGTATTTGTTACCTTCTTGAGACCTCCGAAAAATGTCTACCTCTCGTGTTATAATAAAAGTCGTAATTTTACTCAACGCAAGTCCAAAATTTTACAAGAAAAACTGAACATTTGTGCGATATTACAATAAAAGTTGGAATTTTACTCATTAACAGTCACAACTTTACAAGAAAAGCTTAAAATGTTGGCAATTTTATGAAAAGAGGCCTAATTTTACTCGACAAAAGTCACAATTTTATAAGAAAACTTTAACATTTTGGCAATATTATGATAGTAATCGGAATTTTACTTGGCAAACATATGACAAAAGGCAGCTGTTCACCTGGCGTTTTATTCAGGGATAAATAGGGAAGTCCTTCTTTAGCTGCTGTCTTGATTCATCATATATTGCTGCCGTTGCACCTGTCAATGTTTACTTTTGTATGCACACTAAATCAACAAAAATCCTGACTTTGGAGCAATGTTCACAGACTCTAGTATTTGGCTCTCTATTAGATGCAATGGTTTTCCGTATTGGGACCAGGATTTCGGTCCTAACTTTTTCACCGGTGCTCGTATGGAAGGTACTTTTCCTTGTTGATGTCTCAAGAAGGGTAGGGATACAAGAACACACACACACACACACACACACACACACACACACACACACACACACACACACACACACACACACACACACACACACACACACACACACACACACACACACACACACACACATTACTGTATTTTTAACCTTCTTGAGACCTCCGAAAAATGTCTACCTCTAGTATTATAACAGAAGTCGTAATTTTTCTCAACGCAAGTCCAACATTTTACAAGAAAAACTGAACACTTGTGCAATATTACGATAAAAGTTGGAATTTTACTCAATAACCGTCGCAACTTTACAAGAAAAGCTTAAAATGTTGGCAATTTTATGAAAAGAGGCGTAATTTTACTCGACGAAAGTCACAATTATATAAGAAAACTTTAACATGTTGGCAATATTATGATACTAGCTGCTGTCTTGATTCATCATATATTGCTGCCTTTGCATCTGTCAATGTTTACTTTTGTATGCACACTAAATCAACAAAAATCCTGACTTTGGAGCAATGTTCACAGACTCTAGTATTTGGCTCTCTATTAGATGCAATGGTTTTCTGCATTGGGACCAGGATTTCGGTCCTAACTTTTTCACCGGTCCTCGTATGGAAGGTACTTTTCCTTGTTGATGTCTCAAAAAGGGTAGGGATACAAGAACACACACACACACACACACACACACAAACAGACACACACACATTCCTGTATTTGTTACCTTCTTGAGACCTCCGAAAAATGTCTACCTCTCGTATTATAATAAAAGTCGTAATTTTACTCAACGCAAGTCCAAAGTTTTACAAGAAAAACTGAACATTTGTGCGATGTTACAATAAAAGTTGGAATTTTACTCATTAACAGTCGCAACTTTACAAGAAATGCTTAAAATGTTGGCAATTTTATGAAAAGAGGCCTAATTTTACTCGACAAAAGTCACAATTCTATAAGAAAACTTTAACATTTTGGCAATATTATGATAGTAATCGGAATTTTACTTGGCAAACATATGACAAAAGGCAGCTGTTCACCTGGCGTTTTATTCAGGGATAAATAGGGAAGTCCTTCTTTAGCTGCTGTCTTGATTTATCATATATTGCTGCCGTTGCACCTGTCAATGTTTACTTTTGTATGCACACTAAATCAACAAAAATCCTGACTTTGGAGCAATGTTCACAGACTCTAGTATTTGGCTCTCTATTAGATGCAATGGTTTTCTGCATTGGGACCATGATTTCGGTCCTAACTTTTTCACCGGTCCTCGTATGGAAGGTACTTTTCCTTGTTGATGTCTCAAAAAGGGTAGGGATACAAGAACACACACACACACACACACACACACACACACATATTCCTGTACTTTTTACCTTCTTGAGACCTCCGAAAAATGTCTACCTCTCGTATTATAATAAAAGTCGTAATTTTACTCAACGCAAGTCTAAAATTTTACAAGAAAAACGGAACATTTGTACAATAATTACGATAAAAGTTGGAATTTTACTCAATAACCGTCGCAACTTTACAAGAAAAGCTTAAAATGTTGGCAATTTTATGAAAAGAGGCGTAATTTTACTCGACAAAAGTCACAATGTTATAAGAGAACTTTAACATTTTGGCAATATTATGATAGTTATCGGAATTTTACTCGGCAAAATTATGACAAAAGGCAGCTGTTCACCTGGCGTTTTTTTCGGGAATCAATATTGAAGTCCTTCTTTAGCTGCTGTCTTGTTTTATCATATATTGCTGCCTTTGCACCTGTCAATGTTTACTTTTGTATGCACATTCAATCAACCAAAAATCCTGACTTTGGAGCAATGGCTCTCTATTAGATGCAATGGTTTTCTATATTGTGACCATGATTTGGGTCCTAACTTGTTGACACCTCCTCATATGGAAGGTACTTTTCCTTGTTAATGTCTCAAGAAGGTTTTAAATACAAGAACACACACACACACACAAACACACACATTCTTGTATTTATTGTCCTTCTTGAGACCTCCGAAAAATGTCTACCTCTCGTATTATAATAAAAGTCGTAATTTTACTCAACGCAAGTCCAAAGTTTTACAAGAAAAACTGAACATTTGTGCGATGTTACGATAAAAGTTGAAAATTTTACTCAATGACAGTCGCAACTTCACAAGAAAAGCTTAAAATATTGGCAATTTTATGAAAAGAGGCGTAATTTTACTCGACAAAAGTCACAATTGTTTTGCATGCACATTAAAGCAACAACAAATCCTGACTTTGGAGCAATGTTCACAGACTCCAGTACTTGGCTCTCTATTAGATGTAATGTTTTTCCGTATTGGGACCATGTTTTCGGTCCTAACTTTTTCACCGGTCCTCATATGGAAGGTACTTTTCCTTGTTGATGTCTCAAAATACAAAATACAAGAACACACACACACACACACACACACACCCACACACACACACACACACACACATACACACACATTTTTGTTATTGTCACCTTCTCGAGACCTCCGAAAAATGCCTACCTCATTAGGACCACCCTTCCTGGATATATAAAGATGTGTATTTGCAGCATTAAAATACATATACATACTATGCAAATATAAAAAGGTAAGCTTTTAGTACTTTTGTCATGCATTTTTTTGTCTTTGTAATCGGTTTTTAATCTTCATTATTGACTTCAAACTATTACAGTATGGCTCTATGTACATATTTATTTTATTTGTGTTATTCATGTTGGTGCATTTCAATTCCTTACTCACACTTGTTATTACATATGTTGGCCAGAGGGGGGGAGCACTTCAAATGTTTACACACACTTTTTATTTCATATGTTGACCAGAGGGGGAGCACTTTTAAAATCGACACACGGTCAATTTGAAAAAAATCCCTCCTTTTTGGGCCCACTCTAATTTTGATAGATTTCACCACTAGGGGTGCAAATGAGACATTCGCTATTAGATGCAATGGTTTTCCATATTGGGGACCATGATTTCGGTCCTAACTTGTTCACCGGTCCTCATATGGAAGGTACGTTTCCTTGTTGATGTCTCAAGATGGGTGGAAATACAAGAACGCACACACACACACACACACACACACACACACACACACACACACACACACACACACACACACACACACTTAACAATATTTCCTGAGTGTGTTGTGTTTCCCCCCCCCCCCCGACCCCCACTTAGCTGCACAGGCTGACCCCCAAAGAGCACCATTACAGTCCAGAGAGCCTCTGTTTCACCATTACTAAAATTTGCAAGACATCCATTCCACATTGCCAAAAAAAAAATAAAAATACAAAAAAACACCCACCCAGCCACCCACACTTCCTGCCCACTTCTGGTCTCTCTCACTCGGTCTCCCCAGTCATGTTGTTGTATTTCATGCACTCCACGCTGACACCTCACCTTTGTGCGACCACAGAAGTCCTTCAGGCGCTTCGCCCTAGGCTCGCCAAACAATCAGACCAATAAACAAACGAGCTTGGCGGTTTTTTTGCAGCAGTGAAAGGCTCTCATGTATCCCGTGGGTGGATTTTGTTAGCTTATTTAGCACAGTGCCAGTCTGAATTCTATTGTGGGCCATTCGGTGCGAGTGGACATTCTCGAGACATTTTTTGAGTGGGTGATTTTGGCTGACTGGCACAAATCTAAGTGCATAATGAGTCATGACACACGAGTGACAAAGACAAATGGTCGTGCGGAACAAGCGGCGCGAGCTATCCTGTTACAAATAGTTCCAAGCGATGTAACAGAACATTGCATTCTCACAGCACCCAAGATGATGATGTCACCATGTTACTACAAGTCGGGGTGCTCGTGTTGACAAATTACGGGTAGTTCCGGGGTTGGTCAACATACCTGGAAAATGTAGTCAGTTAAAGGCCTACTGAAATGAATTTTTTTTATTTAAACGGGGATAGCAGATCCATTCTATGTGTCATACTTGATCATTTCGCCATATTGCCATATTTTTGCTGAAAGGATTTAGTAGGGAACAACGACGATAAAGTTCGCAACTTTTGGTCGCTGATAAAAAAAAGCCTTGCCTATACCGGAAGTAGCGTGACGTCACAGGAGGAAGGGCTGCTCACATTTCCCCATTGTTTACAATGCAGTGAGAGACATTCGGACCGAGAAAGCGACGATTACCCCATTAATTTGAGCGAGAAGGAAAGATTCGTGGATGAGGAACGTGAGAGTGAAGGAGTAGCGTGCAGTGCAGGACGTATCTTTTTTCGCTCTGACCGTAACTTAGGTACAAGCTGGCTCATTGGATTCCACACTCTCTCCTTTTTCTATTGTGGATCACGGATTTGTATTTTAAACCACCTCGGATACTATATCCTCTTGAAAATGAGAGTCGAGAACGCGAAATGGACATTCACAGTGACTTTTATCTCCACGACAATACATCGGCGAAGCACTTTTCTACGGAGCTAACGTGATAGCATCGGGCTCAAATGCATATAGAAGCAAAATAAATAAATCCCTGACTGGAAGGATAGACAGAAGATCAACAATACTATTAAACCCATCCATCCATCCATTTTCTACCGCTTATTCCCTTAGGCTCCAGCGCCCCCCGCGACCCCGATCTCAGCTACAATCGGACGGAAGGCGGGGTACACCCTGGACAAGTCGCCACCTCATCGCAGGGCCAACACAGATAGACAGACAACATTCACACTCACATTCACACACTAGGGCCAATTTAGTGTTGCCAATCAACCTATCCCCAGGTGGATGTTTTTGGAGGTGGGAGGCAGCCGGAGTACCCGTAGGGAACCCACGCAGTCACGGGGAGAACATGCAAACTCCACACAGAAACTACTGAAACCCACTATTACCGACCACGCAGTCTGATAGTTTACATATCAATGATGAAATCTTAACATTGCAACACATGCCAATACGGCCGGGTTAACTTATAAAGTGCAATTGTAAATTTCCCGCTAAACTTCCGGTTGAAAACGCCTTTGGATGATGACGTATGCGCGTGACGTAGCCAGTGAAACAGGAGTATCGGTACCCCATTGAATCCAATACAAAATAGCTCTGTTTTCATTTCATAATTCCACAGTATTCTGGACATCTGTGTTGGTGAATCTTTTGCAATTTGTTTAATGAACAATGGAGACTCCAAAGAAGAAAGTTGTAGGTGGGATCGGTGTATTAGCGGCTGGCTGTAGCAACACAACAAGGAGGACTTACTTGGATAGCAGACGCGTTAGCCGACGCTAGCCGCCAACCGCATCTGTGATCGGGTGAAGTCCTTCATCGCGCCGTCGATCACTGGAACGCAGGTGAGCACGGGTGTTGATGAGCAGATGAGGGCTGGCTGGCGTAGGTGGAGCACTGATGTTTTTATCATAGCTCTGTGAGATCCGGTTGCTAAGTTGCTAAGTTAGCTTCAGCGTCGTTAGCAACAGCATTGTTAAGCTTTGCCAGGCTGAGAATTATTAACCGTGTATTTACATGTCCATGGTTTAATAGTATTGTTGATCTTCTGTCTATCCTTCCAGTCAGGGATTTATTTATTTTGTTTCTATCTGCATTTGAGCCAGATGCTATCACGTTAGCTCAGTAGCTAAAGAGCTTCGCCGATGTATTGTCGTGGAGATAAAAGTCACTGTGAATGTACATTTCGCGTTCTCGACTCTCATTTTCAAGAGGGTATAGTATCCGAGGTGGTTTAAAATACAAATCCGTGATCCACAATAGAAAAAGGAGAGAGTGTGGAATCCAATGAGCCAGCTTGTACCTAAGTTATGGTCAGAGTGAAAAAAGACATGTCTTGCACTGCATTCTAGTCCGTCACTCTAACGTTCCTCATCCACAAATCGTTCATCCTCGCTCAAATTAATGGGGTAATCGTCGCTTTCTCGGTTCGAATCGCTCTAGCTACGTTGAAAACAATAGGAAAATATGAGGACGCGAACAACTGACTACGTCACGCTACTTCCGGTAGGGGCAAGGCTTTTTTTTATCAGACACCAAAAGTTGCGAACTTTATCGTCGTTGTTCTCTACTAAAGCCTTTCAGCAAAAATATGGCAATATCGCGAAATGTTTAAGGATGACACATAGAATGGATCTGCTATCAGCGTTTAAATAAAAAAATGTCATTTCAGTTGGCCTTTAATATTGTAAATCCCACTTTCTTTATTTTCATGTACATTTCTGGGTGTCCCATTCAGTAAAAAATTGTAAAAATTCCATTCCGTTTTTTTGAGATGGTCTGTCATAACTTTTTTAGAACTCTATCAGACATTGTGACTTTTGATATTGGTGTTCCTGAAAAAAAAGGGACCCAAACACACATACTGTACAGCAGATTTTTACAGCTAAATGTGTATACATCATTTATACACACATACACATTGGCCCTGCCAGACACATTTTTTTTTTCTCTCAATGTGGCCCCCGATTCAAGATATTTGCCCAGCTCTGCTTTAGAGGGATGTTTCGACAACCAAAGACTAAAAAAAATTTCAGAATAAAGCACATTGTAATATGTCCTAGCTAATATGCCTGTGACTGTTTTTTTTTATGTGCTAACCGATGAGGAATGCTCAGAGTGAGTTAGTCACCATGTGGCGGTTACGGCGAAGACATTCTTCGTACTTAAGTATGGAATCTGAGCATCGTGTCTTGGCATGTGACATGATATAACCGAGTGACTCAATTCGCTTTATTATCTTGTACTGCACAGTCGTATTATGTAAACTGGGCGGTGTCACTTTCGTTTTGATTAGTCACTCATTTTACGACTTGGCTGTGTGTACATTAGGGAAGAACATATTTTGCAATTTTGTTCCCATGAGTATTTGAATGAGCACACTCAATGGTACAGTACGAGTTGGCTTCATAGTTTTTCTACTTATGTGTTGTCGTGACTCACATGCAAGTCAATGGTCTTTGAGTAGTTACTGTAAACTGTGACTATGCCCGAGTCCGAAGAGACACCTTCTTTTCTTGTGGCACGTTTTGCACATTCTCTGTGGTCCTCAGACAAGTAGCAGCCGTCGAGCTTGCGAATGTGTCATCGGTCGTCTGTGCTGTGAGTAGAAAGTCTGAACAAAAGCACCACTTTGATTATTATTGCACGTGAGGTGGTAGGACTTGCACTTCTTTCTCCACCGATCCACTCATCCATCCATTTTCCATACTACTTATTTGGCGTCAGCCTGTTGCAACTGACCCGTACTAATGTGTAATTCGTCTATTCGTATTTTCCGGACTACAAGGCCCACTTAAAGGCCTACTGAAAGCCACTACTACCGACCACGCAGTCTGATAGTTTATATATCAATGATGAAATCTTAACATTGCAACACATGCCAATACGGCCGGGTTAACTTATAAAGTGCAATTTTAAATTTCCTGCGAAACTTCCGGTTGAAAACGTCTTTGTATGATGACGTATGCGCGTGACGTCAATGGTTGAAACGGAAGTATTCGGACACCATTGTATCCAATACAAAAAGCTCTGTTTTCATCTCATAATTCCACAGTATTCTGGACATCTGTGTTGGTGAATCTTTTACAATTTGTTTAATGAACAATGAAGACAGCAAAGAAGAAAGTTGTAGGTGGGATCGGTGTATTAGCGGCTGGCTGCAGCAACACAACCAGGAGGACTTTGACTTGGATAGCAGACGCGGTATCCGACGCTAGCCGCCAACCGCATCGATGATCGGGTGAAGTCCTTCGTCGTTCCGTCGATCGCTGGAACGCAGGTGAGCATGGGTGTTGATGAGCAGATGAGGGCTGGCTGGCATAGGTGGATAGCTAATGTTTTTAGCATAGCTCTGTGAAGTCCCGTAGTTACGTTAGCTTCAATGGCGTCGTTAGCAACAGCATTGTTAAGCTTTGCCCGGCTGGAAAGCATTAACCGTGTATTTACAGGTCCAGGGTTTAATAGTATTGTTGATTTTCTGTCTATCCTTCCAGTCAGGGGTTTATTTATTTTGTTTCTATCTGCAGTTGAGCCCGATGCTATCACGTTAGCTCCGTAGCTAAAGTGCTTCCCGGATGTATTGTCGTGGAGATAAGAGTCACTGTGAATGTCCATTTCGCGTTGTCGACTCTCATTTTCAAGAGGATATAGTATCCGAGGTGGTTTAAAATACAAATCCGTGATCCACAATAGAAAAAGGAGAGAGTGTGGAATCCAATGAGCCAGCTTGTACCTAAGTTACGGTCGGAGCGAAAAAAGATACATCCTGCACTGCACTCTAGTCCTTCACTCTCACGTTCCTCATCCACAAATCTTTCATCCTCGCTCAAATTAATGGGGTAATCGTCGCTTTCTCGGTCCGAATCGCTCTCGCTGCTGGTGTAAACAATGGGGAAATGTGAGGAGCCTTTCAACCTGTGACGTCACGCTACTTCCGGTACAGGCAAGGCTTTTTTTATCAGCGACCAAAAGTTGCGAACTTTATCGTCGATGTTCTCTACTAAATCCTTTCAGCAAAAATACGGCAATATCGCAAAATTATCAAGTATGACATAGAATGGATCTGCTATCCCCGTTTAAATTTAAAAAATTCATTTCAGAAGGCCTTTAAAATCCTTTTTGTTTCTCAAAACTCGACAGTGCGCCTTACAACCCGGTGCGCCTAATGTACGGAATAATTCTGGTTTTGCGTACTGACCTCGAAGCTATTATATTTGGTACATGGTGAAATGATAAGTGTGACCAGTAGATGGCAGTCAAACATAATAAATACGTGTAGACTGCAATATGACTCAAGTAAACAACACCAACATTTTATATGTTCCATTGAAAATATAGAACATTACACACGGCGCTCAAAAACCTTTAAAAATGTTTTAGTACGACTTTGGTAAGCTATGAAGCCGCACCGCTTGATGGATTGTACTGTGCTTCAACATACGAGTATTATTATGGTGTGTGTATAAGGTAAGACATATTATCTGGCGTTTTGTTTCGCAATATTATGCTAAAGCAACTTTTCTTACCTTCTGGTACCTGCTGAGCTTTTCAGAGGCGGTATAGTACCGAATATGATTCATTAGTAACGCGGTACTATACTAATACCCTGCAAGCCTAATTTAGAATGCATTTTTTTCATAATGATTGTAAACCATAGGCAAAATTTTGTCTATTGTTCACACTCATTATGAGAGACAAGAAGATAAAAAGTTTTCGTACTTTTTGCTTTCTAACATATAAAAATTGGCTCATTCTAGGTGGCGAGCAATGCATGGGCTTATCTTTCTGGGTAAAACGTTTATGCCAAGGGTGTCAAACTCAATTTAGCTCAGGGGCCGCATGGAGGAAAATCTATTCCCAAGTGGGCCGCATGGCATGATAACTTGAAAATAAAGACAACTCCAGATAGTTTTCTTTGTTTTACTTTGGCCCAAAATAGAACAAGCACATTATGAAAACGTACAAATCACAACTAATCCTCTGGACGAAACACTTCAAGTTTGTTGAAAATTCTGAAGAAATTGGTGCAGCTTCAAAAACACAATGAGTTTAGACTTGGTCTCAGTGTATCTACAAAGCCAGGATTAAACTTTAAATCACAGTCTTTCTGGGATCGAACAAAAAACACAACATGTTAAACTCTTCTAGGTAGAAATACCTCCTTTGTCATGTCCACGTATCAATCCAGGGCTAACTCAACAAACCGTAAGAAACAGAGGTAAAAACTATTCAAAAGGGTTAAGTTCACTTTTCTTGTGTTTGATGATAAAATCATGGCATGATAACTTGAAAATAAAACCAACTCCAGGTAGTTTTCTTTGTTTTACTTTGGCCCAAAATAGAACAAGCACATTATGAAAACTTACAAATCACAACTAATCCTTTGGACAAAACACTTCAAGTTTGCTGAAAATTCTGAGGAAATTGGTGCAGTTTCAAAAACACAATGAGCTTAGACTTGGTCTCAGTGTATCTACAAAGCCAGGATTAAACTTTAAGTCACAGTCTTTCTGGGATTGAACAATAAAACACAACATGTTAAACTCTTCTAGATATCAAATACCTCCTTTGTCATGTCCGTGTATCAATCCAGTGCTAACACAACAAACTGTAAGAAACGGAGGTAAAAACTATTCAAAAGGGTTGAATTCACTTTTCTTGTGTTTGATGATAAAATCATGGCATGACAACTTAAAAATAAAGACAACTCCAGGTGGTTTTCTTTGTTTTACTTTGGCCCAAAATAGAACAAGCACATTATGAAAACGTACAAATCACAACTAATCCTCTGGACAAAACACTTCAAGTTTGTTGAAAATTCTGAACAAATTGGTGCAGGTTCAAAAACACAATGAGTTTAGACTTGGTCTCAGTGTTTCTACAAAGCCAGGATTACACTTTAAGTCACAGTCTTTCTGGGATTGAACAAAAAACACAACATGTTAAACTCTTCTAGGTATGAAATACCTCCTTTGTCATGTCTGCGTATCAATCCAGTGCTAACACAACAAACCGTAAGAAACGGAGGTAAAAACTATTCACAAGAGTTAAGTTCACCTTTCTTGTGTTTGATGATAAAATCATGGCATGATAACTTGAAAATAAAGCCAACTCCAGGTAGTTTTCTTTGTTTTACTTTGGCCCAAAATAGAACAAGCACATTATGAAAACGTACAAATCACAACAAATCTTTTGGACGAAACACTTCAGGTTTGTTGAAAATTCTGAGGTAATTGGTGCAGCTTCAAAAACACAATGAGTTTAGACTTGGTCTCGGTGTATCTACAAAGCCAGGATTAAACTTTAAGTCACAGTCTTTCTGGGATTGAACAAAAAACACAACATGTAAACTCGTTGTCATGTCCACGTATCAATCCAGTGCTAACACAACAAACCGTAAGAAACGGAGGTAAAAACTATTCAAAAGAGTTAAGTTCACTTTTCTTGTGTTTGATGATAAAATCATGGCATGATAACTTGAAAATAAAGCCAACTCCAGGTGGTTGTCTTTGTTTTACTTTGGCCCAAAATAGAACAAGCACATTATGAAAACATACAAATCACAACAAATCCTTTGGACAAAACACTTCAAGTTTGTTGAAAATTCTGAGGAAATTGGTGCAGCTTCAAAAACACAATGAGTTTAGACTTCATCTCGGTGTATCTACAAAGCCAGGATTAAACTTTAAGTCACAGTCTTTCTGGGATTGAACAAAAAACACAACACGTAAACTCTTTGTCATGTCCACGTATCAATCCAGTGCTAACTCAACAAACCGTAAGAAACGGAGGTAAAAACTATTCAAAAGGGTTAAGTTCACTTTTCTTGTGTTTGATGATAAAATCATGGCATGACAACTTAAAAATAAAGACAACTCCAGGTAGTTTTCTTTGTTTTACTTCGGCCCAAAATAGAACAAGCACATTATGAAAACGTACAAATCACAACTAATCCTATGGACGAAACACTTCAAGTTTGTTGAAAAATCTGAGGAAATTGGTGCAGCTTCAAAAACACAATGAGCTTAGACTTGGTCTCAGTGTATCTACAAAGCCAGGATTACACTTTAAGTCACAGTCTTTCTGGGATTGAACAAAAAACACAACATGTAAACTCTTTGTCATGTCCACGTATCAATCCAGTGCTAACTCAACAAACCCTAAGAAACGGAGGTAAAAACTATTCAAAAGGGTTAAGTTCACTTTTCTTGTGTTTGATGTTAAAAACATGGCATGACAACTTGAAAATAAAGCCAACTCCAGGTGGTTTTCTTTGTTTTACTTTGGCCCAAAATAGAACAAGCACATTATGAAAACGTACAAATCACAACTAATCCTCTGGACGAAACACTTCAAGTTTGTTGAAAATTCTGAAGAAATTGGTGCAGCTTCAAAAACACAATGAGTTTAGACTTGGTCTCAGTGTATCTACAAAGCCAGGATTACACTTTAAGTCACAGTCTTTCTGGATTGAACAAAAAACACAACACGTAAACTCTTTGTCATGTCCACGTATCAATCCAGTGCTAACTCAACAAACCGTAAGAAACGGAGGTAAAAACTATTCAAAAGGGTTAAGTTCACTTTTCTTGTGTTTGACATTTTGGGGCAACGAGGGTGTCAAATGATGTGTTCGCAGCAGAAGACATAAAACGGCAGGTTTTAAGTTTCATGTGGGTCGAGGAGGAGGAGCCACAGTCACCCTTTACTGTGTACCTCTTGCTTGGCCCCGGTATAAACCCTTTGCTTGCCTAACAGAATTGCTATTGCGACATCCAGTGGACACATTTAGAACAGCAGTTTCTTTCGTTAAAAAAATAAATAAAAACAGCTTATTTTTATACTTGGCAAACTCATCACGCGGGCCGGAAAAAAACCTGCCGTACGTTTGACACCCCCGGTGTATGCTGTCTTTCGAGAGACACCCATGACCGTTATGTTCAGTTCTACCAGTTCAGTAAAGCACTTTGACGAGTGCCCATATCTATACATAACAGCAGCACTTAGTGAGCAGGCGAGGTGCGGCCATGGCGGTCTCACCATGAAGTCAGGGGGAACCGGGAGGAAATGATGACAACAGGAGCAGCACAGGTGGGCCGACCTGTGAGGAACATACTTCATTTGTCTTCCAGAGCCCACAGGTGACTTTGATGGATAGGAATGTTGCTCATGCACACAGAAACACACACACACACACACACACACATATACACGCCCACACATGTCCCACACATGTCATTCACACATACACGCACAAGCTGCACGGTCCCACCAGATCTGATGTCCAATGTGAAATGTTTTCAACCCGCCCACGGTGCTGCCTGCCTCCCCCTTGTCAATAAAGTCTTCCCAGAAGTATGTGAGATGCATTATTGTGTCCGCGTGCACATATCATATACTGTGGGGGCTGTGCTTACACGCTCCATCGCAGACGGACTAATGGTGGAAACTATTTGCCTTCTGAGAAAATACATCCAAACTTATTTCAATGTACTTTTAGGACCTTGTGGTTTTTTTCCTGTTAATTATGATTAAAGGCCTACTAAAACCCACTACTACCGACCACGCAGTCTGATAGTTTATATATCAATGATGAAATCTTAACATTGCAACACATGCCAATACGGCCGGGTTAACTTATAAAGTGCAATTTTAAATTTCCCGCTAAACTTCCGGTTGAAAACGCCTTTGGATGATGACGTATGCGCGCGACGTAGCCAGTGAAACAGAAGTATCGGTACCCCATTGAAAACTATACAAAATAGCTCTGTTTTCCTCTCATAATTCCACAGTATTCTGGACATCTGTGTTGGTGAATCTGTTGCAATTTGTTTAATGAACAATGAAGACTGTAAAGAAGAAAGTTGTAGGTGGGATCGGTGTATTAGCAGCTGGCTGCAGCAACACAACCAGGAGGACTTACTTGGACAGCAGACGCGCTAGCCGACGCTAGCCGCCAACCGCACAGATGATCGGGTGAAGTCCTTCGTCGCGCCGTTGATCGCTGGAACGCAGGTGAGCACGGGTGTTGATGAGCAGATGAGGGCTGGCTGGCGTAGGTGGAGCGCTAATGTTTTTATCATAGCTCTGTGAGGTCCCGTTATACTAAGTTAGCTTCAATGGCGTCGTTAGTAACAGCATTTTTAAGCTTCGCCAAGCTGGAAAGTATTAACTGTGTATTTAAATGTTCATGGTTTAATAGTATTGTTGATTTTCTGTCTATCCTTCCAGTCAGGGGTTTATGTATTTTGTTTCTATCTGCATTTGAGCCCGATGCTATCACGTTAGCTCCCTAGCTAAGTTAGCTTCAATGGCGTCGTTAGCAACAGCATTGTTAACCTTCGCCAGGCTGGAAAGCATTAACCGTGTATTTTCATGTACATGGTTTAATAGTATTGTTGATCTTCTGTCTATCCTTCCAGTCAGGGATTTATTTATTTTGTTTCTATATTCAGTTAAGCACGATGCTATCACGTTAGCTCCGTAGCTAAATTGTTTCGTCGATGTATTGTCGTGGAGATAAAAGTCACTGTGAATGTCCATTTCGCGTTCTCGACTCTCATTTTCAAGAGGTAATAGTATCCGAAGTGGTTTAAAATACAAATCCGTGATCCACAATAGAAAAAGGAGAGAGTGTGGAATCCAATGAGCCAGTTTGTACCTAAGTTACGGTCAGAGCGAAAAAAGATGTCTTGCACTGCATTCTAGTCCGTCACTCTAATGTTCCTCATCCACGAATCTTTCATCCTCGCTCAAATTAATGGGGTAATCGTCGCTTTCTCGGTCCAAATCGCTCTAGCTGCATTGAAAACAATCGGAAAATATGAGGAGACGATCAACTGACTACGTTACGCTACTTCCGGTAGGGGCAAGGCTTTTTTTTTTATCAGATACCAAAAGTTGCGATCTTTATCGTCGTTGTTCTCTACTAAATCCTTTCAGCAAAAATATGGCAATATCGCGAAATGATCAAGTATGACACATAGAATGGATCTGCTATCCCCGTTTAAATTTTAAAAAATCATTTCAGTAGGCCTTTAAGGTTATGATTTATTTGTTTCAGACATAATAAGTTATATGAAGTTGTTTACATTTGCACATTTAAACTGAAAAATCCATAGGAATAAGAAAAGTGTATAATTATTCCTACTAGTGTTGTCCTGATATCAATATTTTGGTACCAGTACCAAAATGTATTTCGGTACTTTTCAATACTTTTCTAAATAAAGGGGAACAAAACGTTGCATTATTGGCTTTATTTTAACAAAAAATCTTAGGGTACTGTAAACATATGTTTCTACTTGTCTTTTATTAGTAAGTAAACAAACAAATGCTCCTAATTTGTCTGCTGACATATGCAGTAACATTCTATTATTTTGTCAAAATTATTGGGGACAAGCGGTAGAAAATGAATTATTAATCTACTTGTTCATTTACTGTTAATATCTGCTTACTTTCTGTTTTAACATGTTCTATCTACACTTCTGTTAAAATGTAATAATCACTTATTCTTCTGTTTTTTGGACACTTTACATTAGTTTTGGATGATACCACAATTTTGGGTATCAATCCGATACCAAGTCGTTACAGGATCATACATTGGTCATATTCAAAGTCCTCATGTGTCCAGGGACATATTTCCTGACTTTATAAACATAATATAATTTTTTTTTAAACCGAAAGAAGATGTGATGCCAAAAAATACAATGTAATCATAGTAGTATTGACTAGATACGGTCCTGTACTTGGTATCATTACAGTGGATGTTAGGTGTAGATCCACCAATGGCGTTTGTTTACATTGTGACGCCGGTGAGCTACAGTGTGTAGTGAAGCATGTTTAGCTATTCCTTGTCCTGCAGGGATGATACTTGTAAGAAACTTACTTTATTTGTCGCCATGGAGGCGAGGATTAGTGATTTAGAAGTAGCTAAAACACTGCAGACGGTGGCTGGACCATGAATTGATTTACGTGGACCCCGAATTAAACAAGTTGAAAAACTTATTCGGGTGTTACCATTTAGTGGTCAATTGTATGGAATATGTACTGTACTGTGCAATCTATTAATAAAAGTTTCAATCAATCAATCAATCAATCAAATACTTTAGCCTCTAGCAAGCTAGCCATGTCTTAAAGCACCTCTTACTGAGGGCGTTTCAGTGTTATAACTTCACCTTTATTGTTAGTTTTTAGGCCAAAATGCGTCCGTTTCTCCCTTTTCTGTCTACACACGAAACATGTTGCAGGTATCAAATTCCAAATGAGCTAATATCTGCAAAAAAAAAACAAAGTTTCCAGTTCGAACGTTAAGTATCTTGTCTTTGCAGTCTATTCAATTGAATATAGGTTGAAAAGTAGGGATGTCCGATAATGGCTTTTTGCCGATATCCGATATGCCGATATTGTCCAACTCTTTAATTACCGATACCGATATCAACCGATACCGATATCAACCGATATATACAGTCGTGGAATTAACACATGCCTAATTTGGACAACCAGGTATGGTGAAGATAAGGTACTTTTTAAAAAAATGAATCAAATAAAATAAGATAAATAAATTAAAAACATTTTCTTGAATAAAAAAGAAAGTAAAAAAATATAAAAAAAGTTACATAGAAACTAGTAATTAATGAAAATTTGTAAAATTAACTGTTAAAGGTCAGTATTATTAGTGGACCAGCAGCATGCACAATCATGTGTGCTTACGGACTGTATCCCTTGCAGACTGTAATGATATATATTGATATATAATGTAGGAACCACAGACTGTATCCCTTGCAGACTGTATTGATATATATTGATATATAATGTAGGAAGCAGAATATTAATAACAGAAAGAAACAACCCTTTTGTGTGAATGAGTGTGAATGGGGGAGGGAGGTTTTTTGGGTTGGTGCACTAATTGTAAGTGTATCTTGTGTTTTTTAGGTGGATTTAATAAAAAAAAATTAAAAAAATAAATACAAAAAAAAACGATAGCGAAAATAAAAAAAACGATACCGATAATTTCCGATATTACATTTTAACGCATTTATCGGCCGATAATATCGGCAGACCGATATTATCGGACATCTCTATTGAAAAGGATTTGCAAATCAATGTATTTTGTTTTTATTTACGATTTACACAACGAGCCCACTTCACTGGTTTTGGGGTTTGCAGAAAAAACACCTGCAAAGCATGACAACATGATCAGCTACTGGAGTGACCGGTTGCTATGATCATGTGCCCTTCTTTCTAGTCATTGTGGTCCTAAACAACCGCAGTGTTTATGCCCTGAATTGGTTTTGAAGTTAGCGATGGTTATCTTGCTCGCAATCGTCTGCAGTTGAAATATTGTCAGATGTGGGGTTTTGGTCAAGATCTGTGGTTGGAACAGTGCCAAAGTAATCCAAAAACTTTTAATCAATGCAGAAATCTTTTGATAAGTTCCGTCCTTGCATGAAGTGACATAAAAAAGTTCAATGTCACACACACACACACACACACACACGCGCACAAGCACACACACACTCACACACACACACACACACACACACACACACACACACACACACACACACACGCACACACACGCGCACACACACACACACACATTCTTGTATTTGTTACCTTCTTGGGACCTCCGAAAAGGGCCTACCTCTTTTTCTAGATATAAAAAGATGTGTATTTACAACATTATTAATATATACATACTATGCAACTTTAAAAAGGTAAACTTTTAGTTGTTTTAATTTTTTTTAATTTTTTTTTTATTTTTTGTAAATTTTTTAAATTTTTTTATTTTTTGTAATTGGTTTTCAATCTTCATTATTTACTTCAAGTTATTACAGTATGTCTCTATATACATATTTATTTATTTTTTTAAATTTGGGCCAAAGTGGGCACATTTCAATTTCTTACACACACTTGTTATTACATATGTTGGCCAGAGGGGGAGCACTTCAAATCTTTACACACACTTGTTATTTTATATGTTGACCAGAGGGGGAGCACTTTTAAAACGGACACATAGTCAATTTGAAAAATCCCTCCTTTTTGGGACCACCAAAATGATGTGTCAAGAAGGGTAGAAATACAAGAACACTCACACACACACACACACACACACACACACACACACACACACACACACACACACACACACACACACACACACACACACACACACACACACACACACACACACACACACACACACACACACACACAGCAAGATTGACAATAACAAAGCAATAACAAAACATCGCATGGCACTGAAGATTAGAAAAAAACGCCACCTTTGAGGCATAAACACGGGAAAATAACAAAAACACAGTTTAAAAAAAAAAATATATATATATATATATATATATAATATATATATATAATATATATATATATATATATATATATATATATATATATATATATATATATATATATATATATATATATATATATATATATATTATGTAAAACATGTGACAAAATACATGTAAAAACTAAAATATAAATAATGTAAATATTACCTTAATAAAAAACATAACATTGAGAGAATAATAGTAATAATAATGATTGAGATAGAAAACAACACAATAAAATAATAAAGTACAGATGATTAGTAAAATGCCTAAATAAAAAGTTGTGTCTTTAGCATTAAAAAAAATAAAGATTTCAACTGCAGTCCTGAGGCTCTCTGGCAAGCAGGTGGCTAAATGCCGCCTCACCGTGAGTCTTTGTTCTGGTATTTGGTAAAGCTAAAAGCCCAGTGCCCTAGGACCTCAGGATCCACAGGGGTTGATAAAAGCAAGTCAGATAGATAAGAAGACGCATGACCATTAAAACATTCAAAAAGTAATAAAATAACTTTAAAATCGACCCTGAAGCAGACGGGGAGCCAATGCAGCGACTTTAAAACTGGTGTAATGTGCTCCCGCCCTCTGGTCCTTGTCCGCACGCGTGCAGCTGAGTTTTGTAAGAAATGTAGACTTCTGGGGCCGTACTTATCAAGCTTCTCAGAATTACTCCTAAGAAGTCTGCTAAGAGTTGACTTAAGAGTAAATAAATTCTTCGCTGAAAGCTGCACTTAAAAGTTAGTTATCAAGCGTCTTACTCACACTTTCAGCGAAGTGTAGGACTGAATCTTAAGTGTCACACTCAGAGCTGAATTACGACATTACTATGTGCCGTAAATGGAATTTTAGGTGACGTCATTTCTGTGTCCATAGAAATGACCAATCACAAAAGGGAATCCGTTGTCTAAGAATAAAGAAATATCTTGGAACTATTTAAGTGGACAATGGGAGTGTATATTTTGACAATAAACAACAAAATAATACAAAACAAACTAGTCCCCGCCGGCACTCACGCTACCGCTCCCTCTCTTCTGTCGCCCACACACTCACTGACGTCACTCACCTCACGGCCACGCACATACGCTACTGTCATAACATTTTCTTTCCAATTCATTAATTAGGCAACTAATTTGAAACTGGTGTGGGTGGCTCTATATATACTAGCCCACTGCAGCCACATGCAGAAATCAACATGGAATCGAAAAGTATTAAATCTGTGACAAAAATATTACCCGCTCTGTCTAAACGATACCGTTTGATCAGCTGCTCGTCATCAAACAAATCCAGAACATCGTTCCGCTCCCTGAATGTTCGCGCACGTCTCTCTCGCCTCAGTGCCATCCCCCGCTGGCAACTCCTAACCACTTAAGACACCTCTGAAGGTCTCTTAAATATCGTGAAAAGTAGGAGTGATTCTTAGACTTAAGAACGTTGATAAAAAGCTTTTATTCTTAAGTTTGAGAGTAGGACTAAATTTCGCAAATTCTCAGGACTTAAGTGTAAAATGGCACTCTAAGAAGCTTGATAAGTACTGCCCCTGATATTTTTGGGGGAAGGCCAGAGAGCAGGGCATTAAAATAGTCTGAACAACAGAAAAAAAAAGCATGCATTAGTTACTGTGTTGGCCTGAGAGAGAAACGGGCGGAGTCTGGCCATGTTCTTATGATGATAAAAAACTATTTTTGTAATATTTTTGATATGTAAGTCAGCTCGGAGTCAAAAATCACGCTCAGATTTTTATAGACTGTGTTTGTCTAAAATCTTGTAATTTTGCAATGTGCACCACTAAGGGTGCTGCGTTATGTGCCCTAATCCAGGGGTCGGCAACCCAAAATGTTGAAAGACCCATATTGGACCAAAAATTAAAGAAACAAATCTGTCTGGAGCCGCAAAAAAGTGTTATAATGATTATAAAGCTATAATAGCCTACTATCAAAGGCTGACGCAAATCTTCGTTGACAGAAATGTTGTATTTTAATATTTATTCTACACATTTTTGCAACATTGGAAATCATTAGTAAAATGGAGGCTTCTCACAGGTTAAGATACCTTCTTGAAATTACTGGCTCAGAATGGCCAAATGTATAGATGTGTGTGTCCAAGTTAAAGGAAAGACTGTTTTAGTCTAATGGATTTATTACAATCTTTGCAAGCTGGGTAATGTTTGCTGTGGTCTGGAACAACATGGCACACAAACAACTATCAGAAATGCAGCCAATATTACATACAGATAGTATGTAATGAGAAATGCCAATATAAATTAGTCTAATGGATTTATTACAATCTTTGCAAGCTGGGTAATGTTTGCTGTGGTCTGGAACAACATGGCACACAAACTATCAGAAATGCAGCCAATATTACATACAGATAATATGTCATTAAAATTGCCAATATAAATTAAATACACAGAGGGAATAAGTAAAGGAAATTAAATGAGCTCATATATACCTACAAACGAGGCATAATGATGCAATATGTACATACAGCTAGCCTAAATAGCATGTTAGCTCCGATTAGCCCGCAGTCATGGATTGACCAAATATTCCTAAAAAGCACTCCAGCAAATCAATAAAATCAACAAAGCTCATCTTTGTGCATTCACGCACAGCATAAAACGTTTGGTGGACAAAGGAGTGGCATAAAACACGTCTTTCTGTGGCAGCATCGGAGAAAGTTGTACAAATACTCTCATCAGTAAAGCATGTATAATAATAAACAGTGGGAGTTTGACAATTTTGAAAGTTTGTGTCATGTTTGTCCTCCTACAGTTAATTATATTCATCTTTTTCCATTTTCACACCTCTCTAAAAGAGGTCCAGGGAGCTCTAGAGCCGCGGGTCTCTGACCCCTGGTCTAATCCCTAACAAAGTTGTAATCACCTTCTGCAATCTCGTCAGTTAAATAAAGAGTTATTGAATTAGCAAACTTTATGTTACACTTGTATGGCTGTAAAAAGTGTACAAATGCACACCTTCAGGCACTTGTCATCTCGGAGGTGTGTTTGGGCTCGTTATCATGTTGGAATCGTGCCCTGCGGCCCATTTTCTCGGGCAGGATCATGCCGTGCTTCATAATGTCACACAACATGTCGGAATTTGTATTTCCTCATCAATGAATCACAGCTTCACTGTGTTGGCAGCACTCATGCAGCCCCAGACCGTGATACTAACGCCACCATGCTCGGCTGTGGATAAGACACAAGTGTTGGTACTCACTTGCGTCATCAGCTATTGGGACAATAATGGCTGTGTGTTGAGACATTTTCAGTGGATAATAATTCTATACTGCTATATTAGTTGTAGGGATGTAGTGATATGAACATTTCACATCATGGTTATCATGACCAAAATTATCATTGTTATTATCATCAAGGTATTGTTGAAAGTAGTCAAAAAGTACTTATTTACACACTGAAATCTTTAGACCAGTGGTTCTTAACCTGGGTTCGATCGAACCCTAGGGGGGCTCAGGGGTTCGGAGGTAAAGACACATTCGACTTATCGTGTAAATAAAAACTTCTCCCTATCAGCGTATTATGGATACCCCCAAACAATGTTCCCTCTAATTTTCCATCTGATTTCCAGGTTGTTTGATTGATGGATTGAAAATTTTACTAGCAGATTGCCAAGGAAGAGAATACATGATATGAAACAGTACAGTTTGCACAGTACAGTACATATTCCGTACAATTGACCACTAAATGGTAACACCCGAATAAGTTCTTCAACTTGTTTAAGTCGGGGTCCGCTTTAATCAATTCATGGTAACGTGTGTAAGGTGTGTAATTTGTTGTGAGTTCATGCACTGTGTTGGTTTCGTTCTTTGAACAAGGTGATGTTTATGCACGGTTCATTTTGTGCACCAGTAAAAAAAATTTTCTTGAATTTGAAAAAAAAAAACATTTTATTTTTCACTGAAGAAGGGTTCGGTGAATGCGCATATAAAACTGGTGGGGTTCCGTACCTCCAACAAGGTTAAGAACCACTGCTTTAGACCAAGTTGTTTAGTCTGAGTATTTTATCTGTTTAATGGATACGCTTTTGGTGTTTTAAACATTGGTTTGTACCAGTGTTGTCCCGATACCAAGATTTTGTGTTGATAAAAAATATCGAGGTAATCATAGTAGTATCTACTAGATACACTCCTGTACTTGGTATCATTACAGTGGATGCTAGGTGTAGATCCACCAATGGCGTTTGTTTTCATTCAGGAACGGCGTCATTAGCAGTGGCGCCGGTGAGCTACGGTATGTAGTGAAGTATGTTTAGCTATTCCTTGTCCTGCAGGGATGATACTTGTAAGAAACTTACTTTATTTGTCGCCATGGAGGCGAGGATTAGTGATTTAGAAGTTACTAAATCACTGCCGGCTGCGGCTGGACTTTAGCCGCTAGCTACCTAGCCATGTTTTAAAACACCTCTTCCTGAAGGTTCAGTGTTATAATTTCACCTTTATCGTTAGTTTTTCCGCCAAAATGCATCCGTTCTCCCTTTTCTGTCTACACACTGTGTCTGCTTGTAAGTACTCTGTGTGTGTGTGTGTGCGCTGCCGAACATGCTAGTCTGCTCGTAAAAACTAAATTCACGCGACATGATGACGTCGGAGGGGCGGGGGACCGGTACTTTTTAGAGGTGATATAGTACCGAATGTGATTCATTAGTATGTACCAATACGGGTATACCACACAACCCTAGTTTGTACTGTAGCATTTTAAAGGCCTACTGAAACCCACTACTACCGACCACGCAGTCTGATAGTTTATACATCAATGATGAAATCTTAACATTGCAACACATGCCAATACGGCCGGGTTAACTTATAAAGTGCAATTTTAAATTTCCCGCCACACTTCCGGTTGAAAACGTCTAGATATGATGACGTATGCGCGTGACGTCAACGACTGATACGGAAGTATTGGTACCCCATTGAATACAATCGTTGTGGCTTGTGCAGCCCTTTGAGACTTTTGTGATTTAGGGCTATATAAATAAACATTGATTGATTGATTGAATACAAAAAAGCTCTGTTTTCATTTCAAAATTCGACAGTATTTTGGACATCTGTGTTGGTGAATCTTTTGCAATTTGTTTAATGAACAATGGAGACTGCAAAGAAGAAAGTTGTAGGTGGGATCGGTGTATTAGCGGCGGACTACAGAAACACAAGCAGGAGGACAGAGATGGATAGCAGACGCGCTAGCCGCCGAACTCACCTTAACTTCCTCCGTCTCGCCGACCGCATCTGTGATCGGGTGAAGTCCATCGCACCGTCGATCGCTGGAACGCAGGTGAGCACGGGTGTTGATGAGCAGATGAGGGCTGGCTGGCATAGGTGGATGGCTAATGTTTTTAGCATAGCTCTGTGAGGTCCGGTTGCTAAGTTAGCTTCAATGGCGTCGTTAGCAACAGCATTGTTAACCTTCGCCAGGCTGGAAAGCATTAACCGTGTATTTACATGTCCATGGTTTAATAGTATTGTTGATCTTCTGTCTATCCTTCCAGTCAGGGAATTATTTCTTTTGTTTCTATATGCAGTTAAGTACGATGCTATCATTTTAGCTCCGTAGCTAAAGTGTTTCGTCGATGTATTGTCGTGAAGATAAAAGTCACTGTGAATGTCCATTTCGCGTTCTCGACTCTCATTTTCAAGAGGATATAGTATCCGAGGTGGTTTAAAATACAAATCCGTGATCTACAATAGAAAAAGGAGAGAGTGTGGAATCCAATGAGCCAGCTTGTACCTAAGTTACGGTCAGAGCGAAAAAAGATATGTCTTGCACTTCATTCTAGTCCTTCACTCTAACGTTCCTCATCCACGAATCTTTCATCCTCGCTCAAATTAATGGGGTAATTGTCGCTTTCTCGGTCCGAATCGCTCTAGCTGCATTGAAAACAATAGGAAAATGTGAGGAGCCTTTCAACTGACTACGTCACGCTACTTCCGGTAGGGGCAAGGCTTTTTTTTATCAGATACCAAAAGTTGCGATCTTTATCGTCGTTGTTCTCTACTAAATCCTTTCAGCAAAAATATGGCAATATCGCGAAATGATCAAGTATGACACATAGAATGGATCTGCTATCCCCGTTTAAATTTTAAAAAATAATTTCAGTAGGCCTTTAAGATTTATTTACATGAAAAGAATGTAACAAATAAGTGAAGTGAATTACATTTATATAGCGCTTTTTCTCAAGTGACTCAAAGCGCTTTACATTGTGAAACCCAATACCTAAGTTACATTTAAACCAGTGTGGGTGGCACTGGGAGCAGGTGGGTAAAGTGTCTTGCCCAAGGACACAACGGCAGTGACTAGGATGGCGGAAGCGGGGATCGAACCTGGAACCCTCAAGTTGCTGGCACGGCCGCTCTAACAACCGAGCTATACCATAGTAAAATGTATTATTATTATTTCTGGTGGGCGTTGTGGCGTTCAATGTTCAGCGGTCCTTGAACCAACCTAAAAACACCTCCGTCTTGTATCCCTCGGAGTTTAGAACGATCCCTCTGTCTAAGAGAGCAAAGTTTGTTGGTCCAGTCTGCACAATTGTGTAGTTTAGTTGCCTTTACACCAATGTTGTTATGTTTTTTTCCCCCCGCCTTCTCTTTTGTTGTGATTTGTTTCCTCAGCTCATTAGTCTCCAGCGAGGGGCGGACACTAAGGCACACCTGCAACCATTTTCTACCGAGGAGCATTCAAGCTCGTCACCCAGAGCTGGTCTTGTCGGTTAATTTATCCTGCACCTTCCACGTGCATGCGTCTGCTTCGTCTCGTCAGTCCTGGTACGTTGCTTTTCCTTAATCCTGTATTTCCTAACGTTGTTGTGTTTGTTTCCTAGCCTCCTTGAGGCAGCAAGGACTTTACCCTGTGCTTAGTGCGCCCTGGCTTTTCCCCTGCCGACCACTGAGGAACCTGTTCCGTTTAGTATTCATGGTGTGCACTTCTGCCCCATCGCTTTTTGTTACACTTTTTGGACTCATTAACACTAGAAGTCCCAGCATTTTTCTGTCTACCTAGAAGACCCAGAGAGGGGTCATTTGGCCCGACGCTTTTCCCGAATACACTAATCACTCATTTTGTTATGGTAATGAGGCTGTTAGGGGCAGTTTGTCTAGGTAGACAGAAAAATTATACATGTGGGAAATGCCGAAAGGAGCAATGGCAGTGCCAGGATTGTGAGTGACTGCTCAAATGTATGTCAGTCACGTTTACATGGACATGGTTTTTCATTCTTTGTAAATATGCTTTTTTCTTTGTAAATTTTTTTTTTTAAACTATTTTTGGCACACAAAAATAACAATTGCTTCTGCAACAACCCTCCACACCAAAACTGTGAAAACAGTTGCTTTTTCATTCTTTGTAAATATGTTTTGTTTTGTATTTTTTTTAACAATAAATGTCAGAGTGTTGATCCCTTCATTCTGTTGATCCTTGCAAAAACACACACAACCTACCTCAGAACTAAAGCTTGAGCTGTAAGGTCCCCTCCCCCACACAGGCTCAAGTGGCCCCCTGCCGTGTGCCACTAACAGCCACATTTTCATAACAAAAGGAGTGTCCACAGGGGGGACTAGGGGTCAAATGACCCTCTTGTGTGTTTTCTAGGTAAAAATGTCAATTGACCCTTCTCTGGGACTTCGCGTGTTAAATGTATTCCTTTTTGTTATTCAAACTTGCCTCCCGTGTCTGCATCCCGGGGTCACCCCCTTGACCAGTTCCTAACAAATGTGTTTGTATACGTTTAGATTGGAGTATGTTGTTTCCTAATGTTCCTAGCAAGGTGGCCCCAGTCAGTCAGTAAGTATCAAAGTGCAGTTATCAACCACGATCCCTTTTGATCATTTTAATTTAAAACGGTAATACTAACCGTCAATAATTTGTTGCCACGGTTGTCATTATTACCGTTTATTGCTACATCCCCAATAAGCTGTACTCAACTATTGTGACTCCATCATTTGTAAGGGTTGTCCAATCAATCAATCAATCAATCAATCAATCAATCAATCAATCAAAGTTTATTTATATACCCCTTAATAAAGTGTCTCAAAGGGCTGCACAAGCCACAACGACATCCTCGGCTCAGATCCCACATCAGGGCAAGAAAAAAACTCAACCCAATAGGATAAGATGAGAAACCTTGGAGGGGAAAGCAGATGTGGGGAACCCCCTCCCCCTGGGCGACCGGTGCAATGGTGGATCTAGTTAATAGTGTGAGAGTACAGTCCATAGTGGATCTAACATAATAGTGAGAGTCCAGTCCATAGTGGATCTAACATAATAGTGAGAGTCCAGTCCATAGTGGATCTAACATAATAGTGAGAGTCCAGTCCATAGTGGATCTAACATAATAGTGAGAGTCCAGTCCATAGTGGATCTAACATAATAGTGGGAGTCCAGTCCATAGTGGATCTAACATAATAGTGGGAGTCCAGTCCATAGTGGATCTAACATAATAGTGAGAGTCCAGTCCATAGTGGATCTAACATAATAGTGAGAGTCCAGTCCATAGTGGATCTAACATAATAGTGAGAGTCCAGTCCATAGTGGGGCCAGCAGGAAATCATCTTGAGTGGAGACGGGTCAGCAGCGCAGAGACGTTCCCAACTGATGCACAGATGAGTGGTCCACCCCGGGTCCCCTCATCTGTGGTCACTGAATCAAATCAACTGGTCTAAAAGGGGGGTCTATTTAAAGGCTAGAGTATACAAATGAGTTTTAAGATGGGACTTAAATGCTTCTACTGAGGTAGGATCTCTAACTGTTACCGGGAGGGCATTCCAGAGTTCTGGAGCCCGAATAGAAAACTCTCTATAGCCCACGGACTTTTTTTGGGCTCTGAAAATCACTAATAAGCCGGAGTTCTTAGAATGCAGATTTCTTGCCGGGACATATGGTATTTCACAATCACAAGATGCACTGTTCTAAAAGTGGTTGCAGTGTTCATGTTGGTAGATAATGTTAAAATTACAAACCCCGTTTCCATATGAGTTGGGAAATTGTGTTAGATGTAAATATAAACGGAATACAATGATTTGCAAATCAGTTTCAACCCATATTCAGTTGAATATGCTACAAAGACAACATATTTGATGTTCAAACTGATAAACTTTTTTTTTTTTACAAATAATCATTAACTTTAGAATTTGATGCCAGCAACACGTGACAAAGAAGTTGGGAAAGGTGGCAATAAATACTGATAAAGTTGAGGAATGCTCATCAAACACTTATTTGGAACATCCCACAGGTGAACAGGCAAATTGGGAACAGGTGGGTGCCATGATTGGGTATAAAATTAGATTCCATGAAATGCTCAGTCATTCACAAACACGGATGGGGCGAGGGTCACCACTTTGTCAACAAATGCGTGAGCAAATTGTTGAACAGTTTAAGAAAAACCTTTGTCAACCAGCTATTGCAAGGAATTTAGGGATTTCACCATCTACGGTCCGTAATATCATCAAAGGGTTCAGAGAATCTGGAGAAATCACTGCACGTAAGCAGCTAAGCCCGTGACCTTCGATCCCTCAGGCTGTACTGCATCAACAAGCGACATCAGTGTGTAGAGGATATCACCACATGGGGTCAGGAACACTTCAGAAACCCACTGTCAGTAACTACAGTTGGTCGCTACATCTGTAAGTGCAAGTTAAAACTCTCCTATGCAAGGCGAAAACCGTTTATCAACAACACCCAGAAACACCATCGGCTTCGCTGGGTCTGAGCTCATCTAAGATGGACTGATACAAAGTGGAAAAGTGTTCTGTGGTCTGACGAGTCCACATTTCAAATTGTTTTTGGAAACTGTGTACGTCGTGTCCTCCGGACCAAAGAGGAAAAGAACCATCCGGATTGTTATAGGCGCAAAGTTGAAAAGCCAGCATCTGTGATGGTATGGGGGTGTATTAGTGCCCAAAACATGGGTAACTTACACATCTGTGAAGGCGCCATTAATGTTGAAAGGTACATACAGGTTTTGGAGCAACATATGTTGCCATCCAAGCAACATTACCATGGACGCCCCTGCTTATTTCAGCAAGACAATGCCAAGCCACATGTTACATCATTGTGGCTTCATAGTGAAAGAGTGCGGGTACTAGACTGGCCTGCCTGTAGTCCAGACCTGTCTCCCATTGAAAATGTGTGGCGCATTATGAAGCCTAAAATACCACAACGGAGACCCCCGGACTGTTGAACAACTTAAGCTGTACATCAAGCAAGAATGGGAAAGAATTCCACCTGAGAAGCTTCAAAAATGTGTCTCCTCAGTTCCCAAACGTTTACTGAGTGTTGTTAAAAGGAAAGGCCATGTAACACAGTGGTGAACATGCCCTTTCCCAACTACTTTGGCACGTGTTGCAGCCATGAAATTTTAAGTTAATTATTATTTGCAAAAAAAAATAAAGTTTATGAGTTTGAACATCAAATATCTTGTCTTTGTAGCGCATTCAATTGAATATGGGTTGAAAATGATTTGCAAATCATTGTATTCCGTTTATATTTACATCTAACACAATTTCCCAACTCATATGGAAACGGGTTGTGTACAATAATCACATCGTCAGTTCAAACATGAGGTTCAATTTCGGCCGTTGTAGAAAATGGACGGATGGAGATCATGGCGTTCCGCATGACACGCCATACCTGACCTTGTCTCATGCGTGGAAGAAGTCCATAGTGACTCCGTCTCCAGCTTGGTATGTAAGTAGCAAACCCACTTCAAACAAAGATTTTCCGAGTGAAGGGTTGTTTTTGATTGAAAAACGTCTTCCGTGTAGGACTCGAGTGAGCTGACATGGAGAAGTGGAGACAGATAAAGAGACAGAGGCCCAGCCACCTTTATCTTTGTCTTTGTTTGCACGTGGAGTCGCTGGAAGATAACACTGTGCAGTCTCTCACTAACAGAAACACAGCAGGATGATTCATTTCTCAGACGTTTGCTCAGGAGTCGGCTTGTTTGTTGTGTGTTGTCCACAGACATTATGTGCTGATTTTGAAGATGCAAAGAGAAACAAGTTGGTAGCTGGTGCGGGGTATTTTTTTTTTTTTATTATCTATCTGACACATTGCACACGTTGCACAACTTTATTTGCGTTTGTCCTTGAGGTGAACTGTATTGTGATGTTTATCGCATAGCTCAGCTGCAAAAAACTGTGTAGTCAGTTAAAGGTCGGAAGCCACTTTCAACATACACTACCGTTCAAAAGTTTGGGGTCACCCAAACAATTTTGTGGAATAGCCTTCATTTCTAAGAACAAGAATAGACTGTCGAGTTTCAGGTGAAAGTTCTCTTTTTCTGGCCATTTTGAGCGTTTAATTGACCCCACAAATGTGATGCTCCAGAAACTCAATCTGCTCAAAGGAAGGTCGGTTTTGTAGCTTCTGTAACGAGCTAAACTGATTTCAGATGTGTGAACATGATTGCACAAGGGTTTTCTAATAATCAATTAGCCTTCTGAGCCAATGAACAAACACATTGTACCATTAGAACACTGGAGTTATAGTTGCTGGAAATGGGCCTCTATACACCTATGTAGATATTGCACCAAAAACCAGACATTTGCAGCTAGAATAGTCATTTACCACATTAGCAATGTATAGAGTGTATTTCTTTAAAGTTAAGACTAGTTTAAAGTTATCTTCATTGAAAAGTACAGTGCTTTTCCTTCAAAAATAAGGACATTTCAATGTGACCCCAAACTTTTGAAAGGTAGTATATATGTATATATATATATATAATATATTTATATATATATATACTACCTTTTTTGAAAGGTAGTATATATATATATATATATATATATATATATATATATATATATATATATATATATATATATATATAATATATATATATATATATATATATATATATATATATATATATATATATATATATATATATATATATATATATATATATATATATAATATATATATATATACAGTATATACTACCTTTCAAAAGTTTGGGGTCACATTGAAATGTCCTTATTTTTGAAGGAAAAGCACTGTACTTTTCAATGAAAATAACTTTAAACTAGTCTTAACTTTAAAGAAATACATGTACTTACAAAGTACATACATATATATGTACTTTGTAAGTGCCCTAACAGCACCACATATAAATATTCACTTAAATAATACAAACACAGTCAGCAAAAACTTATGAATACCTTCAATTATATAAATTTGCAAATATTATAAAAGGCAATACAACTTTGGGCATGCGTATAAATAGCATAAACTTCTAAATACAACAATTGTAAAAATAATAAAGACAGGTTGGGTAATTCGTTTGAATTATTTATTGACTTAAGTAAATAGTTGCAATACTGTTGAAATAAACAAGCTATAGAAATCATGCTTCCTTTCAGTTGGATTTGTTCCTGGATATGGTTAGTTTGTTTACAAGTGTACTGTGTATCCAAGGGGCGGGACTACCTGCTCTGCAGACGTCATAGACCGGCAACAGTCCCGCCCACAGACACAACCGGCACACTTTTAAGGACGTATCGAACACACGCTGCTTATTTCGTCTTCATTTCGCTCCCCACAGCTCCTGGATTGACAGCTGCGACATAATTTATACAGCTCGAGTTATTTTATTTATTTCAGAACATTATTTTCCCTTTGACTACCGCGAAAAGACATAGTGCGTGTGGTTCTCGGCGCGCAGGCTACCTTAAATGAGTGGCTGACGTCACAAGACGACGTAACTCCACCCATCCCACCCGAGAAGATCGTCTCTTAAGAAGCTCTTCACCTACACCTCTTCTGACCAAAAAGCGGACGCCGGTGAGCGGATAGCTTGGAAGCAAAACAAAGGCGGGATATCTCGTGGATATATCATCTCATTTATTTATTAAAAACATTTATTTTTTTTAGAGGGGTGTCTGGTTCATGCCAAAACTGGGGGAACACATTGGCCATCGGCACACTTCCACGCGAAGCGTCACTGTTTTCGCCACGATCATTGGTAAGCATGTCTTTTCTGTTACATTATTAGTATTTTTAGTATAATAATAATAATGTTTTTATTATGTGAGCTGTCCAAACGGTGTATATTGATTGGTGACCAGGATCAATAAAATGTATGTTAATTGTGTAGACATAATTTGGCCCTTATCGACTAAATGTGAGTGGCAGGCTGTTACTCTACTAAAAACACTTAATTAGTAGCGTGTTGGTGTTAATTAAAACGATAACCTTGGTTAAAGAAAACCATAATTTGCAAGTATAATCAATGCAATCAATATGCTAGTATTTAAATTGAGTAAAGGTTACATTTTTTTAATTATTTTTATTTATTTATTATTATGATTATTATTATATTATTTGGTATGACAAAACATATTAGTCCATTTGTATTGTAGTCCTCGTTGTGGCCACTTGGGGGCGGTGGAGGACTTTAAACAGGTAATCATGTAACCATCACAACCCTAAAAGCCCAAAACACACCAAATAATTATTAATGCAGCAAAACAAGTACATGTTTTTTAAATAAAATGTTAAATAATCAAAGGTGCAAGTTAGGTGATTTTTGCATTTTTAAACTATGTTTATAGGCGTCTTTAAATATCCCATCTTTACCTGATTTTACTGTTGCAAAGCGGTGAGAAGGTAATTTGCATACAATTCTAGGATGGTTGCTGAGGTCAGGGGGGGTCAGCACTTATTTGCAGCCTTCTGCCGCACGCATTCATTTAACAGGTAAACATGTAAACATCGCAACATTAAAAGCCAAAAAATGATAATAAATGATAAATGGGTTATACTTGTATAGCGCTTTTCTACCTTCAAGGTACTCAAACAGTATTTCCACATTCACCCATTCACACACACATTCACACACTGATGGCGGGAGCTGCCATGCAAGGCGCTAACCAGCAGCCATCAGGAGCAAGGGTGAAGTGTCTTGCCCAAGGACACAACGGACGTGACTAGGATGGTAGAAGGTAGGGATTGAACCCCAGTAACCAGCAACCCTCCGATTGCTGGCACGGCCACTCTACCAACTTTGCCACGCCGCCGCCCCTAAAAAAAACACACCAAATAAATATTAACGCGGCAAAAGAAGTACATATTTTTAAAAGAAAATATGAAATAATCAAAGATGCATGTTAGATTATTTTTGCATTTTTTTAACACGTTTATAGAGCGTCTTTAAATAGCCATCTTTACTTGATTTTACTGTTGTAAAGCGGTGAGAAAGTCATTTGCATACAATTCCAGGATGGTTGCTGAGGTCAGGGGGAGTAAGGCCGTGGCGTCAGCACTTATTTGCAGCCTTCTGCCGCGAGCATTCATTTAACAGCTGCTCTTTAAAAAGCAACCCTCACACGCTCCTTGATTAGAGCAGGTCCAAAGGTGGTGTGTCCTGGCTTCATATTTATAGCCAGGAAGCCCCTTTCAGGCCCACTAATCTCAACTGTAGTGAGTCTATTTGTAGAACTGGTCCAAAAAGACATCACTTGTTTGGAAGTGTGCGCGTGAGAGAGAGAGAGAGAGAGAGAGAGAGACCTAAATGCCTGTTTAATTGTTTAATTGTGTTGCACAACAGGAACATAAACCACATGTCTTTTTTTTTTTTCCCACAAATTATCTCCATCTGTTTTTATTTTTAACTGCTCCGCCTGCCGCAAAGGAATTAAGTTATGTAATATTGAAATTCTATTTAAAAAGTGAGCCCTGGATGCTTCAGATTTGAGGAGTTCCTGCGGGGACATTTTTGGCCGTTTAGTTTTTTTTGTTTTAATTCCAGAGTTATTCTGTTATTGTTTTTAAAACATTTTAACAAAAGGGTACCAACGTGACGTTCCCTAATGTTCCCGTCCAATTCAAAAAGTATTGCGGCTCACATGATTTGCTTCCATGTCCGTGTTGTCATTTATTATGAATGGCTTTAACTCTCTCGCCCGCCACGTGGGTGTACACTCCGCACCCCCATTGGCTGACCGTCGGCGGCATCCGGAATGAGCTCTCCTGTGATTGGTTCAAGTAGGTGGAGCGAGGGGTGGGGGGTAAGAGGGCGTGTATTTCAGCCTATCTTCTGCATAGTTTAGTGTGTGTGACACGGCTCATTGTCGCTGTATTCCACGGGAGCCTGAGCGGGTACCAGATCTAAGGAAGCTATACATATACACATACGCGCATATTTTATGCATTATTTTTATCCGTCGTTGTAGCATTTTGCTTTTTTGGACACGGCAAGAAGCAGCTTTACGTTTGACTCTGATGTGCGGATACTTTATTTCCACCACCTAATGCGGCCTCTGCAGAGACACTAGCCACGGATCGGACCTTCCCCGACTCGCCTTGCCTACCATTCCCCTCTGTTTCCTCCTCCGACCACAGGTTATCGGATGGACCAGCATCCCAGTGCCCGGAGCTGCACCAGCCGCGGTGCTTCGTCGTCGTCGTCGTGCGAGGCCACCGCCCCCGCCGAGCCCTCCATGAACCTGCACATACACTCCACCACCGGCACACGCTTTGAGCTCTCGCTGCCCCAGGAGGAGACCGTGGACGGGCTGAAGAGGAGGCTGTCGCAGCGGCTTAAAGTACCCAAAGAGAGGCTCGCCCTGCTGTACAAAGAAACGTGAGTCGGATGCTGCATTTGTGTTTTTTTTTTTTTTTTATCAATCCAAACATATACTATATGTCAGGGGTGTCAAACTCATTTTAGATCTGGGGGCCACATGGAGAAAAATCTACTCCCAAAAATCACGGCGCGATAACTTAAAAATAAAGACAACTTCAGATTGTTGTCTTTGTTTAGAAATAAAACAAGCACATTCTGAAAACATACAAATCATAATGTTGTTGTTTTTTTTTTTTTACACGTACACGTTGCCGTTAATAGTATTCCATCTTTATTTGTCGTTATTTATACTTTCTGAATACAATATGTGATAATGTTCATCATCTCTCAAGATAAAATAATATCAAAATCAAATTACAGGATGTTACTTATGTAGTTTGCTCATTTTCCCGGACTGGTGCACTAACATCATGTGGTTTATTTTCATTTTTTGACATATGTAGCATCATCTAGAGAGATACAAAGAATTGCTATTGCGACATCTAGTGGACACATTTAGAACAGCAGTTTCTTTCATAAAAAAATGTCGGCTCATTTTTATACTTAGCGAACTCATTCCGCGGGCCGGATAAAACCTGTTCGGGCCGTACGTTTGACACCCCTGCTATATGTGGATGTATGACTGTTTTGCCTATCAGTACATTAGGCACACAATGGGCAACATTTAGTTTGCTTTGGTTTTCGATTGACATTGTTCGTTTTGCAATGTTCACATCTTGTACAAATGAAACCAAATCCAACAGTTTTGGATTGTCCATTTTGCAGTTATATAACATATGAAGACAATCAGCACATGTTAAAAATAATTTTCCAACTCACCTACGCTATAAAGCTATCTTGTGGTAATAATTGAACGCTATGTTTATTATTCTGTTTTTAGTTTTCAGAATTAGCCATTTGTTTTATTAGATTCTGGTAGTGTATCTAAATCAGGGGTGCCCATTACGTCGATCGCGTAGGGCAAGGGTGTCAAACCTACGGCCCGCGGGCCGGATCAGGCGTGATGAGTTCGTCAAGTACTAAAATGAGCTGCCTTTTTTTGTCTACGTAATAAACGGCTGTTCTAAATGTGTCCACTGGATGTCACAATAGCAAGCAGACGATTTATACGGTTTTATAAGCTCTGGATTGATATGTGGATGTCATGATCCGTGGTCCGGATCATGTTTTGTTTAGTTATGTTCTGTTAGTTTTGGACTTCTTTAGTTCCCGTTTAGGCTTCCTTGTTTGTTTTTGTCACCATGGCGACTTATTGATTAGTGCTCGCCCGCTCACCTGCTTCCCGAGCACTAATCAGAGGCATTATTTAAGTTACCTTTGCCAGTCCGTCGGCCTGGCTTCATTGATTATGTCACACAGTTTACGTCTCGTTCATGCCAAGTAAGTTTTGTACATTCCATGCCATAGCTTCTGCTAAGTATTAGCTTCACTTGTTTTAGGCACGCTTGCCTTTTTGTTGTGTTGTTTGTGTTTTGATAGTTGGGTGATTTATGGTAATAAATCAAATCCTACCTTTACGCCTTCGTCCGGAGCCGTCTTTTGCATTGAGAGAGCGAACCGCAGCAAGCTGCATCCCCCCACGGGACAGTGGACATAACAAAGGAGGTATTTGATACCTAGAAGTGTTTACTTGTTATGTTTTTTGTTCAATCCCAGAAAGACTGTGATTTAAAGTTTAATCCTGGCTTTTTGTAGACACACTGAGATGAAGTCTAAGCTCATTGTGTTTTTGAAATTGCACCAAATACCTCGGAATGTTCAACAAACTTTGAAGTGTTTTGTCCAGAGGATTAGTTGTGATTTGTACGTTTTCAGAATGTGCTTGTTCTATTTTTGGCCAAAGTAAAACAAAGAAAACAACCCGGAGTTGTCTTTAGTTTTACAGAACCATGCCATGATTTTACCATTCCGGCCCACTGGTAGTAGATTTTCCTCCATGCGGCCCCTGAGCTAAAATGAGTTTGACCCCCCTCTGGCGGAGGGTGTGTCAGTTGATCGCCAGCCAGGCATCAATAAAATAGACCTAAAAATTCACTTACGTCACTTGATTGACATTCACTTGATTGACACTGGTTGCAGCAAAATCATTATTAAGAAAAAATGACCGACAGGAAGGCGAGAAACACTTTTTTATTTCAAAAGACTGTCACGCCGTACCCGCCGTCAAAACTCTAAAGACCGACTGCACAGTCCCTGTCTCCACAATAAAAGCGCGTTTATGAATAAAGCATGACTTGGTGTGACTCAATAAGTGAGTTACGGGGCAGATCTTACAGTAGAGTTCCTTGATTCTTGGGGGGGGGGGCACTGGTAATAATACAAGTTCCGGAAAAACGTTCCATGCTCCTGGTCAAAGTTACAGGTGGTCGTTGGGTTACGAACAAGTGATTGAAACTGCTAAATAAGAACGACGCCTTGCTTTTTGGCTTGCAAGGGAGTGGACGGAGGAAGTCTCAATAAGGAGACCACTATGCTGTCATCCCTGGCCAACATGGGTAGTAGTAGTATCGTAGAAGATATGTGCACAAGCTCAAAGGTAGCATCTTTATCCTTGGACCGGGCGGGCATGCAGCCAGTGTTGATTTATCCACTTTTCCACTGAGCATTTTACGACGTGTAATTTTACGTCACTGTTTACTTCCACTTTCGTTTTATTTGGCGCACTGCCCCAAATAGAGGCTGCCTCATGCTTGGTGGATATTATAGAGGTGAAAGTGACAAAGATAACTATGAAAAGGACAAAAGTGACGTCTCAAGTATGTTCTTCTGCACGCACGGAACTCGTTCTGGTTTTTATACAGTATCAGTGTTTCCCATAAACTGCCAAGATACCTGTGGCGGTGGGGGCGTGGCTATGGGTGTGGTCACCATGACATCATCGAGTAATTTGCGTAATTTACTACAATGATATGATTTTCTCTAAAAAGGCTCAAACAATTTATACTTACTAATTAATAACAGTTTTGTTTTAAACGTCCATCCATCCATCCATTTTACAATATAATTACAACACTGTATGTACATATTTATATACAGATTTGAACAATAAGTTATTCACTGAAATATATTTATTAATTGTGGTTCTTACAAAACATATATCTTATAAAATATAAAAGCTAAAATGTCTCTTAAAGCTCTGCCCCTTTAATTAGTGCATACTAAATAATTTAACTTTAGCCTACTACTACAACCATATTATTTACCAGCAACATAAAGTGAAACAGAGGCAGAGGTGTCCTGCCACAGTCAGTAACAAATAAACAGAAAACAGTAGTGGTCAAATACAAATAAGGCAACAAGAGAAGTATCCTACACTTCTCTTTTGTAAAGTAAATCTGAACAGCCGATATGGGCATCTACATCAACTACATGATTTGCCTGAGAAGCTGGACAGGACAAAAAAAAAAAAAAAAATCTATTTGTGGCGGACGGAAGAAAACATATTCGGTCTTGACACGCAACGGGGGGAACAGGAAGGTGTTTGGAGAGTGTGAGCCGAGGATGTCGTTGTGGCTTGCGCAGCCCTTTGAGACACTCGGGATTTAGGACTATATAAGTAAAAATTGATTGATTGATTGATACAGCCACCAAGTGGTGACTTATAGGTATTGCTGGACTTTATAAGTTGTGTGTAGTGCAGGGGTGTCACACTCATTTTAGATCGGGGGCCACATGGAGAAAAATTTACTCCAAAGTGGGCCGGACTGGTAAAATCACGGCACGATAAAGTAAAAATAAAGACAACTTCAGATTATTTTCTTTGTTTAAAAATAGAACACGCACATTCTGAAATTGTACAAATCATAATGTTGTTTTTTTTTACACTTGCATGTTGCGGTTAATAGTATGCTATCTGTAATTGTCGTCATTTATATTTTCTGAATAAATGATGTGATAATGTTCATCATTCAACTCATTGGTGTTCATTTTCAATGTATCAAGATAAAAAAATATATATCGACATCAAATTACAGGATGTTATTTATGTAGTTTGATCATTTTCCTCGACTGGTGCACTAACATCATGTGGTTTATTTTGTACATATGTAGCATCATCTACAAAGATACAAATACTTGCTATTGCGACATCCAGTGGACACATTTAGAACAGCTGTTTCTTTCATTCAAAAATGTCAGGTTATACTGAGCAAACTCATCCCGTGGGCCGGATAAAACCTGTTCGCGGGCCTGATCCGGCCCTCTGACCGTACGTTTGACACCCCTTTTCAAGGGGTGGTTCTTGTACCACTCATGGTATGTGAGGTTTCACCGAGTGGTACTTTAAAAAAAAAACCAACAACACAGAAACCAGATGAATACAATCTATTCTTTGACGTGGAACTAACTAAATAAAACCTTATCAAGTGATAATATTCACTCTTTAAGGACATATGACACACAGGAAGGTGTTTGGTCATTCAAGAGGCCATTTGTTAAAGTTAAAGTGCCAATGATTGTCACACACAAACGAGGTGTGGTGAAATTATCCTCTGCATTTGACCCATCACCCTTGATCACCCCATGGGAGGTGAGGGGAGCAGTGAGCAGCAGCGGTGGCCGCACCCGGGAATCATTTTGGTGTTTTAACCCCCAATTCCAAGCCTTGATACTGAGTGTCAAGCAGGGAGGCAATGGGTCACATTGTTATAGTCTTTGGTATGACTCTGCCGGGGTTTGAACTCACGACGGGCGGACACTCTAACAGTCTAACCACACGGAGGTTTTGCTGACATTTATGATTGCTTTAAGCTATACGTCATGCGTGAGTTCCTGGGTGTGGGGTGTCCAGTCCTCAAAATACCGCATAGCAAAGTAGGGTGGCACTGCCTAAACGGGTGCAGTGTTTCCCATAAACTGCCAAGATACCTGTGGCTATGGGCGTGGTCACCATGACATCATCGAGTAATTTGCATGATTTACTACAATGATATGATTTTCTCTAAAAAGGCTCAAAAAATGTATACTTACTAATTAATAATAACAGTTTTGTTTTAAACGTCCATCCATCCATCCATTTTACAATATAATTACAACACTTTATGTACATATTTATATACAGATTTGAACAATAAGTTATTCACTGAAATATATTTATTAATTGTGGTCCTTAAAAAAAATATATCATATAAAAGCTAAAATGTCTCTTAAAGCTCTGCCCCTTTAATTAGTGCATACTAAATAATTTAACTTTAGCCTACTACTACAACCATATTATTTACCAGCAACATAAAGTGAAACAGAGGCAGAAGTGTCCTGCCACAGTCAGTAACAAATAAACAGAAAACAGTAGTGGTGGTAGATAGACACAAAGCTTCATCAAACATCTGATCCACTGAACAAAGAGCTCCAAAAATCTTGATCCAACACTTCTCTTTTGTAAAGTAAATCTGAACAGCCTATATGGGCATCTACATCAACTATATGATTTGCCTGAGAAGCTTGACAGGACAAACAAAAAAAAAAAAATTTAAAAAATTAAAATTAAAAAATATATATATTTTTTTTTTTGTGGCGGCCTTAATTCTTTCGTGGCGGGCCGCCACAAATTAATGAATGTGTGGGAAACACTGGGGTGGCAATGGCTTTTATCATTCCAAATGAATAGAAACCATGCAGCTCCCGGAGTAGAATTAATAAATGGGAGCCAGGTTAAGTGGTGTTTAACAAAAGTGCAGGTGGTGTTATGCAAAAATAAAAAATAAAAAAATAAGTGAGGGAGCGGTAGAGGTGGGGCTTTTAGCACTCACTGTTTTCCAACCCCCTACTCCCACTATTTTGTAATCACCAACTAAATCACATCATCCTTTAAAACTACCCCCCCCACCCTCCCTGCACGCAAACACACATACACACACCTACTCTTCAAAACTGCAGACAAGCTAGCAAGTCGGCACTGGGGGGGTGCCTTTGTTCAACAGCACAGGGTGAGATTTGGGTCACGCCGGCTTTTCCACCCGGCTGCCCGTCACAGGCACCGCACGTGTGTTGCATTGACACATGCAAGGTAATGGAAAATTAATGTGATGAACGGGTCGTAAATCAACCACCTCAACAATTGTCAGAGCCTTTCGGTGTACTTGCCGTTGAAATATGACAGCCCGATCAATACTTCACTTCAACCTCGGCTCGTTTTTTTTTCTTCCCTGAACCAGATCTGAAGTCGCCCCCGTTGGCTGTGTGTGTATGTATGTGAGAAGAGGTACAGTCTAATTATCCTTTTCTAAACCCTGCAGGAGACTAAATTCGGGAAAACTTCAGGATCTTGGCATCTCCGATGGGAGCAAATTAACACTCGTACCAACCGTCGAAGCAGGATTAATGGTAAGGATGCCCGCAGTTCTGACTGACTGGTTATGCTGTTATCCTGTCTCTATTCTCAGCTCCATTTCGAAAGTAATGGAGAAAATAGTTTATGAACAGGTCGATAGTTACCTTGCCACTAATAAACTCATGTACAAATTCCAATCCGGCTTCAGAACTAACCACTCCACTGACACATGCCTTCTCTATCTGACCTACCACATCAAACATGAGGTGGACGCGGGCAAATACTGCGGCATGGTCATGCTGGACCTTCAGAAGGCCTTTGACACCGTTAACCACGCTATACTGTTGGATAAGCTCAGAGCAATCGGATTTAACAAAACCTCATGGAGCTGGATGTAATCTTACTTGGAGGGGAGGGAGCAGGTGGTAGAGGTGAAAGGCACCGTGCCCCCCCTCCCTCTCGGTGAGCTGTGGAGTCCCCCAAGGCAGTATATTGGGACCTTTAGTGTTCCTAATATACATAAATGACATGTCATCGGCATGCGACTGTGAATTGTTTTTGTTTGCGGATGACTCTGCCCTGCTGGTATCCGGCAAGGACAAGTCACATGTGGAGAAAATCCTCAGTGCTGAGCTGTGTAGAACTTGCACCTGGCTCGCTGACAACAAGCTATCCATACACTTGGGTAAAACAGAATCCATCCTGTTTGGGTCCCACATCAACCTCAAGAAAGTCAATGACTTCACCATAAAAGTGGGTGACATTGTTATCACCAGGAAAGATGAGGTCACCTACCTAGGTTCCGTTCTAGAGGCTAATCTTTCCTGTGATAAAATGGCAACCATGGTAATCAGAAAGGTTAACCAACGAACGAGATTTCTCTACAGAATCTCCTCTCTGGTCAACAAAAGCACCTTGAGGATTCTGTCGGGAACTCTCGTTCAACCCTTTTTCGATTACGCATGCACCTCCTGGTACCCTAGCACCCCCAAAGCCCTCAAATCTAAACTCCAAACATCTCAGAACAAGCTAGTCAGATTACTTCTAGACCTCCACCCCAGATCCCACCTCACTCCTACCCACTTCTCTAAAGTGGGCTGGGTCAAGGTGGAGGACAGAGTTAAACAACTTGCACTGAGCCTAGTCTATAAAATCCACTACAGCTCCCTGATACCGAAGTACATGTCAAACTACTTCCTTAATGTAAATGACCGCCATAACCACAACACCAGGGGGAGCTCCACTAACCACGTTAAACCCAGATTCCGAACTAACAAAGGTCTTAACTCATTCTCTTTCTATGCCACATCAATGTGGAATGCGCTCCCAACAGGTATAAAAGAAAGGGCATCTCTATCCTCCAAAACCGCACTAAAAGTTCACCTCCAGGCAGCTACAACCCTAAACTAACACCTTCCCCGGATTGCTAATAATCAAATGTAAACAATCAAATGCAGATACTTTTTCTTATGCCTTCTGATCTCTCTCTCTCTCTCTCTCTCTCTCTCTCTCTCTCTCTCTCTCTCTCTCTCTCTCTCTCTCTGCTCTCTTTCTCTCTCTCTCTCTCTCTATATGTCCACTACTTGCTGTCCATATCCTACCCCCCACCCCCTCCACACCCCTGATTGTAAATAATGTAAATAATTCAATGTGATTATCTTGTGTGATGACTGTATTATGATGATAGTATATATGATAGTATATATCTGTATCATGAATCAATTCAAGTGGACCCCGACTTAAACAAGTTGAAAAACTTATTCGGGTGTTACCATTTAGTGGTCAATTGTACGGAATATGTACTTCACTGTGCAACCTACTAATAAAAGTCTCAATCAATCAATCAATCAATCAATGCTTGGTGTGCAGTATCTAAAGGTGGATCTTTTGTCCTCTGCAGTCTCAAGCGTCAAGACCCGAGCAGTCCGTAATGCAAGCCTTGGAGAGCTTGACCGAAACTCAGGTAAGAAGTTGGCCTTTGTTGCTACCGTCTTAAAGGCCTACTGAAAGCCACTACTACCGACCACGCAGTCTGATAGTTTATATATCAATGATGAAATCTTAACATTGCAACACATGCCAATACGGCCGGGTTAGTTTACTAAAGTGCAATTTTAAATTTCCCGCTAAACTTCCGGTTGGAAACGTCTATGTATGATGCGTATGCGCGTGACGTCACGACGGCAACGGAAGTATTCGTACCCAATGTGTCACCATACAAACTGCTCTGTTTTCATCGAACAATTCCACAGTATTCTGGACATCTGTGTTGGTGAATCTTTTGCAATTTGTTTAATGAACAATGAAGACTGCAAAGAAGAAAGCTGTAGGTGGGATCGGTGTATTAGCAGCTGGCTGTAGCAACACAACAAGGAGTACTTACTTGGATTGCAGACGCGCTAGCCGATGCTAGCCGCCAACCGCACGTTGCTAAGTTAGCTTCAGCGTCGTTAGCAACAGCATTGTTAAGCTTTGCCAAGCTGAGAATTATTAACCGTGTAGTTACATGTCCATGGTTTAATAGTATTGTTGATCTTCTGTCTATCCTTCCAGTCAGGGATTTATTTATTTTGTTTCTATCTGCATTGGAGCCAGATGCTATCACGTTAGCTCAGTAGCTAAAGAGTTTCGCTGATGTATTGTCGTGGAGATAAAAGTCACTGTGAATGTCCATTTTGCGTGCTCGACTCTCATTTTCAAGAGGATATAGTATCCGAGGTGGTTTAAAATACAAATCCGTGATCCACAATAGAAAAAGGAGAGTGTATGGAATCCAATGAGACCTTTTACCTAAGTTACGGTCAGAGCGAAAAAAGATACACCCTGCACCGCCTCTCTAGTTCTTCACTCTAACGTTCCTCATCCACAAATCTTTCATCCTCGCTCAAATTAATGGGGTAATCGTCAATTTCTCGGTCCAAATCTCTCTCGCTGCATTGTAAACAACGGGGAATTGTGAGGAATCCTACCTCCTGTGATGTCACGCTACTTCCGGTATAGGCAAGGCTTTTTTTTATCAGCGACCAAAAGTTGCGAACTTTATCGTCGTTGTTCTATACTAAATCCTTTCAGCAAAAATATGGCAATATCGCGAAATTATCAAGTATGACACATAGAATGGATCTGCTATCCCTGTTTAAATAAAAAAAATTCATTTCAGTAGGCCTTTAAGGTCGCACCGACACTTTGTGATCCGTGCCAAGCTTGGGCACACTTGACACCTTAAGTTTGGTTTATTTGACTTACGGTTGACCACGCACGGAAATATGCCCAGCTTGTACATGCAAGTTAATCAAAGTGATCGCACCTCTCGCCAGTTATTTTGAATGGCTTCTAGGGCTGCACAAAAAAATCGATCCCACAACCGAAACGCGATTCTTTTTCATCTCGTTTCTAAATCGATGAATCATTTTCAAAAATTGCGACGAGGTGGCGACTTGTCCAGGGTGTACCCCGCCTTCCGCCCGAATGCAGCTGAGATAGGCTCCGGCACCCCCGCGGCCCCGAAAGGGATACACGGTAGAAAATGGACGGATGGATAGATGATTTAAAAACTTTATTTTTTTATTAGAATATATTTTTAAAAATAAGTTTTTTGGCCATCTTCACGCAACCAGTAGGAGTTCTTCCAGCCGTTAACCTGTTTTAAAAAGGTTTCAGTATATTCATTATACCAAATAACACATTATAAAAATCAGTTTGAATCGAGAATCGTGGTGAATCGAGAGTCAACTCTGAATCGGATCATCACCCCAGGAGTCAGAAGGAGAAGTACAGAGCACCAATAAACCTTAAAGGCACTGCCTTTGCGTGCCGGCCCAGTCACATAATATCTACGGCTTTATACACACACAAGTCAATGCAACGCATACTTGGTCAACAGCCATACAGGTCACACTGAGGGTGGATGTATAAACAACTTTAACACTGTTACAAATATGCGCCACACTGTGAACCCACACCAAACAAGAATGACAAACACATTTCGGGAGAACATCCGCACCGTAACACAACATAAACACAACAGAAAAAATACCCAGAACCCCTTGCAGCACTAACTCATCCGGGACGCTACAATATACACCCCCTCCCCAACCCCGCCCACCTCAACCTCCTCATGCTCTCTCAGGGAGAGCATGTCCCAAATTCCAAGCTCCAAGTTTTGAGGCTTGTTAAAAAAAATAATGCACTTTGTGACTTCAATAATAAATATGGCATGTTGGCATTTTTTTCCATAACTTGAGTTGATTTATTTTGGAAAACCTTGTTACATTGTTTAATGCATCCAGCGGGGCATCACAACAAAATTAGGCATAATAATGTGTTAATTCCACGACTGTATATATCGGTATCGGTTGATATCGCAATTGGTAATCAAGAGTTGGACGATATCGGAATATCGGATATCGGCAAAAAAGCCATTATCGGACAGCTCTAATTTGCACCATAATGACTGCTGTCTTAAAGTTAAAGTACCACTGTCACACTAGGTGTGGTGAAATTACCCTCTGCATTTGACCCATCCCCTTGTTTCACCCCCTGGGTGGTGAGGGGAGCAGTGAGCAGCAGCAATGGCCGCGCTCGGGAATCATTTTGGTGATTTAACCCCCAATTCCAACTCTCGATGCCGAGTGTCCCATTACTATAGTCCTTGGTATGACTCGGCCGAGTTTGAACTCACGACCTACCGATCTCAGGGCGGACACTCTAACCACAAGGCCACTGAGCAGTTGAGCGGTTTCTACTTAAGTAGAAATAATGCAAATAGTCATCGGTACTCTTGCTAGAACTGCATTAAAAAGTCATTAAAAGGAACCGGTGTGAAAGCAACATTTTGTAGCTGCAGAAGGAAATGGAGGAGAGAGGATGAGCAGGCTGAACGAGCCTCTTTCCTTGTCTGTGTTCAAACCTAACGAGGAGCTGTATCCTAGTAACATCTGCAATAGTTTAAATATGGAAGCACTTCTACCTCTCTACTTTTATCTAACACTCACATGCGCGCACGTACACGAGCACAGGCAAGTTTCCAGGAAGTGTGCTGGGGCCGCATACCTCACTCACTATAAACCCAGCCAGCGCTTGCTCATCAGATGACAGCCTTCTCGCTCTTGCGTTAACATGCGGCTTCCTGAAAGCCCGAGTTTGTGGGCCAACATCCTGCACTCACATCGAAACCACCGCGCCGGACTCCGGCGAAAACGCTTGTATGCCTTTTAGCCGCGGCGGGGTATGACTCACCAACCCCGGGTGATCGATGGCTCGGGGCGAGGTTGATTGCACACAGACACACAGAAGCGTGACGTGGGGAACACTTGCATCAACTTCCTTTTTGCAGCGGGCTGGGTAACTGTGAGATCCACGGAAATGCGTCAAGAACGCACTAGCTGGTTCATTTCAAAACAGTATGGTAGATTTTGCAGGGGTGAGGCAGTGCATGCGTCACTGAAATTGCAAAAAAACGTTCTCTTAAATTGTTAATTTTGCGCAATTTGGGGCCTTTTTATGGGAACTTTTTGGTGTTAAAGTGCAGGTTTTTGAAAATATCACCCTTCTTGTTTCCAGAAAACTGTATGAGAAATATGCAAGACTGTTCACTGTCCAGTGCTGGCTAATGCAAGTACCGCTTTGACCTGGATATTACACAACCTCTTTTAAAGACCATTTTTTTAAGACAAAGTAAACAACCTTTTTTTTCCTTGAACCAAGGTCCATGTCACTTTCCACCGATGCATGTGAGGGAGAATATTCGGTAACACTTTAGTATGGGGAACACATATTCACCATTAATTAGTTGCTTATTAACATGCTACCGTAATTTCCGGACTATAAGCCGCACCTGACTATAAGCCGCACCAGCTAAATTTAGGGGAAAATACAGATTGCTCCATATATAAGCCGCACCCGACTATAAGCCGCAGGGTTTTGATGTGTAATTAGCGTAGTATATAGGGGTTCCTGCTACCACGGAGGGGATTGTCGGGACAGAGATGACTGTTTGGGAACGCAAAGCGTCCCATTTATTAACAATAAATCTTTCAATCATTCAATCAAACTTTTACATTTTTGACATGGCGAACAGCATTCGTGCAGAGTACAAATAATACAACGGTGCAAAGTAATACAAAGTGCTCGCCTGTACGTTATCAAAATAACCAGCCTACCGGTATATGAAAAGTCAGTCTTTAATCATTGTGTCATCGTCTTCCTCCTGCGTACTAACACCACCGAAATCCTCTTCGTCGGTGTCGGAGAAGAACAGGCCGTAAATAAGCCGCACCCTTGTATAAGCCGCAGGGACCAGAACGAGGGGAAAAAGTAGCAGCTTATAGTCCGGAAATTACGGTAATTAGTAACATATTGGCTCTTAATTAGTCATTATTAAGTACTTATTAATGCCTTATTCTGCATGGCCTTATTATACAACCAGTAAGCCATTAACTAAGAGTTTTCCCTCAATAACTTCAGAATTATTGCTTATTAGTAGCCCTAACCTTAACCCTTATACTGTATGTTCACCCAGTGTCCAAATAACTCTAAATCAAGTCTTTGTTACTTTAATAAGCAAGTAATTAATGGTGAATACACTTCCGTTCAAAAGTTTGGGGTCACCCAAACAATTTTGTGGAATAGCCTTCATTTCTAAGAACAAGAATAGACTGTCGAGTTTCAGATGAAAGTTCTCTTTTTCTGGCCATTTTGAGCGTTTAATTGACCCCACAAATGTGATGCTCCAGAAACTCAATCTGCTCAAAGGAAGGTCAGTTTTGTAGCTTCTGTAGCGAGCTAAACTGTTTTCAGATGTGTGAACATGATTGCACAAGGGTTTTCTAATCATCAATTAGCCTTCTGAGCCAATGAGCAAACACATTGTACCATTAGAACACTGGAGTGATAGTTGCTGGAAATGGGCCTCTATACACCTATGTAGATATTGCACCAAAAACCAGACATTTGCAGCTAGAATAGTCATTTACCACATTAGCAATGTATAGAGTGTATTTCTTTAAAGTTAAGACTAGTTTAAAGTTACCTTCATTGAAAAGTACAGTGCTTTTCCTTCAAAAATAAGGACATTTCAATGTGACCCCAAACTTTTGAACGGTAGTGTAATTACTAAACTTTTTTTTTGTGTTGGTAGAAATGATTTTACAGTACCTCAAACTGCACTTTAATGTATTTTCATTCAATATTAGATACAAAACTTGAGCTTTAAAAACTCCACAATGTGGGTCACCGCTTGCCGTTTGCCAAAACCCTGGTGAGAAGCACTGATGTATACAAGTAATTAAATAATACATATAATAATGTACCATTTGAAAGTGTTGTTTAGAAACTTAATTTTTTTTTTAACAGTATTCACTACACCAATTATACTTTGTTTACTGAAGAATGTTTGTGGTGACAAGCAAAAAAACAAAATAACTTGGAGAGGAAAAAGTTGTTCTCTATACCCCCACAAAACGTACCATAAAAGAAGCAAAACTGTGGCACCTAAAACCAGGTACCTGTACCCTTGCACCTCCAGTAAACACATATATATGAACAAAATGACAGTTGTCAGCTGTTAGCATATTACCTCCATCAAACATGGCGAAAATGTTTGTTACAAGACACTGCAGTAGGAAACAGTAGGGATGCGGTACTCTGTATTATCCTTCACGGGACAATCCGCTTCAATTAAAAAAACATTTTTAAAACAATTTTTATTGTGATATTGAGATCGGATGATATGAAAAAATTAATCGTGATCATTGTTTTGCCATATCGCCAAGCCCTATACATACAGTATGATAGTTGCTGGAAATGGGCCTCTATACACCTATGTAGATAATGCACCAAAAACCAGACATTTGCAGCTAGAATAGTCATTTACCACATTAGCAATGTATAGAGTGTATTTCTTTAAAGTTAAGACTAGTTTAAAGTTATCTTCATTGAAAAGTACAGTGCTTTTCCTTCAAAAATAAGGACATTTCAATGTGACCCCAAACTTTTGAACGGTAGTGTATGTTCCCCATACTAAAGTGTTACCGAAAGTTTTGACTAGGGAGCAGTTGATTAAATCTCAAAAACCTCAAATATCAAGCTTTTTAATAGGGGAAATTATCATCTTATTTCTTAACAACTAAAACAACAAAGGTAACCCACATGGTTGTCCTCCTGCAACTAATTGAGACCTATTAGATTGGACATTTATGAGATTTGTTTAGTTTAAACCCACATATAATACACATCGTGAAGGGTAGACATAAGATACTTTCGGCTAAAACTGTCATCGCCAGCTACTGGCCTGGCATCAATCAATCAATCAATCACAGTGGATTTATATAGCCCTAAATCACAAGTGTCTCAAAGGGCTGCACAAGCCACAATGACATCAGGGCAAGAAAAAACTCAACCCAATGGGATACAATGAGAAACCTTGGAGGGGACCGCAGATGTGGGGACCCCCCTCCCCCTGGGCGACCGGTGCAATGGACGTCGAGTGGATCTAGTTAATGCAAACTACAGTGTCTTAAAGGCCTACTGAAATGATTTTGTTTTATTTAAACGGGGATAGCAGATCCATTCTATGTGTCATACTTGATCATTTCGCGATATTGCCATATAGAACGACGACGATAAAGCTCGCAACTTTTGGTCGCTGATAAAAAAAGCCTTGCCTATACCGGAAGTAGCGTGACGTCACAGGAGGAAGGGCTGCTCACATTTTCCCATTGTTTACACCAGCAGCGAGAGAGATTCGGACCGAGAAAGCGGCGATTACCCCGAGGATGAAAGATTTGTGGATGAGGAACGTGAGAGTGAAGGATTAGAGTGCAGTGCAGGATGTATCTTTTTTCGCTCTGACTGTAACTTAGGTACAAGGGTTCATTGGATTCCACACTTCCTCCTTTTTCTATTGTGGATCACCGATTTGTATTTTAAACCACCTCGGATACTATATCCTCTTGAAAATGAGTCGAGAACGCGAAATGGACATTCACAGTGACTTTTATCTCCACGACAATACATCGGCGAAACACTTTAGCTACGGAGCTAACGTGATAGCATCGGGCTCAAATGCAGATATAAACAAAAGAAATAAACCCCTGACTGGAAGGATAGACAGAAAATCAACAATACTATTAAACCAGGAACCTGTAAATACACGGTTAATGCTTTCCAGCCTGGCGAAGCTTAACAATGCTGTTGCTAATGACGCCATTGAAGCTAACTTAGCTACTGGACCTCGTCAGAGCTATGATAAAAACATTAGCTCTCCATCTACGCCAGCCAGCCCTCGTCTGCTCATCAACACCCGTGCTCACCTGCGTTCCAGGGAGCGACGAAGGACTTCACCCGATCACCGATGTGGTCGGCGGCCCGGAGACGGAGGAAGTCAAGGTGAGGTCGCCGGCTAGCGCGTCTGCTATCCATCTCAAAATCCTCCTGGTTGTGTTGCTGTAGTCCGCCGCTAATACACCGATCCCACCTACAGCTTTCTTCTTTGCAGTCTTCATTGTTCATTAAACAAATTGCAAAAGATTCACCAACACAGATGTCCAGAATACTGTGGAATTTTGCGATGAAAACAGAGCTTTTTGTATTGGAACACAATGGTGTACCAATACTTCTGTTGCCTCCGTGACGTCACGCGCATACGTCATCATACCTAGACGTTTTCAGCTGGAAGTTTTGCAGG
>NC_084757.1:30619539-30839539 GCF_033978785.1 Entelurus aequoreus
TCTGATAGTTTATATATCAATGATGAAATCTTAACATTGCAACACATGCCAATACGGCCGGGTTAACTTATAAAGTGCAATTTTAAATTTCCCGGGAAACTTCCGGTTGAAAACGTCTATGTATGATGACGTACGCGCGTGACGTCGATGGTTGAAGCGGAAGTATTCCGACACATTGTATCACAATACAAACAGCTCTGTTTTCATCGCAAAATTCCACAGTATTCTGGACATCTGTGTTGGTGAATCTTTTGCAATTTGTTTAATGAACAATGGAGACTGCAAAGAAGAAAGCTGTAGGTGGGATCGGTGTATTAGCGGCTGGCTGCAGCAACACAACCAGGAGGACTTTGACTTGGATAGCAGACGCGCTATTTGACGCTAGCTGCCGACCGCATCGATGATCGGGTGAAGTCCTTCGTCGCGCCGTCGATCGCTGGAACGCAGGTGAGCACGGGTGTTGGGCAAATGAGGGCTGGCGTAGGTGGAGCGCTAATGTTTTTATCAAAGCTCTGACGAGGTCCCGTTGCTAAGTTAGCTTCAATGGCGTCGTTAGCAACAGCATTGCTAGGCTTCGACAGGCGGAACAGCATTAACCGTGTGGTTACAAGTCCAGTGTTTGGTTCGGTGTCTCCTGATAGTAGTATTGTTGACCTTCTGTCTATCCTTCCAGTCAAGGGCTTTTTTCTTTTGTTTCTATCTGCATTTAAGCAAGATGCTATCACGTTAGCTTTGTGGCTAAAGGGCTTCACCGATGTATTGTCGTGGAGATAAAAGTCACCGTGAATGTCCATTTCGCGTTCTCGACTCTCATTTTCAAGAGGATATAGTATCCGAGGTGGTTTAAAATACAAATCTGTGATCCACAATAGAAAAAGGAGAAAGTGTGGAATGCAATGAGCCAGCTTGTACCTAAGTTACGGTCAGAGCGAAAAAAGATTTGTCCTGCACTGCACTCTAGTCCTTCACTCTCACGTTCCTCATCCACGAATCTTTCATCCTCGCTCAAATTAATGAGGTGATCGTCGCTTTCTCGGTCCGAATCGCTCTCGCTGCTGGTGTAAACAATGGGGAAATGTGAGGAGCCTTTCAACCTGCGACGTCACGCTACTTCCGGTATAGGCAAGCCTTTTTTTATCAGCGACTAAAAGTTGCGAACTTTATCGTCGATGTTCTCTACTAAATCCTTTCAGCAAAAATATGGCAATATCGCGAAATGATCAAGTATGACACAAAGAATGGATCTACTATCCCCGTTTAAATAAAAAAAAATCATTTCAGTGGGCCTTTAACATAATGTAAACAATATAGAAGGTCATTAACATCACTTTTTAATTGTATTTGATCAAAAACTAAAAACTAACCCCTATTTGCCTCCTGGAATTGAAGCACCAGATGCTCTTTTGTTTTGAAAAAAAAAAAAAAAAAACCCACACTTTTATAATTAAAAATGAAATAGACTCGTTTACATGCAAATTAAAAACTGCAAATCCTATCATTGCTGAATCTGAAGAACAATACACTTTACAATTGTCTCTAGCTTCAAACATGGCCACAACTTACAAGGATATACGGTAGCGATGAAAAGACCGCTTCACTCATCGCTCTCCATGGTGCTTCTTTCCTATCATGCACGGTGCTTTGTGGGAATGATTCCAACACAGTAAGCTGCTTATTAGCAGAAGTTTGTTGGCATTATGGCATAAATTACATTACTCCTACTTGGCTGGATGCCTCGGTTTTAGATGCAGTAATAAATGTGTTTTGTTGCAATGGGCTTTGGATAAACTTTATAGCATGCAGTCACTTGTTTTATATCTGATGCTGCAAACTCAAGCCGGTTTGAAGGCCCACGATATGATTTAAAACACTTCCTTGTGGTCTACAAAACATGCGATGCTGGTTTTTTTGGTCAATATATTGCACGGATTATGTTTTACAGACCGTTTTCAAGCCGCTTTCTGACTGTCTCTTCAGGATGCGCCGTTTTGTGGGCGGTCTGTGCCTCCACTCGTACCGCGCCATCTTTGTTGTAGTTTTTAGCGGTTCCATAACGATTCAGCAGAGGATGCATGTGCATGTACGAGTCAGTATGCCCCACAACAAGAAGATAGAGGGAAAAAAAAGGAGCTTATCGACTATTTTGTCGGACTACAATGACACACGGGTAGAACTTTACCAAAGATGGATAATCCACTGACGTCACTATTGGTAAAAACATCATTAAAGGAGCAAATTGCAAACACATCGTTTAGCAGAAGTATAAAGGAAGGCAATATTATTTTAAAAATAACTCCCCAATTCCAGCTTTCTGAAGACTTAAACTCAGCACGGATCTGAAAAAAACGAATCATTGACATGGAAAAGTCAGGAAAGTCACTTGGAGCCATTTCTGAGCAGCTTAAGGTCCCAAGAGCAACTGTGCAGACGATTTTTCTTAAGTATAAAGTGCATGGCACAGTTTTGTCACTGCCACGATCAGGAAGGAAACGCAAGCCATGAATGGTATCTTTCATTTCTCTGTACACGGGGTGTGCTCATTTAGCTAGGGGTGTGTCAGAGGTGGTATCAGAATTTATGAGGAAAGGATGATTTTCTTTCATGAGCGCTGTTTATGAGCAGCACAATAACAACACGGTGTTGTCTCGTTACTGTCATGATCTGGCAACTTTGCTGCCGCGTGTCTGCTTTGTGTTGCAGTGCCTGGTTTTTGGGCTAAGGGGCAGAGCACACCTGATCATCATATTCTTCTGACTACTTAAAGGCCTACTGAAACCCACTACTACCGACCACGCAGTCTGATAGTTTATATATCAATGATGAAATCTTAACATTGCAACACATGCCAATACGGCCGGGTTAACTTATAAAGTGCAATTTTAGATTTCCCGCTAAACTTCCGGTTGAAAACGTATATGTATGATGACGTATGCGCGTGATGTCAATCATTGAAACGCAAGTATTCGGACGCCATTGAATCCAATACAAAAAAGCTCTGTTTTCATCTCAAAATTCCACAGTATTCTGGACATCTGTGTTGGTGAATCTTTTGAAATGTGTTTAATGAACAATGAAGACTGCAAAAAGAAAGTTGTAGGTGGGATCGGTGTATTAGCGGCTGGCTGTAGCAACACAACCAGGAGGACTTTGACTTGGATAGCAGACGCGCTAGCCGCCGACCGCACGGATGATCAGGTGAAGTCCTTCGTCCTTCCGTCGATCGCTGGAACGCAGGTGAGCACGGGTGTTGATGAGCAGATGAGGGCTGGCTGGCGTAGGTGGATAGCTAATGTTTTTAGCATAGCTCTGTGAGGTCCCGTTGCGAAGTTAGCTTCAATGGTGTCGTTAGCGACAGCATTGTTAACCTTCGCCAGGCTGGAAAGCATTAACCGTGTATTTACAGGTCCATGGTTTAATAGTATTGTTGATTTTCTGTCTATCCTTCCAGTCAGGGGCTTATTTCTTTTGTTTCTATATGCAGTTAAGCACAATGCTATCACGTTAGCTCCATAGCTAAAGTGTTTGGTCGATGTATTGTTGTGGAGATAAAAGTCACAGTGAATGTCCATTTCGCGTTCTCGACTCTCATTTTCAAGAGGATATAGTATCCGAGGTGGTTTAAAATACAAATCCGTGATCCACAATAGAAAAAGGAGAGAGTGTGGAATCCAATGAGCCAGCTTTTACCTGAGTTACGGTCATAGCAAAAAAAGATACGTCCTGCACTGCACTCTAGTCCTTCACTCTCACGTTCCTCATCCATGCGAATCTTTTATCCTCGCTCAAATTAATGGGGTAATTGTCGCTTTTTCGGTCCGAATTGCTCTCGCTGCTGGTGTAAACAATGGGGAAATGTGAGGAGCCCTTCAACCTGTGACGTCACGCTACTTCCGGTACAGGCAAGGCTTTTTTTATCAGCGACCAAAAGTTGCGAACTTTATCGTCAATGTTCTCTACTAAATCCTTTCAACAAAAATTTGGCAATATCGCAAAATGATCAAGTATGACACATAGAATGGATCTGCTATCCCCGTTTAAATAAGAAAATTTCATTTCAGTAAGCCTTTAATTATGTCTAATTAAAAAAAAATCTTACCAAGACATTTTTGATTTGTTCCATTGGCAGATTTTTGCTCATTACAAGAAAAAATAACCTGTATTAATTTTTTTCAAACTCTTTTTAAGAGGGCCATTTTTTCCAGATAAATAGCCTGCATTAAAAAGTGTATTATAACTATAGTGTTATTACTATTAACTTTTTAACTGTTTCTTCTTACATTATGACTTTTTGCTCTTTTCATGTTTTTAATTTTCTTTTTTTTGTATGTCTTTAACTGTATTTTTAGTATAAGCTGCAGGGCAATAAAAAATAAAAAATAAACTGACTGCAGACAGAAAATGTCCCCCAGGCTGCACTTTGTACATATTGCCATATGCCCTCATTTTTTATAATGTGTGCATGTGGATGTGAGACTGCAGGTTAGAACCCATGCAATGCAGTCCACATACCGTATTTTCTGGACCATAGGGCGAAACCGGATTATAAGGCGCACTGTTGATTTTTGAGAAATTGAAAGGAAAATACGATACTCGAGACACACACTTGGCTGCACAGAGGCCAACATTGTTGAACGAGTGCTTGCATGTATACTCTTGCAATCATAAGGATCCTCCAGGGTTGTATCCTCATTGCTTTGGCACTGCAGTGTTGGCCGCTCTTAATAGAATACATTGTGGAGGTCTAAATGTGACAAGATTCCCCGCCCGATAGGAACTTCATACGGCAAAGCAGCAACAATGTAAACAAACCATTCCTTAAGCAATGTTTAAAAATCCTCTCTCGCCAACAGCTTGTACTGCCACAATTACAAATCAGAATCAGTCTAAAAATATTCCCTATAATAATCTAAAACTGGTGAAGTTAAATGGAAAATAACTTTATAGTATAATCACTGGATACATATAACAATTTAATTATTTTTTTTTCTTTTTACCTTTTTGTTTCTTTCCATGATGGCACGTGAGGCCCCGCCTCACCTGCCTCCACTGACTGCACGGCACTGGCTTGCGAGGACATTTTCTAACATGCCTGACCACATTGGACTGGACAAAGTGTTCTCCGTGGTGCTGGAGGTGGCACGGCGAAGTGTGTGTCGCCATGAAAGAGTGTATCTGTGTGTGTGTGTGTGTGTGTGTAAATGGGCTAGTGGGGGTGGCAGGTCTATAATCTGCTCCAAACTGCTAGCGGGCAGAGGCGAGGTGGGCGAGACAGTGATACAGAAAGAGAGCACGAGAAGGAGAGCGCGGGGGCGTGAGGACAAGTGAGGAAGTAGGCAAGGAAGAAGAAAGAGAGCGCGAGTTGCGATTCGGGCTTACAGATGCTCTACAGCCACTGTCCTCTCCCGTCTCCCGCCCATTGTCATGCTGCGTTCTGTGGGCGCCACCAAGGCAGCTAATTCCTCTGACATTTACGCCGCTCTCTCCGCAACCCCCTTCCCCTTCGATGACGCAAAAGCCGAGCCAGAATCGCTGTCACCACCCACAATGGCCTCAGGTGGTTGGGAGATGGCGGATGGTGCTAAGCCAATGAGGATGCCCTCAGAAGCACTCGGCGAGCCAAGCCCCCGTATATTGTGTTCTATTATACAGTATGTCTTGAATAAAACAGGGTCAGTGTGGGTGGAGGGAATAAGAGAAGCAGTCAGGGGAAGAAGACGAGGGAGGATGAAGAAGCAGAAAAGTAATAGCGACGCACTTTAGTTTGAAAATAAATGTAACAAAACTGCTGTACACTACTTACAAATAGGGCTCTTTTGCATGTACAGTAGTGTACAATAGTACTGTATACACCAGGGTTTTTAGAAGTGTGGCACGGTTAACCTCCACTTCAAGAAAAATGCTATTTTTCTGGAGTACCGTATTTTTCGAACTATAAGGCGCACTTAAAATCCTTTCATTTTCTCAAAAAATCGACAGTGCGCCTTATAGCCCGATGCGCCTAATGTACGGAATAACTCTGGTTGTGTTTACCGACCTCGAAGCAATTTTATTCGGTACATGGTGTAATGATAAGTGTGACCAGTGGATGGCAGTCCCACATACAGTAAGAGATACATGCAGACTGCAATAGGAGGCCGGTAAACAACACCAAAAGTTGAGTTGTTGTTCAAAAATCGGTCAAAATGTTTTAGTACGATTTTGAAGCCACACCGCTTGATGGATTGTCGGCCCATTACGGCTACCGTAGTCAGAGGTACAAGTACTTTGTATTACTCTGGTGTGTGTATAAGGTAAGACATATTATCTGCTGTTTTGTTTCCCAATATTATGCAAAAAAAACCTTTTGGTACCTGCTGATCTGTATTTGAGATCTGCATAAGTCCTGATTTGCGCACTGTAGTCCGTGCCGATGCCGTAGTCGATAAGCTTCTTTTTTTTCTCTATCTTCTTGTTATGGGACATTCATCCTCCGCTGTTGCCATTTCTGACATAAAGTAGTGTAAAGTTCTTACTTATATATGTCAGTAAACTCGCCATGAAAGCGTTAAAACATACCGGTGTAGTGAGTTTACATTATTCACCCAAGGAACTTTAGTTTATTAGAGAGTTCCGGTCGGACGCTTTTTCACGGGACACATTTCCGGCGTTGTTGTTGCACTAGTGAGCCACGGATGAGGAGATGCTGCTCCGTTATTAATTGAAGTAAAGTCTGAATGTCATTAAAACAGTTAGCTCCATCTTTTGACACTTCTTCCACTCCCGTCCTTGCACGCTACACCGCTACAACAAAGATGACGGGGAGAAGACGCTGTCGAAGGTGAGCCACGTAAATAAGACCGCCCACAAAACGGCGCATCCGGAAGCGACTGTCAGAAAGCGACTTAAAGATGATCTGTAAAACATAATCTATGCAACATTTTTGACCAAAGAACCACCATTACATGTTATGTAGACCACAAGGAAGTGTCTTACATTTTTGAAAAAAATCATAATATGACCCCTTTAGTGCGCCTTTTGTATGAAAAAAGATCGGCAGTGCGTCTTATCAAATCAAATCAAATCAACTTTATTTATAAAGCACATTTAAAATTTACCACAGGGGTAGCCAAAGTGCTGTACAATGGGCAGGTTAAAAGATAATACGAGAACCGAGCAAACACAACACAACACAAACAGAACACGATAAAAAATAAATAAATAAAATAAAACAAATAAAACATAAAAACAGGTTCACAGCAGGTGTATTATGGGGCGCCATTGCAGGATGGATATCACTCAGTGTTAAAAGCCATGGAATAAAAGTATGTTTTTGAGAGAGATTTAAAAACAGGAAGAGAGGAGGCTTGTCTAACACTAAGAGGTAGGTCGTTCCAGAACTTGGGAGCAGCAGCGGCGAAAGCTCTGTCACCTCTAAGCTTCAGCCTAGTGTCAGGGACCGTCAGTAGCAGCTGATCTTAGGGATCGGGTGGGGCAGTAAGGCTGAAGGAGATCGGAGAGATATGTTGGCGCAAGGTTGTTTAGACATTTAAAAACAAATAAAAGGAGTTTAAAATTGATTCGGTAACGCACAGGGAGCCAGTGAAGGGACGCTAATATAGGGGTGATGTGCTCACGTCTGCGGGTCTGTGTTAGCAGACGAGCAGCAGAGCTGCAGGCGGGCGAGGGAGGCCTGGCTAATGCCTACATACAGGGCATTGCAGTAGTCTAAACGATTCGAGATAAAGGCGTGGATTAATTTCTCGAGATCATGTCCTGATAGAAGCGGTTTCACTTTCGCTATTTGGCGTAATTGATAAAAAGCTTTTTTGAACGACGCTGAATTCAAAATCTGAGTCGAACTTTACCCCCAGGTTTGTGACACAGTCGCTGAGATACGGGGTCAGAGTGCCGAGGTCAACGTTGGGGGAGGGAGAGCGCCTTGGACCGAACAACATAACTTCTGTTTTGTCTTCATTCAGGCTCAGGAAGTTAGCCGAAAGCCAGGCTTTGATGTCGTGCAGGCAGTCATTAAGACGTTGAACCGTGTTATTTTGTGCCATGGGAAAATAAATCTGGCAATCATCGGCATAAAAATGAAATGCAATACCGTACTTCCTAAAAATAGAACCAATTTATAATCCGGTGCACCCTATGGTCCAGAAAATACGGTATATTTTGCGGAGTTTTAATCATAAATGCAGCCAATATTACATAGAGAGAATGTGTCATTAAGACATGCAAATATAAATTAAATACACAAAAGACTCAAGTAAAGGAAATTAAATGAGCTCAAATATACCTACAAACGAGGCATGATGATATGATATACAGCTAGCCTAAATAGCATGTTAGCATTGATTAGCTTGCACTCATGCACTGAACAAATATGCCTGATTAGCACTCCAACAAGTCAATTACATCAACAAAGCTGAACTTTGTGCACAGCATAAAAAGTTTAGTGGACAAAATGAGACAAAAAAAGAGTGGCATAAAACACGTCTTTCTTTGGGAGCGTCGGAGAAAGTTGCACGTGCAAACAAACTACGATGAGTTCAAGGTCTGCCCAAATTAGTAGGACAAAACGGCGCTCGCCAAATACTCTCCACAGTGAAGCATGTTTAATATAAACAGTGGGATTTCTAACAATTAGGGAGGTTTGTGTCATGTTTTTTCTGCTGCAGAAACAATATTTTAAAAAAACAATATATCTTTTCCCCCATCTTTTTTCCATTTTAATACATTTTTGAAAAAGCTCCAAAAAGCCACTAAGGCGGCGCTAAACACATGCTATTTTAAATACAACATTGGCATCATCAATGACATACAAAATATATAAGGAGGTTGGCTAAAGCCACAGCTATTATTGACAATGTTTTTCGACCGGCACTATTTAAAAACCCCAGCAGTTATTCGCTTTGTTTGAACACGCATCTGGCAACTACAGGAGAACTAATTGTACAGAAGTGGTAATTGGAGCATTCAACACGTGGTAGTTAGCGTTCTCTGATCCTTGTTTGTAAACATGGTCTGTTTTCCACAATTTATTTTCTCTTTTATTGATCACAAAGACGTAGACGGAAATAAGATTTAGTGCAGGGATACTAAATAATACCTTAATAATGATAAATGCCAATGTCCCTGTGGCCAGTTATTACTAATTACCGTCACTGTGTATACAAATTAGAAATTCACAACAGAGGCAAAGCCCATAGTGTGCTCGCTCATCCACGAACACACTTACTATATAGCCCGCACATCATATACGTACAACATATTGTACAACCAAAGCATTCCCCCACCAAGAATCAGAATCAGAAGTACTTTAATAATCCCCGGGGGGGAAATTAAGATTTTCAGCACAATCCCATTCAAGAGCAGACAAACATTACAGGGAGACAGAACAGGATCGCTGACGGGTCTGCCAGCTTCCGGTGCCCCTTACAAAAAAAGGTGAGAAACAGGTAAACGCTGGGGAGAAGGGTGAGTAAAAATAGATATATATATATTCAGTCTAAGCCTGGGCCCCTGGAGAGGGGGTCCAGACTGAGGCCAAGGAAGAAGAAAAAAACCTCATAGCCATAGCACACATATTCAATTAAATTCAAATTCAAACAACTTTATTAATCCCTCAAGGGGAAATTTGTCATAATGGGGTTTTCGCAGCTTACTGCAAGGTTTGTTCTCCCGGGAAGCAATCGGACTACTCCGGACAAGGCGTGAAGGTATGAACATATTTAATTATCTTCTCTCAAAAAGGTACAAAAAACGGAAAACAAGGCTGACCGCACTTGGAGTTAAAGTAAACACCTAGCATAAGCTATGGCATAGCAAGCAACAAGCATGAAACTGTGGCATGAAAAGAGCAATGACGCCAGGACGACTAACTGGCAGAGACAGGCTTGAATAATAGTCTGTTGATTAGAGCAGGTGCGTGTCCCGAACACATGAGGCAGGTGAAACTAATCAGTCGCCATGGAAACTAAAACAAACAAGGATGTACAAAAACAGGAACTTTTGGAGTCTTTTTTAATTAAAAAAATGTTATTATGGTCTTACCTTTACTTATAGATGAAGTCCATGCGCCGCTGTTGTGCTGGATTAATGCACCCCCGCCGTATAATGCACCCCCTGACGGGAGTGTTATATCAACTAAAGCCCACACTTAAACTTTCCAAAAACTAACAGAAAATAACAAAAACATGATCCAGACCACAGATCATGACACAATTAAATTTGAGACACAGGTTGTCGTGGTTCACAAAGCCTACATGGCTCGCAATAAAAAAAAAAAGGTTGATATATACATAAACAATACAACATTCTAAAAAAAAAAAACTAAAAAAAATGTAAAAGTTAAAAAATAAATAACACACATAAACATGTGTGTAAGAGGAAAACATCAAAGAACCCAAAGGACATTAAAGACATTAAAAGAACAGAGCTGATGCAACCAGCTGCCACTCCAGCAGTACCATTTCTACATACAGCTACAAAACTAAAACAACATCACAAAATAATAATAATAATTAACCATTAATATATATTGCGCACACAAGATTGCACCATGCATAGACAAGCAACTAAACAAAAACATAATTTCAACACCCATATTCACTGTGGTGGTGTTCCACGCCATCGTCTGCTGGGGTGGGGGGGAGCATGGCCAGCAGGGCCGGCCCGTGGCATAGGCCGTATAGGCAAATGCTAAGGGCGCCGTCCATCAGGGGGCGCCACGCCAGTGCCACAAATGTTGGAGAAAAAAAAAAAAAAAAGTTGGTACTATTATTTCTAAATACAAAAAATAATCCCATGTTAATTAAAATGCAAAGTAAAGCCTATTTAATAGAAATATTATTTGTTACAACATTACGCCCCCCCCCCCCACCCCCCCACCCCCCCGCACGGTGCGCCCCCTCCCTTCCCGTATCATGACTCTTACCACATCAAAAAAATCAACACAAGATGTCAAAACGGCCAAAACTGTCAGGTGCCCAGGGAAGAAAAAAGAGAAAAGAAGAGGAGAAACGAGAAAAAGACAGAGGTAGCAGGTAGGTAACGTTAGCCTACATTAAATTATTTGTCTGTTACAGAATGTGATAGTAACCTGGCTTTTTAGCATTAAGCTAATGTTACATGATTCAGCAATTGCTAATCAATAAATAGCTAGTTCTGTTTTAACGTCGGGTTAATATTGTGGAGGGGGCTAAATTGTTATGGAAAATAATAATGTAACGTTAGGTAATTACATTACTCCCACCTTACATTCCTCAGGGACATTTGTATTAGATCTTTTAAGCAGGTGTTTTTTGTTTAAATTGTTATTGCCTTCTGGTTAGCTAATGTTTGCCCTGCAGGTAATAGTCACTTTTCCACCCCTTTATATATTAGGTATAGTTGTAAGCCTAGTTGTTAAAGTGCACATCATTAATGTTAATTAAGCAATATCACATGAGAGGGAATGCTGTTTTTTAATTTGAGCACTGCTGTGATTCGGTTAAAGATAATCATAACATAACATTCTCATATAATATGTTAATTTGCTTTCTTTAAGTAAAAAAAAGGTCAAAGACAAAGCTATTCGGTTTCTTGTGAGTATATACACTTCACTGCCGATGTGGGGGGGGGGGGGCACCTAAAATCTTGCCTAGGGCGCCAGATGCGTGAATACACAAAGGTGCACTTTGTTTATGTTATTGACTTGTTGGAGTGCTAATCAGGCTTATTTGGTCAGTGCATGACTTGCAAGCTAATCGATGCTAACATGCTATTTAGGCAAACATGTACATATTGCATCATTACGCCTCATTTGTAGGTATATTTGAGCTCATGTAATATCCTTTCTTTAATCCTCTTTGTATATCATTTACTTTTGCATGTCTCATGACACATTATCTGTATGCAATATTGATAGTTGTTTGTGTGCCATGTTGTTCCAGACCACAGCAAACATTACCTAGCTTGCCAAAGACCGTAATGAATCTATTAAAAGAAGTCAGCCTGCTTTGTTGGACACACACATCTATACCTTTGGCCATTAAAAGCCAGTAATTTCCAGGAGTTATCTCACCTTCTGAGTAGCCCTACAAATCTGTAGAATAAATATTACATTTCAACATTTCTGTCAACGAAGATGTGCTTCAGCTGCGACACATAGTCATTTTGATAGTAGGCTATTATAGCTAATATAGACACTTACATCATGTGTTGCCATCATTATAACACTATAAAGGCTTTACATTTTTTTTTTATTTTTGGTCCAGTATGGCTCTTTCAACATTTTGGGTTGCGGAACCCTTGCTCTAGGGTCTGCAATTTTGTTTTAGTCTCTGTAACTGTCCTTGGGGGACATACCAATAGATACCATCATCAAGGCGTTCCTCCATAGCCTATGGGCACCCACATACACACATTGCTCACATTTATTATTACTATCTTACATAACGCCATGCTTTAAGTGGGTTTATTAGACACAGGAAAGGAGCACTGTGACCGTGGGGATCAGTCAAATCCACAGATGAGAAATTAGCTTTTGGTCACAACAGGCAGGAGGCACCTGACTGTCTTGGCAGACGATTCCTCAATTGCAAATGACTGAAAAAAAAAGCAAATATTTCATTGTGAGCTTAAAGGCCTACTGAAATGATTTTTTTAAATTTAAACGGGGATAGCAGATTCATTCTATGTGTCATACTTGATCATTTCGCAATATTGCCATATTTTTGCTGAAAGGATTTAGTAGAGAACATCGACGATAAAGTTTGCAACTTTTGGTCGCTGATAAAAAAAAAGCCTTGCCTGTACCGGAAGTAGCGTGACGTCACAGGTTGAAAGGCTCCTCACATTTCCCCATTGTTTACACCAGCAGCGAGAGCGATTCGGACCGAGAAAGCGACGATTACCCCATTAATTTGAGCGAGGATGAAAGATTTGTGGATGAGGAACGTAAGAGTGAAGGACTAGAGTGCAGTGCAGGACGTATCTTTTTTCGCTCTGACCGTAACTTAGGTACAAGCTGGCTCATTGGATTCCACACTCTCTCCTTTTTCTATTGTGGATCACGGATTTGTATTTTAAACCACCTCGGATACTATATCCTCTTGAAAATGAGAGTCGAGAACGCGAAATGGACATTCACTGTGACTTTTATCTCCACGACAATACATCGGTGAAGCACTTTAGCTACGGAGCTAACGTGATAGCATCGAGCTCAAATGCAGATAGAAACAAAATAAATAAATCCCTGACTGGAAGGATAGACAGAAAATCAACAATACTATTAAACCATGGACCTATAACTACACGGTTCATGCTTTCCAGCTTGGCGAAGATTAACAATGCTGTTGCTAACGACGCCATTGAAGCTAACTTAGCTACGGGACCTCACAGAGCTATGCTAAAAACATTAGCTATCCACCTACGCCAGCCAGCCCTCATCTGCTCATCAACACCCGTGCTCACCTGCGTTCCAGCGGTCGACGGAGCGACCAAGGACTTCACCCGATCATCGATGCGGTCGGCGGCTAGCGTCGGATAGCGCGTCTGCTATCCAAGTCAAAGTCCTACTGGTTATGTTGCTGCAGCCAGCCGCTAATACACCGATCCCACCTACATATTTCTTCTTTGCAGTCTCCATTGTTCATTAAACAAATTGCAAAAGATTCACCAACACAGATGTCCAGAATACTGTGGAATTTTGCGATGAAAACAGACCTTTTTGTATTGGATTCACTTCCGTTTCAACCATTGACGTCACGCGCATACGTCATCATACATAGACGTTTTCAACCGGTAGTTTCGCGGGAAATTTAAAATTGCACTTTATAAGTTAACCCGGCCGTATTGGCATGTGTTGCAATGTTAAGATTTCATCATTGATGTATAAACTATCAGACTGTGTGGTCGGTAGTAGTGGCTTTCAGTAGGCCTTTAAACACTTCAAGCTTAACAATGCAAATCGCGGAGCAGATCTATTCTCTTGCCAAGTCTCTCCCTGTTGATTTTTCCTGTGCACTGACTCATGGCTGTGTGAAGAAGAAATCCCTAATTATCAGTACCTGGTTCCACCATGTTCTTTTTATCCATCCAGTTTAAGATGTGTAAATTACAAAACCCAAAACCAGTGAAGTTGGCGCGTTGTGTAATTCGTAAATAAAAACAGAATACAATTATTTGCAAATCTTTTTCAACTTATATTGAATTGAATAGACTGCAAAGACAAGATATTTAATGTTTGAACTGAGAAACTTTTTTTTTCTTTTTTGCAAATAATCATTAACTTAGATTTTAATGGCAGCAGCACATTGCAAAAAAAGTTGACACAATGGCATTTTTACCACTGTGTTACATGGCCTTTCCTTTTAACAACACTCGGTAAACAATTGGGAACTGATTAGACCAAATTTTGAAGCTTTTAAGGTGGAATTATTGTCCATTCTTGTTGGATGTACAGCTTAAGTTGTTCAACAGTCTCCGTTGTGGTATTTTAGGCTTCATAATGTGCCACACATTTTCAATGCGAGACAGGTCTGGACTACAGGCAGGCCAGTCTAGTACCCGCACTCTTTTACTTTGAAGCCACGTTGATGTAACACGTGCAGAATGTGGTTTGGCATTGTCTTGCTGAAATAAGCAGGGGCGTCCATGAAAAAGATCTTGCTTGGATGGCAAATTATGTTGCTCTAAAACTTGTATGTACCTTTCAGCATTAATGGCGCCTTCACAGATGTGTAAGTTACCCATGCCTTGGGCACTAATACACCCCCATACCATCACAGATGCAGGCTTTTGAACTTTGCGCCTTTAACAATCCGGATGGTTCTGTTCCTCTTTGGTCCGCAGTACACGACGTCCACAGTTTCCAAACACAATTTGAAATGTGGACTCGTCAGACCGCAGAAGATTTTTCCACTTTGCATCAGTCCATCTTAGATGAGCTCGGGCCCAGCGAAGCCGGCGGTGTTTCTGGGTGTTGTTGATAAATGGCTTTCGCTTTACATAGTAGAGTTTTAACTTGCGTTTACAGATGTAGCGACAAACTGTAGTTACTGACATTGATTTTCTGAAGTGTTCCTTGAGCCCATGTGGTGATATCCTTTACACACTGATGTTGGTTTTTGATGCAGTACCATCTGAGGGATCGAAGGTCACGGCCTTGCCGCTTACGTGCAGTGATTTCTCCAGATTCCCTGAACCTTTTGGTTATATTACGGACCGTAGATGGTAAATGTCCTCAACAAAATGAGCAAGCACCAAACTTTAGCCTTGTTTCTATAGCAGATATCCGATCTGCACCCAAAATCGTAACTAATCGCAACAGAACATAACTGACGTACAGGAGAGCGCATCAAATCGGCGCTCCAATCGCATCTGAACGGGTCCTCCATCGCATCACCATCTCCGCCAGATCTTATTAGAAGTTTTCAAATTTGACCACAAATACCACAATCAGCAATGAGTAGGCGACCATGGCGATCGCTTTTCATACACAAGGCAGACTCAAAGTGCTTCACAGACAACAAAGTGAAATGAAAGAAAATAAAAGCAAAATTAAAATGCAGACAATAAAATTAAAAACAGTGCAGACGTTAAAAGTTAAAAGATTAAAAGATTTAGCCTAAAGCTAAGGTGAACATAAAAGTCTTCAGTCCAGTTTTAAAAGTAGTCAGAGTTGGGGAGAGTCTGACATCTTCAGGAAGTTTATTCCAGCTCTTTGTTGCATAGTGACTGAATGATGATCTCCCTTGATTTGAGTTTACTCTTGGAACCGCTAACAGATTGGTCTCAGAAGATCTTAGTGATCTAGAGGGCGTATATAGTGGGAGCATATCAGTGATATACTTCGGCCCTAGACCATGTAGTGATTTATATGTGAGCAGGAGGATTTTGAAATCAATTCTCTGATGTACAGGGAGCCAATGTAAGGATTTAAGAATTGGTGTAATGTGCTCACATTTTTTGGTCTTTGATAGAACTCTAGCAGCAGCGTTCTGAACAAGCTGTAGCTGCCTGACAGTTTTTTTGGGAAGATCTGCAAGGAGACCATTACAATAGTCTAGCCTACTGGTAATAAAGGCATGTACAAGTTTTTCTAAGTCATGAGCTGACATGAGCCCTCTAAGTCTTGTTACATTTTTGAGGTGATAGTAGGCCGATTTTGTTACTGATTTGATGTGACTGTCGAAATGTAAATCAGAATCTAAAATAACCCCAAGATTTCTGGCTTTATTTGAGGTTTTCAGGGACAGTGATTGAAGGTGTTGGACTACTTTAAACTTTTCTTTTTTAGCACCAAAAACAATTATCTCCGTTTTATCTTCATTTAGTTGTAGGAAATGTTGGCACATCCAGTGTTTGACTTGCTCAATGCACTGGCACAGAAGATCTATGGGGCGATAGTCATTTGGTGATAGCGCTACATAGATTTGGGTGTCATCGGCATAGCAATGATGGTCAATGTTATTATTTTGCATGATTTGTCCTAGTGGGAGCATATAGATGTTAAATAAAGTCGGCCCCAAGATTGAACCTTGGGGGACTCCACACGTTACGTTGGTTGGTTCTGATACAAAGTCACCAATGGAAACAAATTAGTTATGACTGTGCCTGAGATCCCCACCCAGTTTTCCAACCTGTCCAAAAGTATTGAGTGGTCGACAGTGTCAAATGCAGCACTGAGGTCCAAAAGCATTAATACTGAAGTTTTGCCAGAGTCTGTGTTTAGACGGATGTCATTTATAACTTTAAGAAGGGCCGTCTCTGTGCTATGAAGAGGTCGAAATCCTGACTGGAAGTTGTTGTGGCAGCCAGTAGAAGCCAAGAAGTGATTTAGTTGTTGGGGGACAACTTTCTCAATTATTTTACTTATGAATGGTAGATTTGAAATTGGTCTGTAGTTGTTGATAACAGAGGCATCTAGGCTTAATGACTGCAATTTTGAAAGCCTTCGGGAAATTGCCCGATTGAATAGAATTATTTACTATTTGCAAGATGTCTGTTGATAGGCAGTCAAAAACATTCTTAAAGAAGTTGGTAGGTAAAACATCAAGGCAGCAGGTGGATGACTTTAGAGCTGTCACCGTTTCCACTAGAGTTTTAGAGTCTATGGCATTAAAGCTTGCCATCATTGCTGTGCCTAAATGGGTTGGTGATCCAACTTTTTTACTTGAGATATTGATGGCGCGTCTGATGCCTTCAATTTTATCAGTATAAAAGAATGCAAACTCATTGCATTTCTGCGTGGAATGGAGTTCGGCTGGTATTTGTGTTGGGGGTTTGGTCAGTCTGTCAACGGTTGCGAATATGGCTTTTGGCCTCATTAGTGTTGCTGTTTATGATATTGGAGAAGAATGTTTCTCTAGCACTTTGTAAGACTAAATTGTAGGCCTGGAGGCTCTCTTTATAGATGTCATGGTGAATATGAAGTTTTGTATTCCGCCAGATTCGTTCAGCTACTCCTACTCATTCTTTCTCACTCGATCTTGTTTCAGTCTGTTGTGGCCAGTGCCCTGTACTTTGCAGTGGTTTGTTGGGGGAGCAGCACCAGCAAAAGGGACTTAAACCGGATTGACAAACTGATCCGGGAAAGCCGGCCAAACTATTGGCATGCAGTTGGAGGCGTTTGTGTCAGTGAGGGACAGGAGGACACCGGACAAACTGCTCGCCATCATGGACAATCCTGCCCACCCACTCCACCAGACAATTGAGGGACAGCAGAGTTCATACTCCCACAGGCTCCTTCAGCTTCGTTCCCACAGTGTTCCATTCAAGAACTCCATCCAGCTGTATAATCACTGGCCATACAGCAATAGATGATATCTGTCTTTTACCTGACCGCTTCTATGTTAGCTACCTCTCTTTGTTTATAATGTATATTTTCTGATAGATCTGGGGACGGTGTGGCGAAGCTGGTAGAGTGGCCGTGCCAGCAATCGGAGGGTTGCTGGTTACTGGGGTTCAATCCCCACCTTCTACCATCCCAGTCACGTCCGTTGTGTCCTTGTGCAAGACACTTCACCCTTGCTCCTGATGGGTGCTGGTTAGTGCTTTGCATGGCAGCTCCCTCCATCAGTGTGTGAATGTGTGTGTGAATGGGTGAATGTGGAAATACTGTCAAAGCGCTTTGAGTACCTTGAAGGTAGAAAAGCGCTATACAAGTATAACCCATTTATTTATTTATTTATTTAGATCTACTTTTTTTTTGCTGCAGCTGTTACATATACTGTAATATTGTACATGGTAATTGGGATTTGTTATATATTGTATACACTACCGTTCAAAAGTTTGGGGTCACATTGAAATGTCCTTATTTTTGAAGGAAAAGCACTGTACTTTTCAATGAAGATAACTTTAAACTAGTCTTAACTTTAAAGAAATACACTCTATACATTGCTAATGTGGTAAATGACTATTCTAGCTCCAAATGTCTGGTTTTTGGTGCAATATCTACATAGGTGTATAGAGGCCCATTTCCAGCAACTATCACTCCAGTGTTCTAATGGTACAATGTGTTTGCTCATTGGCTCAGAAGGCTAATTGATGATTAGAAAACCCTTGTGCAATCATGTTCACACATCTGAAAACAGTTTAGCTCGTTACAGAAGCTACAAAGCTGACCTTCCTTTGAGCAGATTGAGTTTCTGGAGCATCACATTTGTGGGGTCAATTAAACGCTCAAAATGGCCAGAAAAAGAGAACTTTCACCTGAAACTCGACAGTCTATTCTTGTTCTTAGAAATGAAGGCTATTCCACAAAATTGTTTGGGTGACCCCAAACTTTTGAACGGTAGTGTATATTATATAAAAATATAATATAATATATCAGTATATATTATATACTGTATATATAATATGTAAATATTACATACATGTTCAATTTTATATTGCGACCATGGTACATTTTTTGTCTACTTTATACCTGCATTATCCTTTCCATCCTTTGTAACTGAGCTACTGTGTGGAAGAATTTCCCTTGTGGATCAATAAAGTTTATCTAAGTCTAATTTTCCATCTCTCGGAGTCTGTTCACGTTGTGTGTTTAACACGTACCAGTAATCACTATCTTATCGAGGAAAATGTATAAAGAATGTGTCATAGTCAAGTTAATAACATTTGTAGATCTCTTTTTTTCCACGCTTCTGGCTGCGGGGGTAAATGTTTCACTTCATGCTATAAGAAATATTGAGTTCTGGGGAGAATGTAAAACAGTTGTATACAATATGTATTCCACTTGGTACTATAAATTGGCGAGATGAGGAATATATACTGTACAATTGATCTGACCATGCATCACACACCTGGGGATGCTTCCGACTGCTCACATCCAATGCGCATAGAGCATCAAATAACTCTCTCCTGAATTAATAACAACTCAAGACATATTTGCCAGTAAAAAAAAAAAACCCTGTGTTGTTCGTCAGTCGATGCGTATAAAAATTAAATGTAGATTGCTGTGCTTTCTTGCGTACACACATTGCGTGGAACCCCGACAAGACTTCAGCATCCAAGAAGTGAATATTGAAGAGAAAGTCATTATGATCGAACCCCTCCCCACGCACACACACACACCGATCCCCCCCCCCCCCCCCCCCATCCTCGCAGCCTCCGGTGCTCAGCCAGACAGATCTAAATGATATTGACAGTTGAATACATTTTCTGCACGAAATCATGTCAGCTCGAGCATGCGTTCTACCCTCCTCAATGACCCAGTGAAGTGCTAAATAATTACGTTAGTTTCCAGAGGCTAATTTGACTGAAAGCAATAATTTTTGGTCCCATATTGGTGTTGCTAAATGAGAATCAACGGAAGGTTAGCATGGCTGGGCATTCAGTTAGGTTTGCTGCTGCAGGAGGTTTATCTGGACATTTGGTTACCAGACAATATACAGTCGGGAAAATAAGTCTTTGATCTGGCTCATTTTGTAAATGGACCCTCCTTACAAATACGTCTTTTACACTGCAAAAAGTCAGTGTTCAAAAACAAGGGGAAAAAAATACAAAAATTTGGGGTATTTTACTTGAACTAAGCAAAATTATCTGCCAATAGAACAAGAAACGTTGGCTTGTCAAGACTTGTCAAAACAAGTTAAAAATAGCTAACCTCAATGAATCCCAAAATACCTTAAAATAAGTATATTCTCACTAATAACAAGTGCACTTTTCTTGGTAGAAAAAAAATAATATGAGACCTTTTTTTCTCAGTATGTTGAAAAATATTCTTAAATGAAGTAAATGCTAGTGCCATTATCTTGACATAATGATATGCGCTCGGCATTACATTTCTTGAAACCAGCAAACTTACCGTATTTCCTTGAATTGGCGCAGGGAATATAGTATTCGCACGTCTAGAATTACTGCCGGGTCAAACTCGTTTCTCAAAATAATTAACGCATGCTTGGCCTTATCGCCGGTTCATTATTAACGCCGGATCAAATTTGTTTCGCAAAATATTAATTTTATTATCGCATGTCTATAATTTTCGCCGGGTCAAACTCGTTTCGCAAAATATTTAGCATATGGCTAGAACTTCCACCGGGTCAAATTCGTTACGTCACGAGTGACGCTTTACCTGTCCTCATTTTCAAAATGGAGGAAGCTGATTTCAGTAGTTTACAATCGCACAAAGGAAAAAAGATAAAGAGCTATTCAGTAGGATTTAAGGTCCAAGCTATTGAATACCGGTACAGTATGCTAAAAAGAATAGTAAGCAGCTATGTTTTATTAATATACCATAGCTGCGTGTGTCAAATACTGTATAAGTCATTAAATGACTCCCGCCTCCTGGTGGTAGAGGGCGCTGCCGCGCTAGTGATCCTTCTTGCGACTTCCGGTACTGCAGAAGAAGTGACTACACGCAGCAAGAGATTTTTTTTTTTTCCTCTCGCCTGAACTTTTAACATGGAGGATTACATACCGGTATCTAAAATAAAACAGTTTTCTAAACTGGACTTTCAATTGAAGCAGGAAGTAATAATTAAAGGAATATCTCCATCGAGACAGAGAAACTTTTAAAACTGAAGGAAGACTTCTATAAACAAGTTATCGATGCTTTTGGTCAGAAGGAGCTGCAAATGGACTCCATTTATAAGTACAGGTAAGACCATAATAACGTTTTTTTTAATTAAATGTGCTTTTCATGATGGTATGCTTACATCGCACTCAAAGCGCACGCCTAAATTTACCGCATTCCTTTTGGTAAACGCCGGAGTGAGAAGAGGTTTTAAAATATTTACCGCATGCACGGCCATCCCGCCGGCTTCCGGTAAACGCCGGAGTGACAGGAGGTTTTAAATTAATTAGCGCCCCTGCGGCTATTCAAGGAAATACGGTATTCTAAAAACTAGTTTATTTTTCTTAATAGAAAGGCAACAAGGCAACCGCTTGTTACTCTCGGGGTCTCCTAGCCGCTCAGGCAAATCATATTGTCGAAAAATGCATTTTTCCATCGATAACATGACATCATCGCTCCAAGTGCGTGCTCTTTCAGTCAATTAGTGCGCAAGGAATATATATATATATATATATATATATATATATATATATATATATATATATATATATATATATATATATATATATATATATATATATATATATATATATATATATATATATATATATATATATATATATATGTATTTACAGCCCGGCCCCCGGCCCAATTTTTTTTAATTGTCATTTTGAAGAATTCATCTGAATGTGCATGAGCTATTTCTGTTAAAATAGTTTGAAATGTCACATGTTAAATGTTTAAATATTAACTGTCATTTTGCTGTACTGTGCCAACTGTACTACTATATGAGTACGTATTTTCTATTGTTTCATTGAAAATGAAACAGCAAAGTCCATTTGGCTGTCATCTCTTTTAATTATGAGACACAATTGTGTCAAAGTCATGATTGTTTTTTATTTCATGCTTGAAATAAGAAATGATTACTTTGAAAAAGCAGTTTTATACTTGTGAGTGTTGATGACACAGCTGTGCAACAGTTGATATTCTAGTTTCGTGCATGTTTTACTCAATATAGGTTATCAAATCTCAGCTACAAGCTGTAATATCTTACTGAGATCATTTAGGACCAAAACCCTTAAAACAAGTAAAACACTCTAACATAAAATCTGCTTAGTGAGAAGAATTATCTTATCAGACGGAATGTAAGCAAATATCACTCTTATTTGAGGTATTTAATCTTACTTAGATTTCAGTTTTTGCAGTGTATGCCAAATAAAATGACTATGTTAGGTTTGTTGTATAGGAACAGCGAGAGACAGAAAAAAAATCAGAATAAAACATTTAATAATGTTTAGAAACAAGGGCTGCAACAACTAATCGATTAAATCGATTAAAATCGATTATAAAAATAGTTGGCGCTTAATTCAGTCATCGATTCGTTGGATCTATGCTATGCGCATGCGCTGCGGCTACATCTCATGAGGTGGCAGTAAGCCAGCCAATGACGTGTCATGTGCAGCTCACGTGACGACGCCGTCTCCTTTGCCGGGAAACATTCGAAAAATGGCGGAGGAAAGCGGTACCGATAGTTCAGCGGAGAGACATCTGAAGGTTAATTCTTCAATGGAGAAAAGTGTACGACCTACACTGCAAAAACTGAAATCTAAGTAAGATTAAAGGCCTACCGAAACCCACTACTACCGACCACGCAGTCTGATAGTTTATATATCAATGATGAAATCTTAACATTGCAACACATGCCAATACGGCCGGGTTAACTTATAAAGTGCAATTTTAAATTTCCCGCTAAACTTCCGACTGAAAACGTTTCGATTGCGCGTGACGTCAACAGTGGAAACGGAAGTATTCGAAGCCCATTGAATCCAATACAAAAAGCTCTGTTTTCATCGCATAATTCCACAGTATTCTGGACATCTGTGTTGGTGAATCTTTTGCAATTTGTTTAATGAACAATGGAGACTGCAAAGAAGAAAGTTGTAGGTGGGATCTGTGTATTAGCGGCTGGCTGTAGCAACACAACCAGGAGGACTTTGACTTGGATAGCAGACGCGCTAGCCGACGCTAGCCACCGACCGCACGGATGATCAGGTGAAGTCCTTCGTCCTTTCGTCGATCGCTGGAACGCAGGTGAGCACGGGTGTTGATGAGCAGATGAGGGCTGCCTGGCGTAGGTGGAGCGCTAATGTTTTTATCATAGCTCTGTGAGGACCCGTTGCTAAGTTAGCTTCAATGGCGTCGTTAGCAACAGCATTGTTAATCTCTCTACATTTGGAAAGCATTAACCGTGTAGTTACATGTACATGGTTTAATAGTATTGTTGATCTTCTGGCTATCCTTCCAGTCAGGGACTTGTTTTTTTTTCTATATGCAGAAAAGCCTGATGCTATCACGTTAGCTCAGTAGCTAAAGTGCGTCACCGATGTATTGTTGTGGCGATAAAAGTCACTGTAAATGTTCATTTCGCGTTCTCGACTCTCATTTTCAAGAGGATGTAGTATCCGAGGTGGTTTAAAATACAAATCTGTGATCCACAATAGAAAAAGTAGAGAGTGTGGAATCCAATGAGCCAGCTTGTACCTAAGTTACGGTCAGAGCGAAAAAAGATATGTCTTGCACTGCATTCTAGTCCTTCACTCTAACGTTCCTCATCCACAAATCTTTCATCCTCGCTCAAATTAATGGGGTAATCGTCGCTTTCTCGGTCCGAATCACTCTAGCTGCATTGAAAACAATAGGAAAATATGAGGAGCCTTTCAACTGACTACGTCACGCTACTTCCGGTAGGGGCAAGGCTTTTTTTCATCAGATACCAAAAGTTGCGATCTTTATCGTCGTTGTTCTCTACTAAATCCTTTCAGCAAAAATATGGCAATATCGCGAAATGATCAAGTATGACACATAGAATGGATCTGCTATCCCCGTTTAAATAAACAAATTTCATTTCAGTAGGCCTTTAAATATCTCAAATAAGGGTGATATTTGCTTATTTTCTGTCTGATAAGATAATTCTTCTCACTAAGCAGATTTTATGTTAGAGTGTTTTACTTGTTTTAAGGGTTTTGGTCCTAAATGATCTCAGTAAGATATTACAGCTTGTTGCTAAGATTTGATGACCTATACTGTCAGGTTTGTCACTGACAGTTTAGTTATGGTTTGGTTTTTCCTCTGTCTTTATTTCCTGTCAGCACTCTTATTTTGGTTATTTCCAGATTTTCTCCCTGAGTGCTGTTTTCCCTCAGCTGTGGCTGATTGGCACCTGGCCACACCTGGTGTCAATCAGCCAGCTGCTATTTAAACCTGGCTTGCCATCCAGTCTGGGCTGGAGTATTGTCGATGTGATTGTCATCACTACCTGTCGTTGACGCTAATACTTGCCAATGTCTTTGTTTGCGGTAAGCTGTTCCTGTTTGCTAGTTCCTAATTGCTATTTACAGTTCGCTGTCTCCTAGCTCCTTGTTTCATGTTATCCTGTTAGCCAGTAGCTGTTTCCAGTTTTTCTGTTTGCTGGTTACTGTTTTCAGTTTGGCTATTCCTAGTTCCTGGTTTGTGTTTTACATTTATTTTGAACATTAAATCATGTTTTCCTGGACAAAGCCTGCCATCTCTGCGTCTTGGGGTTCGACACCAACAATTCGTGACATATACTGAGTAAAACATGCTTGAAACTAGAATATCAACTGTTGCAAAGCTGTGTCATCAACACTCACAAGTATGTTAAATAATAATTTCTTATTTCAAGCATGAAACAAAAAATCATGACTTTGACACAATTGTGTCTCATAATTAAAACAGATGACAGCCAAATGGACTTTGTTGTTTTATTTTCAATGAAACAATAGAAAATATGTACTCATATAGTAGTACATTTGGCAGTAAACTGGCAGTTTATATTTAAACATTTGACATTTTAAACTATTTTGAACATAAATAGTTCATGCACATTCAGATAAATTCCTCAAAATTACAATTAAAAAAAATTTGGCCGGGGGCCGGGCTGTATATATGCGCACTAATTGACTGAAAAATCACGCACTGGTGCGATGATGTCATGTTATCGATGGAAAAATGCATTTTTAGACAATATGATTTGCCTGAGCGGCTAGGAGACCCGAGAGTAACAAGCGGTTGCCTTGTTGCCTTTCCATTAAGAACAATAAATTAGTTTTTAGTGTAAGTTTGCTGGTTTCAAGAAATGTAATGCCGAGCGCATATCATTATGTCAAGATAATGGCACTAGCATTTACTTAATTTAAGAATATTTTTCAACATATTGAGCAAAAAGGTCTCTTTTTTTTCTACCAAGAAAAGTGCACTTGTTATTAGTGAGAATATACTTATTTTAAGGTATTTTTGGGTTAATTGAGGTTAGCTAATTTTACTTGTTTTGGAAAGTCTTGACAAGCCGAATTTTCTTGTTCTACTGGCAGATAATTTTGCTTAGTTCAAATAAAATACCCCTAATTTTTGTATGTTTTTTTCTTGTTTTTGAACACTGACTTTTTGCAGTGTGGAGAGGATAGAAATGTAGTTTGTCTCTTTTATCCGATTATTAATCGTTTAAACGAATTAATAATCGAATCTAATTATCAAATTAGTTGTTAGTTGCAGCCCTATTAGAAACTAGTTTGTATTGGGTTGGAATAGGTATTTATCGTAGATCGTAAGCAGCACCAAGTTCCTGGGGGTGCAGATAACTGACAATCTGACCTGGCCCCTACACAACGGGGCTCTTATAAAAAGAGCTCAGCAGCGCATGCACTTTTTATGTCGTATGTCCCTCCCCCCGTTCTCAGCACATTCTACATAGGCACTATAGAGAGCCTGCTGACCAACTGCATCTCTGTCTGGACTGGAGCCTGCAGTGCGTCAGACTGGAAGTCTGCAGAGAGTGGTGAGGACGGCGGAAAAGATCATCAGGACTCCTCTTCCTCCTATCCGGGAGATCGCAAAAAGCCGCTGCCTGACCAGGTCTCAGAAAATCTGTAGAGACTCCTCCCACCCCCACCAAGGACTGTGTTCACTGCTGGACTCTAGAAAGAGGTTCCGCAGCTTCCGTAGCAGAACCTCCAGGTTATGTAACAGCGTCTTCCCTCAGGCCATAAGACTCTTGAACGCATCATAATAATCCCCTCAATTCCCCCCAAAAACGGATTAACTCGCTGGAATATAAAGACAATATAACATACATCTGTAAACGTGGATGCATATGCAAAAGTGCAATATATTTATCTGTACAGTAACTCTATTTATTTATATCTGCACCTTATTGCTCTTTTGTCCTGCACTACAACGAGCTAATGCAACAAAATGTTGTCCTTATCTGTACTGTAAAGTTCAAATTTGAATGACAATTAAGGAAGTCTAAGTCTTTTTAACCCCAATACAAACATGACTTGTGCAAAGGTTTCTTGTACTTAGACACCAGCGTCGCACACATCTGAAGATTACATTTGGCCCACCCAACTTTACAGAGTCTCGCCAAATCCTAAAGGTTTTGAGGCTGTTGCTTAACAACTCTTAAGTTTCAGCTCCATCTACATGGCATTTAGCCCCAGAGACTAGGTACCACTCTAGGGTCTTATTGTGCTTCTCTTTTCACTCTTGTGCCTGAGGTCCTTTGACAGCTCTTTGGTCTTGAACAAGGTGCTAAGAGATTTGAATGAAAGAGACAGTTGTCTTTTATATCCACACATCAAGTAGATTTCATAAGTCCTTATTTCTTAAAGGGGACCTGTTATGTAAAACAACGTTTGTCTTACCTACCAACCGCTGTTGTGTATTTGAGATATGCATAAGTGCTGACAATTTTAAATCAAACTGTGGATGCATTGCAGAGATTTTTAGAAGATCAGTTTGGAATTTCCCCTGTTAGTGACGTTTTTCCCGTTAGACTTAAAGGCCTACTGAAAGCCACTACTACCGACCACGTAGTCTGATAGTTTATATATCAATGATGAAATCTTAACATTGCAACACATGCGTTAACTTATAAAGTGCAATTTGAAATTTCCCGCTAAACTTCCGGTTGAAAACGCCTTTGGATGATGACGTATGCGCGTGACGTAGCCAGTGAAACAGAAGTATCGGTACCCCATTGAATCCAATACAAAATAGCTCTGTTTTCATCTCATAATTCCACAGTATTCTGGACATCTGTGTTGGTGAATCTGTTGCAATTTGTTTAATGAACAATGGAGACTGCAAAGAAGGAAGCTATAGGTGCGATCGGTGTACAAACATTTGATCGCTTGCCCGTACGTACGTGTCGCTGTGTGCATGTCACGTACGTAACTTTGGGGAATGTTTCTTGCCGACTCTGATGGCGGCCGGGGTGTCGTCGAAAGCTACAACGCCTGCCGCCGCCGCCGTCCCGTAGCTAAGTTAGCTTCAATGGCGTCGTTAGCAACAGCATTGTTAAGCTTCGCCAAGCCGGAAGTTATTAACCGTGTATTTACATGTCCATGGTTTAATAGTATTGTTGATCTTCTGTCTATCCTTCCAGTCAGGGGTTTATTTATTTTCTTTCTATCTGCATTTGAGCCCGATGCTATCATGTTAGCTCAGTAGCTAAAGAGCTTCGCCGATGTATTGTCGTGGAGATAAAAGTCACTGTGAATGTCCATTTCGCATTCTCGACTCTCATTTTCAAGAGGATATAGTATCCGAGGTGGTTTAAAATACAAATCTGTGATCCACAATAGAAAAAGGAGAAAGTGTGGAATCCAATTAAACCCTTGTACCTAAGTTACGGTCAGAGCGAAAAAAGATACGTCTTGCTCTGCACGCTAGTCCTTCACTCTCACGTTCCTCATCCACAAATCTTTCATCCTCGCTCAAATTAATGGGGTAATCATCGCTTTCTCGGTCCGAATCTCTCTCGCTGCATTGTAAACAATGGGGAAATGTGAGGAGTCCTTCCTCCTGTGACGTCACGCTACTTCCAGTACAGGCAAGGCTTTTTTTTATCAGCGACCAAAAGTTGCGAACTTTATTGTCGTTGTTCTCTACTAAATCCTTTCAGCAAAAATATGGCAATATCGCGAAATGATCAAGTATGACACATAGAATGGATCTGCTATCCCCGTTTAAATAAAAACAATTCATTTCAGTAGGCCTTTAATGTTCGTATCAAACTTCTATTATACAATGCCAATGCTCCGCGTATATTTATTATAGTATGTCGTGAGATTTCTGCATGTGTTCAGAATACAAAAATCACGGTGTGGTTAAGTTTTTTTTGATTAGTATGGTTTAGAGACCTCTGTATCTCCAGTTGTGAATTAGCACCATACATTCAATTCATGCACCTGACTTCATTTCGCACGTGCATGACAAAGTTAAGAAAATGTTGCCTCTAACACTGCCTGTAAAGTAAAACAAGGTTTATGACAGTTTAGCTATGCTGAATAGGGCTTATTTTGATGCATCTTTCATGCAAAGTAACTCCATAATGATCAGTACTTAGTCTGTTGAATGTCTTAAATCTCCTTACTGGCTCCAAATTACTCCTCATAAATTTAGTCGTCATCAAGGCCTCTGCTAGACAGTGAGAGTTATGAGGCTTACACAGCTTTTATGTCTGTTTAATGACAACGTGCAAGCCTCTCAAAGCCACCGTTTACCTCCAAAGGACTGCTGCTACACAGACTCAGCCTACAACTGTAATTTATGACTCATTTAGATCTTTGTATGTCTGTCATGATGTTGGAATCACAGGATTAGTAAGGATTACCATGCTACAGGTATAGGATATTGCGGTTTTATTGCAGACATACACTAATAATGTATAGTGTTTGTGCTTTTTAAAATGAGTGTGTATTATAGAAGAGAAGGGTTATATCTATATTTTCCTTTCCTACACTGCAAAAAGTTAGTGTTCAAAAACAAGAAAAAAAATTAGGGGTATTTTATTTGAACTAAGCAAAATTAGAAAATTTCGCTTGTCAAGGCTTTCCAAAACAAGTAAAATTAGCTAACCTCAATAAACCCAAAAATACCTTAAAATAAGTATATTCTCACTAATAACAAGTGCACTTTTCTTGGTAGAAAATAGAAATACGAGACCTTTTTGCTCAATATGTTGAAAGACATTTTTAAATTAAGTAAATGCTAGTGCCATTATCTTGACATAATGATATGCGCTTGGCATTACATTTCTTGAAACCAGCAAACTTATACTAAAAACTAATTTATTGTTCTTAATGGAAAGGCAACAAGGCAACCGCTAGTTACTCTCGGGGTCTCCTAGCCGCTCAGGCAAATCATATGGTCTAAAAATGCATTTTTCCATCGATAACATGACATCATCGCGCCAAGTGCGTGCTCTTTCGGTCAATTAGTGCGCAAGGAATATATATATATTATATATATATTATATATATATTATATACAGCCCGGCCCCCGGTCAATTTTTTTTTAATTGTCATTTTGAAGAATTTATCTGAATGTGCATGAACTATTTCTGTTCAAAATAGTTTGAAATGTCACATTTTATACGTTTAAATATTAACTGTCCGTTTGCTGTACTGTGCCAACTGTACTACTAGATGAGTACGTATTTTCTATTGTTTCATTGAAAATAAAACAGCAAAGTCCATTTGGCTGTCATCCGTTTTAATTATGAGACAAAATTGTGTCAAAATAATGATTTTTTTTTTTCATGCTTGAAATAAGAAATGATTACTTTAAAAAAAGTAGTTTTATACTTGCAAGTGTTGATGACACAGCTTTGCAACAGTTGATATTCTAGTTTCAAGCATGTTTTACTCAATATAGGTCATAAAATCTTAGCAACAAGCTGTAATATCTTACTGAAATCATTTAGAACCAAAACCCTTAAAACAAGTAAAACACTCTCACATACAATCTGCTTAGTGAGAAGAATTATCTTATCAGACAGAAAATAAGCAAATATGACCCTTATTTGGGATATTTCATCTTACTTAGTTTTCAGTTTTTGCAGTGTACTAGTCAGAAAGGTTCCATTTGACTGCTCTGTCCCGACAACTTCCCAATAAAGTAACCTGTTTTCAAAGTAAAACCGTCACATGAAACATTAATAATTATTCCTATGTTATTTTGGAACATGGTCATGAATTTTCCGGGAAATGATTTACCCTGTGGACAGGAAGTGTGAGCAAGCAGACATAGGTCTGTGGTTGCAGGGTTGATCACTAAAAATACCTAAAACAAGGAAAGGCTTTTTTTTTTTTTATAGAGCGCAATTTGTACACAAGGCAATTCAAGGTGATTAACGGACAATTACAAGATAGCAAATATTAAAATATAGAATAATCATAAACATAATTATAATTCAAATTAAATCCTGAAAATAATTATAAAAAACAATCATAATTCAAATTAAAACCATTACAATTTTGTAGATAAAATACTTTCAGTTGTTATGGACAATGAAATAAAAGTGTTTTCAGCGAGGATTTGAACTTTGCCGAAGTTGAAGCCTGCCTCACATCATCTGGAAGACCATTCCACATTTCCGTTCATCCATCCATTGTCTACTGCTTGTCCCTCTCGGTGTAGCGGGGGCCCGAAACCTATTCCAACTGCACTCGAGCGAAAGGCAGGGTACACCATGGACAAGTCACATTCAGAATCAGAATCAGAATCAGAACCATAGCACACATAAGCATGTGTGTAAGAGGGAAACATCAAACATCGAAGAACACAAAGGACATTAAAAACATTAAAAGAGCAAAGCTAATGCAACCAGCCATTTCTACATACAGCTACAAAAAAATAAATAAAACATTTTAAAAAACTATACACTGTGGTGGCCTCTGCAGTGTTCTATGCCATCGTCTGCTGGGGTGGCCAGAGACAGGAGCAGACCCAACAAAGCAACCAAGAGAGCCGACTCCCCTCTCGGTCGCCCACTAATTCTTGGCCAGTGTCTAGTCTAAATGGATGAGCGAGGATGCGTCTAAGGCAGGGGTCACCATAATTTTTGAAACCAAGAGCTACTTCTTGGGTACTGATTAATGCGAAGGGCTACCAGTTTGATACACACTTAAATAAATTGCCCGAAATAGCCAATTTGCTCAATTTACCTTTAACTCTATGTTATTATTAATAATTAATGATATTTACACTTAATTGAACGGTTTAAAAGAGGAGAAAACGCAAAAAAAATGACAATTAAATTTTAAAACATAGTTTATCTTCTATTTCGACTCTTTAAAATTCAAAATTCAACCGAAAAAAAGAGAAAAACTAGCTAATTCGAATCTTTTTGAAAAAATTAAAAAAATTATTTAAGGAACATCATTAGTAATTTTTCCTCATTAAGATTAATTTTAGAATTTTGATGACATGTTTTAAGTAGGTTAAAATCAAATCTGCACTTTGTTAGAATATATAACAAATTGGACCAAGCTATATTTCTAACAAAGACAAATCATTATTTCTTCTAGATTTTCCAGAACAAAAATTTTAAAAGAAATTCAAAAGACTGTGAAATAAGATTTAAATTTGATTCTACAGATTTTCTAGCTTTGCCAGAATATTTTTTTTGAATTTTAATCATAAGTTTGGAGAAATATTTCAAAAATATTCTTCGTCAAAAAAACAGGAGCTAAAATGAAAAATTAAATTAAAATGTATTTATTATTCTTCACAATAAAAAAGATACATTTACTTGAACATTGATTTAAATTGTCAGGAAAGAAGAGGAAGGAATTTAAAAGGTAAAAAGGTATATGTGTTTAAAAATCCTAAAATCATTTTTAAGGTTGTATTTTTTCTCTAAAATTGTCTTTCTGAAAGTTATAAGAAGCAAAGTAAAACAATTAATTAATTTATTTAAACAAGTGAAGACCAAGTCTTTAAAATATTTTCTTGGATTTTCAAATTCTATTTGAGTTTTGTCTCTCTTAGAATTAAAAATGTCAGGCAAAGCGAGACCAGCTTGCTAGTAAATAAATACATTTTAAAAAATAGAGGCAGCTCACTGGTAAGTGCTGCTATTTGAGCTATTTTTAGAACAGGCCAGCAGGCGACTCATCTGGTTCTTACGGGCGACCTGGTGCCCGCGGGCACCGCGTTGGGGACCCCTGGTCTAAGGAGACCGAGGTGTCCGATACCTGCAAATTCACCCAAGACACTGTGAAGCCCGTCCTTCCCGGCGCTCAGCGCTAGCTCCGCAGCCCTGTCTCTTCATCCGCATCTTCTCTAGTCTCTCCAAACGGACGCTGGTGTGGCAGAGACCCAGCAACTGGTCTCCATGGCCAAAAGGCTCCTGGGAGGCAGATCCAAAAGTCAGGAGACCACTCCCTGAGGTTCTCAGAGCTTGAGATGGTTCATATGGCTCTAACATGCCAGGGATGCACTTTGGCACAAGGCCAAAGAAAGACTTATACTCAAGGAGAGCTGTTTTGAAGTCTATTCTCTGAGCAACAGGAAGCCAGTTCAGTGACCTATGCACTGGTTCCTGGTTCTAGTCCGGACACGAGCAGCAGCATTCTGCATGTACTACAGCTGCTTTGCAGCTCATTTAGAGAGCCCAGTGAGAAGGCCATTACAGTAGTCCAACCTGCTGGGGAGAAAGGCATGGATTAGTCCTTCTATGTCTGATTCAGACATTATTCCTCTGATTTTAGCAATGTTTTTCAGGTGCTGATGTTATTGACATAATGTGGTGTTAAAGGCCTACTGAATTGATTTTTTTTAATTTAAACGGGGATAGCAGATCTATTCTATGTATCATACTTGATCATTTTGCGATATTGCCATATTTTTGCTGAAAGGATTTAGTAGAGAACAACGACGATAAAGATCGCAACTTTTGGTATCCGAAAAAAAAAAGCCTTGCCCCTACCGGAAGTAGCGTGACGTAGTCAGTTGACGATTTCCGCAAAGTTCCCTATTGTTTACAGTGATGGCGGCCAGAAGTGAGAGCGATTCGGAGCGAGAAAGCGACGATTTCCCCATTAATTTGAGCGAGGATGAAAGATTTGTGGATGAGGAAAGTGCAAGTGAAGGACTAGTTGGAAGTGGAAGAGATTCAGATAGGGAAGATGCTGTGAGAGGCGGGTGGGACCTGATATTCAGCTGGGAATGACTACAACAGTAAATAAACACAAGACATATATATACTCTATTAGCCACAACACAACCAGGCTTATATTTAATATGCCATAAATTAATCCCGCATAACAAACACCTAGGTGTTTGTTATGCTAGCTCCTAGCTCCCGTCCATATAACCCGCCAATACAATTCAAACGCCTGCACAACACACACAATCACTCAGCCCAAAGGACCGTTCACCTAACCCAAGGTTCATAAAGCTTATATATTTAATCAAAGTTACGTACGTGACACGCACGTACGGGCATGCGATCAAATGTTTGGAAGCGCAGCTGCGTACTCACGGTACCACGTCTGCGTCTGTGTATCCAAATCAAAGTAACCCTGGTAAGAGTCTGTGTTGTCCCAGTTCTCTACAGGCGTCTGTGTATCGAAGTCAAAGTCCTCCTGGTAAGAGTCTCTGTTGTCCGAGTTCTTCGATCTTGACTGCATCTTTCGGGAATGTAAACAATGAAACACCGGCTGTGTTGTGTTGCTGACTTCCCTCGCAAAATACTCCGCTTCGCACCGACAACTTTCTTCTTTGCTTGCTCAGCTTCTTTCTCCATAATGCAATGAACAAATTGCAACAGATTCGCCAACACAGATGTCCAGAATCATGTGGAATTTTGCGATGAAAACTGACGACTTTAAGCTGGCCGCGGTGCCGGACTAAAATGTCCTGTCTAACTCGTGACGTCACATCCGCAGCGTCATCATACCAAGACGTTTTCAGCAGATATTTTGCGGGGAATTTAAAATTGCACTTTAGTAAACTAACCCGGCCGTATTCGCATGTGTTGCAATGTTAAGATTTCATCATTGATATATAAACTATCAGACTGCGGTAGTAGTGGCTTTCAGTAGGCCTTTAAAAGTTCAAGTCTGAGTCCATTAATACACCTAGAGGTTTAACCTGAATATTAGATTTCAGGGAGAGGGCCTCATGGTGACTAATAATAGTTGATCTTTGCATATGTGGGCCAAAGGCAATAATTTCAGTTTTGTCTGAGTTTAGCTGAAGAAAATTGATTTTTATCCAAACAATTATTTGATTTGATTTGATGCAGCAACAAATTGAATCACCTGAGTGTCATCTGCACAGTCTGCAAACAAGCTGCTGATACACAAACACATTCTTAAAGACAGGGGCTCACTCCTGTCAGATAGACGATCTTTGACCAGTGATTTTTGCGGTTCGTTCGCAATAACAGCCGAGTGCTCTCGTTACGTACTGGATCTTTGGCGACCATTGTTTCGCAGTATGTCTTTATGTCTGGTCTTGATACAAACACATTATTAAATATTCAGATTCAGATAGATTCAGATAGGTCTTTATTGTCATTGCACAAGTACAACAAAACTTTGTTTTCAGCACAAACCCGTTCAAGATTGGACAAAACAAACAGTGTACAGGGTTACAGAACAGGAACGCTGATGGGTCGCCATTTTAAGGCGCCCCGTAAAAGATGGGAAAAAGGTAAAACGCTGGGGAAAAAGATGAGTAAAAAAATACAATCCAGACTAGGCCCCTAAGGGGGCCTAGTCTGGAGTGGGAAAAAACCTCCATGCAATGCACACATAGACATGTTACATTTAATAAGGACAAACTCGCAACAGAGGGGCGGGGAGTTGGGGCCCTGGAAGGCGACCGCTGCCATGAAGCGCTGCCATCCGACCATCACCCCGAGAAAGAAGCGGTGGTGAAGGCGTGGGGTGGGGGAGGGGGGGTGTGTGCATGTGTGCCCAATTGTCTTGGGTGTGATGATGTAACGTTTTTTTATAGACTGAGGCCGAGCTGCAAAAGTTTGACTCCGTCGTTGAGGAGGGAGGGAGGTCAAAAGCGTCCATCATTGAGGTCTCCTCGGGGGTGTTTTTCAGAACAGCCTGTTCCTGTTGTTCACAGCGTCAAGGCCATTCGAGGGAGTCAAATCGTAGATTAGGATGTTTGTTTTCCGCGAGCAGACAAAAAACAATGACTTGTCTGTTCTATTTGTCCATGCTGGCTTCTCTCAAATTCAATTAAATTTTCCTTTTCAGCAAGCTTCTCCATGATGTGATCCATCTTGCGATTCAGTTCAGAAATCGCCGCAGTCTGTGTTCCCACAAAAAGACAGCAGATTACTCCTGTCCTGTCCAGTCTTTGAAATAAAGGCTGCTTTACAAGTATTGGCATTACAAGTAACAACATTACAAGTGTTACGGTGTTACTTGTAATCTCATTAATTTTTTTTGATTACGGAAAAACAGTACCTTGACTTCCGAGTAATATGAGATACGAGCTGTCACTCAGGTTGTTGTTATGTCTAATATTGCGAGCATACTTTGAGTTACGAACAGTTTCACTATCGGTTGAAGTAATATTTGTAACCGGGATTGCACCAATTAAAAGTGAAGCTACATCATCTATGTTTCTTTTTCTGCTTTGTTTACACTAGAAACCGCTCAGAGATCGACACAACCCTGCCCTCCAACCATCGGAACTAAGAAAGTAAGTGCAAAGTCGGAGAAGCGAAAAACCAAATTAGACCAAATCATTAACACAACACGTCATCTGTTGTGTTGTTGTGAACGACATCATGGTCGTAACAGCAATGTACAAACAATCATACACACACAACACATCTCATCTGTTGTGTTGTTGTGAACAACATCATGGATGTAACCATGGACCACTAGGCCTTCTCAGTGGCCTAGTGGTTAGAGTTTCCGCCCTGAGATCGGTAGGTAGTGAGTTCAAAACCTTGGCCGAGTCATACCAAAGACTATAAAAATGGGACCCATTACCTCCCTGCTTGGCACTCAGCATCAAGGGTTGGAATTGGTGGTTAAGTCACCAAAAATGATTCCCGGGTGCGGCACCGCTGCTGCCCACTGCTCCCCTCACCTCCCAGGGGGTGATCAAGGGAGATGGGTCAAATGCAGAGGACAAATTTCACCACACCTAGTGTGTGTGAGACAACCATTGGTACTTTAACTTTAATTTAATATGTCCTACCTTTTAGCAGCCTAACCGCAGAGTCATCCAAAAACATCCAAACGGCGAACATTTATCCATAAAAGTATTGAGAAGCTGCGGATGCTGTGTTTGACATGTTTCAATTTGTTCATTGTAATCCTGACTCAACAAACTGAACGGTTGAACTCTGACTTTACTACATATACCTGTTGTTAACTTACTTTTCCGTTTCCTACATTTGTTAAAGGCCCACTGAAATGAAATGTTTTTATTTCAACGGGGATAGCAGATCCATTATATGTGTCATACTTGATCATTTTGCGATATTGCCATATTTTTGCTGAAAGGATTTAGTATAGAACAACAACGATAAAGTTTGCAACTTGTGGTCTCTGAAAAAAAAAAAGCCTTGCCCCTACCGGAAGTAGCGTGACGTAGTCAGTTGTTCGCCTCCTCATATTTTCCTATTGTTTTCAATGCAGTTAGAGCGATTCGGACCGAGAAAGCGACGATTACCCCATTAATTTGAGCGAGGATGAAAGATTCGTGGATGAGGAATGTTAGAGTGACGGACTAGAATGCAGTGCAAGACATATCTTTTTTCGCTCTGACCGTAACTTAGGTACAAGCTGGCTCATTGGATTCCACACTCTCTCCTTTTTCTATTGTGGATCACGGATTTGTATTTTAAACCACCTCGGATACTATATCCTCTTGAAAATGAGAGTCGAGAACGCGAAATGGACATTCACAGTGACTTTTATCTCCACAACAATACATCGGCGAAGCTCTTTAGCTACTGAGCTAACGTGATAGCATCTGGCTCAAATGCAGATAGAAACAAAACAAATTAATCCCTGACTGGAAGGATAGACAGAAGATCAACAATACTATTAAACCATGGACATGTAAATACACGGTTAATAATTCTCAGCCTGGCAAAGCTTAACAATGCTGTTGCTAACGACGCTGAAGCTAACCGGACCTCACAGAGCTATGATAAAAACATTAGCGCTCCACCTACGCCAGCCAGCCCTCATCTGCTCATCAACACCCGTGCTCACCTGCGTTCCAGCGATCGACGGCGCGACGAAGGACTTCACCCGATCACAGATGCAGTTGGCGGCTAGCGTCGGCTAGCGCGTCTGCTATCCAGGTAAGTCCTCCTTGTTGTGTTGCTACAGCCAGCCGCTAATACACCGATCCCATCTACAACTTTCTTCTTTGCAGTCTTCATTGTTCATTAAACAAATTGCAAAAGATTCACCAACACAGATGTCCAGATTATTGTGGAATTATGAGATGAAAACAGAGCTATTTTGTATAGTTTTCAATGGGGTACCGATACTTCTGTTTCACTGGCTACGTCACGCGCATACGTCATCATCCAAAGGCATTTTCAACCGGAAGTTTAGCGGGAAATTTAAAATGTCACTTTATAAGTTAACCCGGCCGTATTGGCATGTGTTGCAATGTTAAGATTTCATCATTGATATATAAACTATCAGACTGCGTGGTCGGTAGTAGTGGCTTTCAGTAGGCCTTTAAGAGCTAATGTTGTTCATGATTAAATTACTTCTTTGTGAAACTAACCAGTATTAATTTTCAAAAGTATTTTACCCAACTTCCCATAGTATTTAGTTGATTTGTTTTTGGTTCTGTTTGTTTTTTAGCAGTAAATCAGAAAAACATCACAGTTTGATAGTTACACTATATTGCCAAAAGTTTTGGCTAACCATCCAAATGATCAGAATCAGGTGTCTTGATCACTTGGCCCGGCCACAGGTGTATAAAATCAAGCACTTAGGCATGGAGACTGTTTCTACAAACATTTGTGAAAGAATGGGCCGCTCTCAGGAGCTCAGTGATTTCCAGCGTGGAACTGTCATTGGATGCCACCTGTGCAACAAATCAAGTCGTGACATTTCCTCGCTGTTAAATATTCCAAAGTCAACTGTTGGCTTTATTATAAGAAAATGGAAGAGTTTGGGAACAACAGCAACTCAGCCGCGAAGTGGTAGGCCACGTAAACTGACATAGAGAGGTCAGCGGATGCTGAAGCGCATAGTGCAAAGAAGTCGCGGACTTTCTGCACAGTCAGTTGCTACAGAGCTCCGAACTTCATGTGACCTTCCATTTAGCCCACGTACAGTACGCAGAGAGCTAAATGAAATGGGTTTCCATGGCCGAGCAGCTGCATCCAAGCCATACATCACCAAGTCCAATGCAAAGCGTGGGATGCAGTGGTGTAAAACACTCTAGAGCAATGGAGACACGTTCTCTGGAGTGATGAATCACCCTTTTCCACCTGGCAATCTGATGGACAAGTCTGGGTTTGGACGTTGCCGGAAGAAGGGTACATTTCGGACTGCATTGTGCCAAGTGTGAAGTTTGGTGGAGGAGGAATTATGGTGTGGGGTTGTTTTTCAGGAGTTGGACTTGGCCCCTTAGTTCCAGTGAAAGGAACTTTGAATGCTCCAGGATACCAAAACATTTTGGACAACTCCATGCTGCCAACCTTGTGGGAACAGTTTGGAGCGGGCCCCTTCCTCTTCCGACATGACCAGGTCCATAAAGACAAGGATGACAGAGTCTGGTGTGGATGAACTTGACTGGCCTGCACAGAGTCCTGACCTGAACTCGATAGAACACCTTTGGTATAGATTAGAACGGAGACTGAGAGCCAAGCCTTCTCGACCAACATCAGTGTGTGACCTAATTTTTGGAAGAATGGTCGGAAATTCCTATAAACACACTCGGCAACCTTGTGGACAGCCTTCCCAGATGAGTTGAAGCTGTAAAATCGTCAAAAGGTGGACCGAATTATATTGAACCCCATGGGTTAGGAATGGGATGGCACTTCGAGTTCATATGTGAGTCAAGGCAGGTGGCCAAATACTTTTGGTGACTTACTTCTTAGAAAACATCGAGCCATGCATTTAAGTAAGTATACAGATAAAGAGACACTACGAGAGTTTGCCAGGAAAAAGCTAAGGATCGCCCCCCTGAGGATGAATGCTATTAATGGTATAAACAGTCAGTAATTCCTCAGCACAAACAAAACAAGAGTTCACGGTAGTTTTTAACAAAATCACCAGCCAGTAAAATGTTGTACGCTCAGAAATATTGCCCCCCTCAACCTTGACACACCATGTAGTATTACCAAATTGTCTGTCTTTCCCATGGCAGCTGTGTCAACACCCACAGGCCTCTAGTCTTAAACAAACATCCGTGCAGCCATTGTACACCGTGCCTTTCCCGCCCGCCAGGCTCAGGCTACAATGACAACTCTATAAATGCTGGCAGTCAGTCCCCGAGCCCCATTGATTTTGTTTCCAATCAATGTAGAGCAGATTGCGATGCAAGGCAAGCCGCGCAGCCCACTGCGACGTAGCATACGCTTTCAGCATTAATTGTTGCCGGGCAGACTTGGGGGTGCGTGCTCTGTGGAGGTCACGGTCACTTCACGAGTTTGTGAGATCAGGCTGATTGTGGCTCATTAGCTGGTTAAACACCAGGAGTAGAGATTTCCTCTAGTTTACATTCTCTGAAACGACTCTGAGGTTGTCCCAACTGTCCCACTAAACTCTTGGAAAGTGGTACCTCACAAAATGTCAAACTATCATTGTTCTTGTAGTTTTTTTAGTATATGCACTAGGGTTGTACGGTATACCGGTATTAGTATAGTACCGCGATTCTAATTAATCCTATTCGGTACTATACCGCCTCTGAAAAGTACCGGTCTACCGCACCCCCGTAGTCCTCAAGTCGTGTCATTCCTGGTTTACGAGCAGAAGAGCATGTTCGGCAGCGCACAATCACGAAGTACTTACGAGCAGACACAGTGTGTAGACAGAAAAGGGAGAATGGATGCATTTTGGCTTAAAAACTAATGATAAAGGGGAAGTTATAACACTGAAACGCCCACTGGAAGAGGTGCTTTAAGACATGGTTTTAGCTACTTCTAACTCATTAATCCTCGCCTCCATGGCGACAAATAAAGTACGTTTCTTACAAGTATCATCCCTGCAGGACGAGGAATAGCTAAACATGCTTCACTACACACCGTAGCTCTCCGGCGTCAAAATGTAAACAAACACCATGGGTGGCTCTACAACTGACTACTGTAATTGTTGTGGTTTGCAGGGGAAGGTGACGGCAACTGACACCAGGGGCTTGTAATGTTCAAATGATTTATTATATATATAAACCATATATATAATAATCAGACAATAGTAATATGTACTAAGGAAATCCAATGCGCCCTGGCCGTGACAGTAATGATATCAAGTACAGTAGCGTATCTAATCGATACTACAATGATTATGTCGATATTTTTTGGCATCACAACATCTTTTTTCGTTTTTTTTTTATGTATATTATATTCATAAACTCAGGAAATACGTCCCTGGACACATGAGGACTTTGAATATGACCAATGTATGATCCTGTAACGACTTGGTATCAGATTGATACCCAAATTTGTGGTATCATCCAAAACTAATGTAAAGTATCCAAACAACAGAAGAATAAGTGTTCATTACATTTTAACAGGAGTGTAGATAGAACATGTTAAAAGAGAAAGAAAGCAGATATTAACAGTAAATGAACAAGTAGATTAATAATTAATTTTCGACCACTTGTCCTTAATAATTTTGACAAAATAATAGAATGGAAAATGACACAATATGTTCCTGCATATGTCAGCAGCTAAATTAGGAGCCTTTGTTTGTTTACTTACTACTAAAAGACAAGTTGTCTATTTTATTTAAGAGCAAACTTGCAATAATAAACATATGTTTAATGCACCGTAAGATTTTTTGTTAAAATAAAGCCAATAATGGCATTTTTTGTGGTCCCCTTTATTTACAAAAGTACCGAAAAGTATCTTAAAGGCCTACTGAAAGCCACTACTACCGACCACGCAGTCTGATAGTTTATATATCAATGATGAAATCTTAACATTGCAACACATGCCAATACGGCCGGGTTAACTTATAAAGTGCAATTTTAAATGTCCCGCAAAACTTCCGGTTGAAAATGTCTCGATATGATGACGTATGTGCGTGACGTCACGGAGTGAACGAAATATTCTGACCCCATTGGATACAATACAAAAAGCTCTGTTTTCACCACATAATTCCACAGTATTCTGGACATCTGTGTTGGTGAATCTTTTGCAATTTGTTTAATGAACAATGAAGACTGCAAAGAAGAAAGTTGTAGGTGGCGGCGGACTACAGCAACACAACCAGGATGACTTTGAGATGGATAGCAGACGCGCTAGCCGCCGACCTCACCTTGACTTCCTCCGTCTCCGGGCCGCTGACCGCATCTATTATCGGGTGAAGTCCTTCGTCGCTCCGTCGATCGCTGGAACGCAGGTGAGCACGGGTGTTGATGAGCAGATGAGGGCTGGCTTGCGTAGGTGGATAGCTAATGTTTTTAGCATAGCTCTGTCGAGGTCCCGTAGCTAAGTTAGCTTCAATGGCGTCGTTAGCAACAGCATTGTTAAGCTTCGACAGGCTAGAAAGCATTAACCGTGTATTTACATGTCCATGGTTTAATAGTATTGTTGTTTTTCTGTCTATCCTTCCAGTTAGGGGTTTATTTATTTTGTTTCTATCTGCATTTAAGCCCGATTCTATCACGTTAGTCTGTGAATGTCCATTTCGCGTTCTCGACTCCCATTTTCAAGAGGATATAGTATCCGAGGTGGTTTAAAATACAAATCCGTGATCCACAATAGAAAAAGGAGAGAGTGTGGAATCCAATGAGCCAGCTTGTACCTAAGTTACGGTCAGAGCAAAAAAAGATACGTCCTGCACTGCACTCTAGTCCTTCACTCTTACGTTCCTCATCCACAAATCTTTCATCCTCGCTCAAATTAATGGAGTAATCGTTGCTTTCTCGGTCCGAATCTCTCTAGCTGCATTGTAAACAATGGGAAAATGTGAGGAGTCCTTCCTCCTGCGACGTCACGGTACTTCCGGTACAGGCAAAGCTTTTTTTTTATCAGAGACCAAAAGTTGCGAACTTTATCGTCGTTCTTCTCTACTAAATCCTTTCAGCAAAAATATGGCAATGTCGGGAAATGATCAAGTATGACACATAGAATGGATCTGCTATCCCCGTTTAAATAAAAAAAATTCATTTCAGTAGGCCTTTAATAATTTTGACAAAATTATAGAATGATAAATGACACAATATGTTCCTGCATATGTCAGCAGACTAATTAGGAGCCTTTGTTTGTTTACTTACTACTAAAAGACAAGTTGTCTATTTTATTTAAGAGCAAACTTGCAATAATAAACATATGTTTAATGCACCGTAATTGACTGGCATTTTTTGTGGTCCCCTTTCTTTACAACAGTACCGACAAGTATCTAAATAATGCTGGTATCGGGACACTACTAATATGCACTAACTGTCTCTGCACCCATTTGAGGCTACAATAATGGATTCTGCAGACTCTTTCCAGGCCAGACTATGTAAGGTCAGGGAACTTGCATGGATGTTATTCTAGCTGTCAGGCTTTGTTTACATTTCATTTCGACATCTTCCTGTTTATTATTCCTGACTTTTGTGTGTTTCTCTTCACCCCCGGCTATTGTTTTGTGTCAAAACAAAGGGAACCATGTAGTCCAATAGCTTGTCGTCCGTCTTTTTTCCGTTTATGGTTGATCTGGCTGTTTATGTTCCACTCCATTATTCCTCTGGCCTTAATATGTGCAGAGAAGGAACACGGCCTGTTATTCCACTCAAATCTCCGCGTGACTCTGGCACACAGCATATGCTTCAGGAAGTGCGCTAGGGCACGTGCAGTCGCGGCATGACGTCGGCGGCACACGCTGCTGATGCAGGCCTAGGAACAGTGTGACGTACCCCCGGTTACATCTTGACGCATTTTCCTTTGCACGCCCGCCTTTGTGTATGCAGATTGGAAGAGGGGGAGTGTTGTGTTGACAGACAGACGGCTCGCTGCCTCCAGACTGGGGGAGAAAATATTAACGTGCCAGTGAGGAGCCGTAACACAACCAACAATCTGTCTGTCTCTGGGTAATACACAAAGAATCTACTGTTTGTCGTACAAAGCAGTGTTTTTCAACCTTTTTTGAGCCAATGCACATTTTTTGTCATTGAAAAAGTCCGGAGGCATACCACCAGCCAAAATCATAAAAAAATGTAACTCGATATTGACAATAAAACTCGATATTGACAATATGTCCGATAATGGCTTTTTTGCAACTCTTAATTACCGATTGCGATATCAACCGATACCGATATATACAGTCGTGGAATTAACACATTAGTATGCCTAATTTTGTTGTGATGCCCCGCTGGATGCATCAAACAATGTAACAAGGTTTTCCAAAATAAATCAACTCAAGTTATGGGGAAAAAAAATGCCAACATGGCACTGCCATATTTATTATTGAAGTCGCAAAGTGCATTATTTTTTTTAACATGCCTCAAAACAGCAGCTTGGAATTTGGGACATGCTCTCCCTGAGAGAGCATGAGGAGGTTGAGGTGGGAGGGGTTGGGGGGGTGGTTCAAAAGTTTGGGGTCACCCAAACAATTTTGTGGACTAGCCTTCATTTCTAAGAACAAGAATAGACTGTCGAGTTTCAGGTGAAAGTTCTCTTTTTTTTGGCCATTTTGAGCGTTTAATTGACCCCACAAATGTGATGCTCCAGAAACTCAATCTGCTCAAAGGAAGGTCAGTTTTGTAGCTTCTGTAACGAGCTAAACTGTTTTCAGATGTGTGAACATGATTGCACAAGGGTTTTCTAATCATCAATTAGCCTTCTGAGCCAATGAGCAAACACATTGTACCATTAGAACACCGGAGTGATAGTTGCTGGAAATGGGCCTCTATACACCTATGTAGATATTGCACCAAAAACCAGACATCGGCAGCTAGAATAGTCATTTACCACATTAGCAATGTATAGAGTGTATTTCTTTAAAGTTAAGACTAGTTTAAAGTTATCTTCATTGAAAAGTACAGTGCTTTTCCTTCAAAAATAAGGACATTTCAATGTGACCCCAAACTTTTGAACGGTAGTGTGTATTGTAGTGTCCCGGAAGAGTTAGTGGTGCAAGGGGTTCTGGGTATTTGTTCTGTTTTGTTTATTTTGTGTTACGGTGCAGATGTTCTCCCGAAATGTGTTTGTCATTCTTGTTTGGTGTGGGTTCACAGTGTGGTGCATATTTTTAACAGTGTTAAAGTTGTTTGTACGGTCACCCTCAGTGCACATCGTCCTCCTGTCTCCTGCATCTTGGAGTCACAAATACCGCAGCCATGCTAGTTCGTGACAAAATCCTCGAGCCTAAAAGTGACCTCGGAGAGACGCCTGTTGGCAATGTGGAGCCGACCTTTTGAACTGCATGGATTCTGGAGTACATGAAGGCCAAACCGGTTCAAACCCACTGTTAGGTGCGGGGGGTCGCAGCTTACTGCAAGGTTCGTTCCCCCGGGATGCAAGCGGACCACTCTGGACAGGACTTGCAGGTAGGAACATGATTTATTCTTCGAAACTCAAGGAAGTACCAAAAACCGAAAACAAGCCAAAGCAACAACGTGCCGATCACACTGGAAGCTAAGGCTACCACTTAGCATAGACTAGAAGACAAGGAATACTCACGTAGCAGGTTGCGTGTAGCAAACAAAGAAGCCAGGCCGACTCACCGGCAAAGGCAGGTTTAAATAATGCCTATGATTAGTGCTCAGGGAACAGGTGAGCGTCCCGAACACCATTTAGAGGCAGGTGAAAATAATAAGTAGCCAAGGTAACTAAACAAACTCAAGGGTGCACAACAACAGGAACTCAGGGAGTCCAAAACTAACAGAAAATAACAAAAACATGATCCGGGCTCAAATAAATCAAAGGAGTACAAAAAACGGAAAACAAGCCGAAGGCACTACGTGCTGTTCGCACTTGGAGCTATCGCTATCACTTAGCATGGACGTGAGACAAGTAATACTCACAAAGACAAGGCTACCACTTAGCATCGGCTAGGAGACAAGCAAAACTTTCGTAGACAGGTTGCATGAAGCAAACAATGACGCCAGGCCGACTGACCGGCAAAGGCAGGCTTAAATAATGCCTCTGATTAGTGCTCGGGAAGCAGGTGAGCGGGCGAACACTAATCAGAGACAGGTGAACACAATGAGTAACCATGGCAAACAAAACAAACTCAGAGGTGCACAAACAGGAAATAAAGGAGTCCAAAACTAACTGAAAATACAAAACATGACCACGGATCATGACAAATCAGAGGCAGGTAAAACTAATTAGCACCCATGGCAACTACAAACCCTGTTTCCATATGAGTTGGGAAATTGTGTTAGATGTAAATATAAACGGAATACAATGATTTGCAAATCCTTTTCAACCCATATTCAATTGAATGCACTACAAAGACAAGATATTTGATGTTCAAACTCATAAACTTTATTTTTTTTTTGCAAATAATCACTAACATAGAATTTTATGGCTGCAACACGTGCCAAAGTAGTTGGGAAAGGGCATGTTCACCACTGTGTTACATGGCCTTTCCTTTTAACAACACTTAGTAAACGTTTGGGAACTGAGGAGACACATTTTTGAAGCTTCTCAGGTGGAATTCTTTCCCATTCTTGCTTGATGTACAGCTTAAGTTGTTCAACAGTCCGGGGGTCTCCGTTGTGGTATTCTAGGCTTCATAATGCGCCACACATTTTCAATGGGAGACAGGTCTGGACTACAGGCAGGCCAGTCTAGTACCTGCACTTTTACTATGAAGCCACGTTGATGTAACACGTGGCTTGGCATTGTCTTGCTGAAATAAGCAGGGGCGTCCATGGTAACGTTGCTTGGATGGCAACATATGTTGCTCCAAAACCTGTATGTACCTTTCAGCATTAATGGCGCCTTCACAGATGTGTAAGTTACCCATGTCTTGGGCACTAATACACCCCCATACCATCACAGATGCTGGCTTTTCAACTTTGCGCCTATAACAATCCGGATGGTTCATTTCCTCTTTGGTCCGGAGGACACGACATCCACAGTTTCCAAAAACAATTTGAACTGTGGACTCGTCAGACCACAGAACACTTTTCCACTTTGTATCAGTCCATCTTAGATGAGCTCAGGCCCAGCAAAGCCGACGGCGTTTCTGGGTGTTGTTGATAAACGGTTTTCGCCTTGCATAGGAGAGTTTTAACTTGCACTTACATATGTAGCGACCAACTGTAGGTACTGACAGTGGGTTTCTGAAGTGTTCCTGAGCCCATGTGGTGATATCCTTTACACACTGATGTTGCTTGTTGATGCAGTACAGCCTGAGGGATCGGAGGTCACGGGCTTAGCTGTTAACATGCAGTGATTTCTCCAGATTCTCTGAACCCTTTGATGATATTACGGAGCGTAGATGGTGAAATCCCTAAATTCCTTGCAATAGCTGGTTGAGAAAGGTTTTTCTTAAACTGTTCAACAATTTGCTCACGCATTTGTTGACAAAGTGGTGACCCTCGCCCCATCCTTGTTTGTGAATGACTGAGCATTTCATGGAATCTACTTTTATACCCAATCATGGCACCCACCTGTTCCCAAGTTGCCTGTTCACCTGTGGGATGTTCCAAATAAGTGTTTGATGAGCATTCCTCAACTTTATCAGTATTTATTGCCACCTTTCCCAACTTCTTTGTCACGTGTTGCTGGCATCAAATTCTAAAGTTAATGATTATTTGCAAAAAAATCAATGTTTTTCAGTTTGAACATCAAATATGTTGTCTTTGTAGCATATTCAACTGAATATGGGTTGAAAATGATTTACAAATCATTGTATTCCGTTTATATTTACATCTAACACAATTTCCCAACTCATATGGAAATGGGGTTTGTATAACAGGAACTAAAGGCCTACTGAAAGGATTTTTTATTTATTTAAACAGGGATAGCAGATCCATTCTATGTGTCATACTTGATCATTTTGTGATATTGCCATATTTTTGCTGAAAGGATTTAGTATAGAACAACGACGATAAAGTTCGCAACTTTTGGTCGCTGATAAAAAAAAGCCTTGCCTATACCGGAAGTAGCGTGACGTCACAGGAGGAAGGATTCCTCACAATTCCCCGTTGTTTACAATGGAGCAAGAGAGATTCGGACCGAGAAAGCGACGATTACCCCATTAATTTGAGCGAGGATGAAAGATTTGTGGATGAGGAACGTTAGAGTGAAGAACTAGAGACGCAGTGCAGGGTGTATCTTTTTTCGCTCTGACCATAACTTAGGTATAAGGTCTCATTGGATTCCACACACTCTCCTTTTTCTACTGTGGATCACGGATTTGTATTTTAAACCACCTCGGATACTATATCCTCTTGAAAATGAGAGTCGAGAACGCGAAATGGACATTCACAGTGAATTTTATCTCCACGACAATACACCGGTGAAACACTTTAGCTACTGAGCTAACGTGATAGCATCTGGCTCAAATGCAGATAGAAACAAAATAAATAAATCCCTGACTGGAAGGATAGACAGAAGATCAACAATACTATTAAACCATGTACATGTAACTACACGGTTAATAATTCTCAGCCTGGCAAAGCTTAACAATGCTGTTGCTAACGACGCTGAAGCTAACTTAGCAACTTAGCAACCGAACCTCACAGAGCTATGATAAAAACATTAGCGCTCCACCTACGCCAGCCAGCCCTCATCTGCTCATCAACACCCGTGCTCACCTGCGTTCCAGCGATCGACGGCGCGACGAAGGACTTCACCCGATCATCCGTGCAGTTGGCGGCTAGCATCGGCTAGGCGTCTGGTATCCAAGTAAGTACTCCTTGTTGTGTTGCTACAGCCAGCCGCTAATACACCGATCCCACCTACAGCTTTCTTCTTTGCAGTCTTCATTGTTCATTAAACAAATTGCAAAAGATTCACCAACACAGATGTCCAGGATACTGTGGAATTGTTCGATGAAAACAGAGCAGTTTGTATGGTGACACATCGAGTACGAATACTTCCGTTGCCGTCGTGACGTCACGTGCATACGCATCATACATAGACGTTTCCAACCGGAAGTTTAGCGGGAAATTTAAAATTGCACTTTAGAAGTTAACCCGGCCGTATTGGCATGTGGTGCAATGTTAAGATTTCATCATTGATATATAAACTATCAGACTGTGTGGTCGGTAGTAGTGGCTTTCAGTAGGCCTTAAGGGAGTCAAAAACTTAACAAACTTGACCAGGGCAACGGATCATGACATTAGCATGGCACACACTATCTATGTGCCCATAGCCTTGGCACTTGAAACAAGGTACTGGGGCTGGTACGTAAGGTCTAACGTAAAAGGTTAAAAACCCAATCATAATTCTTTCTGGGAGGACTTCTTTGACAAACTGCACAAGCACACATTCGCTCTCTGTCGTTTCTAAATGCCATTAATCTCTTCATCATAGTGACAGTTCCCCCCTTGTATTTATCTTTTCAAATATTCAACAATTTCTCCTCTTGGGATTCCTGTCACTACTCCCCGAGTCCCACATTCTATTTTGTCTTTTATTATCTTATTGCACAGCTTTTGCAATCGCATTGCTTTGCTCTTCTGCTCTCCATTTTTACATTTAATCAACAGGCTTCCGTCCCTTAGGACTTTGGCCATCTCCACCTAACCTGCTCAGTGGCCTTGTCGACCTGCTCAGTGGCGCACCTAAAAACCTCCAATTTTCTCATGCGCCTTACAATCCGGTGCACCTTATATATGGACCAATTTTGAGCCACAACAGGTCTCGCAACTACGGGATGCATAACGTAACCCCAGCCTCTACTATAGCGTCAATTCTATGCGCCTTATAATGCGGTGCGCCTTATATATGAACAAAGTTTTAAAATAGGCCATTCATTGAAGGTGCGCCTTATAATCCGGTGCGCCTTATAGTGCGGAAAATCCGGTAATAACTTTTTACTTCAAGCATGAAAAAAAAAAATCATGATGCCGATCGCATATCATTATGTCAAGATAATGGCACTAGCATTTACTTAATTTAAGAATATTTTTCAACATATTGAGCAAAAAGGTCTCCTTTTTTTTTTTTTCCTACCAAGAAAAGTGCACTTGTTATTAGTGAGAATATACTTATTTTATGGTATTTTTGGGTTCATTGAGGTTAGATAATTTTAGTTGTTTTGGAAAGTCTTAACAAGCCGAATTTTCTTGTTCTATGGGCAGATAATTTTGCTATATATAATATATTTATTAATTATATTATTTTATTATTATTATTATATATATTATATTATATATAATATATATATATATATATATATATATATATATATATATATATATATATATATATATATATATATATATTATATATATTATTATTATTTATTATTATTATATTATGTTTATTATTATTATTATATATAATTATATATATATATAAATACCCCTAATTTTTGTATTTTTTGTTCTTGTTTTTGAACACTATTTTTTTGCAGTGAAAAAGTTTTCCATTTAGAATTTTTTTTTTGTTAAATAAATTAATATTTATATATATATATATATATATATATATATATATATATATATATATATATATATATATATATATATATATATATATATATATATATATATATATATATATTTGACTCCTAATGCGCCTTATATATGAAAAAAACATATATTAATGTTGTTGCCCTAGGGTAAACTGGGTATAACACATGGCACACTGACAAAGCTTAACCTATTGTTACTATAACAATCTACAAGGTTACTGTAGGTTGCTTCTCTTTCTTCCCCTCCATTTTTCGGCATTCTTTCGTATCTCAAGTTATCGTTACGTGTATGTATTGTTGCATTTGAACAACTGTATTGTTGATAATAAAGGTAAAGTATTGGTATTGTTCATTATCAATAGCGCTATTTCTATTGGTATTCATATTGCTCCATTTTTAGTGTAATAATGCTCATTTTCATTTCTGTATTATTTTTTATTTTCGCTAACTGCTTATTTGCTATCACTTTTACCATCATATTTGTACATGTCGTATTTGCTGATGTTGCTCTGTTGTTGTTGTTGTTGTTGTGTTTGCTGTTGTTGTTTTTGTCTCTCTGTCTAATCCCCCTCTTGTCCCCACAATTCCTTTTTTGTCTTCCTTTTTTTGTCTTCCTTTTTTTCTCTTTATAGTCCCTCTTGCTCCGGCCCGGCTGCACCAAATGATAATATAAATACATTTAATAAAGTCTAACAAGAGAAGTATCCTACACTTCTCTTTTGTAAAGTAAATCTGAACAGCCGATATGGGCATCTACATCAACTATATGATTTGCCTGAGAAGCTGGACAGGACAAAAAAAAAAAGATTGAAAATAGACCATTCATCGGCAGTTCGCATTATAATCCGGTGTGCCCTATGGTCCGGAAAATACGGTAAATGACTCAAAATAAGATAAGAAATTACAGTAATACAGTAGAATATACGCTAAGTAATAGATCAAGCTAATGGACATTGTGAGTGTTTGCCAGTGGTTATGAGAAGAGGGAGGGAGAATCACATCCAGCATGGTGTAAGTAGCCTAATGGGAGTTCCCCCCTTAGATTTACCGTTAAGTCTTTGCCAATCTCCTGCACAGTCACACATAATTGTGTTGAAGTTCAACATCACACGTGCTCCGACAGGACGTTTGAGCTTTTGCCTTTGAATGAACATCGCCATTTCCACCCCTTTTACGTCTCCGTGTTTGTCTCTGCCAATGTGCTTTACGGACTCCTCGTCCCTACAATGGAACGGAATGGCTGACAGTGGGGGGGTGGGCGGGGTGCAGCGCATTCTTACGTGACACGTTCAAGCCAAAACAGGCCGGCCTTATTCCTGGTATTCTCCGGTCTGCACGTGAAGTTCGCAGTGTGGGCAGAGGGTGATGAACACAATGGAGAAAGAGGGGGAGTCGGGGATGCAGGAGAGTGCGTGGGTGAGCATACAGGACGAGAGATAAGGGTTTGTGGGGGATGTGGGGGGTTAAGTTGGTGCCTACACAGGGCTCTATCCCACAGCCTCTCTCTCCTGTCTCCCACGCTGGCTGGCCCGTCTAACCTGGCCTATAGCTCCTGTTTAAAGTCTGCACCTCTTCCCCATTCCCTAAAACATCTTTATGTCTGTGGAGTGAAGCAACGTTTCAAACTAACTCACCAGAGGAGCTTTTAGACAGGATAGTCGGGGGTCTTTGTATTTCCCTCGCAGCCTTTGCTAAGCTCCATTCTAAGCTACATTCTGTGTTGCCAACATACTGTGATGTGTTATACACCGTATTTTCCAGACTGTAAGGCGCACTTAAAGGCCTACTGAAATGATTTTTATTTTTATTTAAACGGGGATAGCAGATCCATTCTATGTGTCATACTTGATCATTTCGCGATATTGCCATATTTTTGCTGAAAGAATTTAGTATAGAACAACGACGATAAAGTTCGCAACTTTTGGTCTCTGATAAAAAAAGGCCTCGGCCCTACAGGAAGTAGCGTGACGACACCGGAGGAAGGACTGCTCACATTTTCCTATTGCTTACACACCGTAGCTCACCGCCGTCAAAATGTAAACAAATACCATTGGTGGATCTACACTTGACATCCACTGACGATACCAAGTACAGCAGCGTATCTAGTCGATACTAATATGATTACGTCGATATTTATTGGCATCACAACATCTTTCGATTTTTATGTTAATAAACTCAGGAAATACGTCCTTGGACACATGAGGACTTTGAATATGACCAATGTATGATCCTGTAACTTCTTGGTATCGGATCGATACCTAAATGTGTGGTATCATCCAAAACTAATGTAAAGTATCAAACAACAGAAGTATAAGTGATTATTACATTTTAACATAAGTGTAGATAAAAGAGAAAGTAAGCAGATATTAACAGTAAATGAACAAGTTGATTAATAATTCATTTTCTACCACTTGTCCTTTATAACTTTGACAAAATAATAGAAAGGAAAATGACACAATATGTTACTGCATATGTCAGCAGCTAAATTAGGAGCCTTTGTTTGCTTACTTACTAATATAAGTATTGTCTTGTACGTTCACTATTTTATTTAAGGACTAAATTGCAATAATAAACAATATTTTTGTTAAAATAAAGGCAATAATGCCATTTTTTGTGTTCCCATTTTATTTAGAAAAGTACCGAAAAGTATCAAATTAATTTTGGTACCGGTACCAAAACACTAGTGCATATACACCAGCTTTTTACATTGCAGTATATAGAGATAGCATAATGCAGAGTAGAATTCTATCAAATGTCAAAATGTCTGCCGGTGGCAAAGCGTGGCGAAAATGAATGACAATCTGGGAGGAGACCAACAAAACTCAATAGGTGGATAAACACCTTCAATGTAAATGAGTCAGATATCAGGGGCTGGATGAGCAGATTAATGGTATTGATGAATCCTAATTAGCGTCACGCTGGATCTAATGATGAATGCCAAGCGTTGTTAAGGAGGCAGCGTGTGTCTAAATAGACCTAGAGGCTGGATAATACGGTAATAGCTCGTGAGTCACATTCGCGATGAGAAGGAGGCCCGATGAAGTCAGAGTGCAACGCGGTGACAATGGAAAAGAAAAAGACAAGTAATTGCAAGGGTTTTGATGTTTTCTTTCTTTCGGAGAAACACTTTTAAACATAGTATATGTAATCAACATTTACTGATGCATGCTCGTTTGTGTATGACATGTTACCGCTTTCTAAAGGGGAGATAAATAAATTGAAAGACGAGACAAGATGTATTAGAGTAAAATAAATAAAATGAATGAAAATACACTACCGTTCAAAAGTTTGGGGTCACCCAAACAATTTTGTGGAATATCCTTCATTTCTAAGAACAAGAATAGACTGTCGCATTTCAGATGAAAGTTCTCTTTTTCTGGCCATTTTGAGCGTTTAATTGACCCCACAAATGTGATGCTCCAGAAACTCAATCTGCTCAAAGGAAGGTCAGTTTTGTAGCTTCTGTAACGAACTAAACTGTTTTCAGATGTGTGAACATGATTGCACAAGGGTTTTCCCAAACTTTTGAACGGTAGTGTATATATATATATATACACTACCGTTCAAAAGTTTGGGGTCACATTGAAATGTCCTTATTTTTTAAGGAAAAGCACTGTACTTTTCAATGAAGATAACTTTAAACTAGTCTTAACTTTAAAGAAATACACTCTATACATTGCTAATGTGGTAAATGACTATTCTAGCTGCAAATGTCTGGTTTTTGGTGCAATATCTACATAGGTGTATAGAGGCCCATTTCCAGCAACTATCACTCCAGTGTTCTAATGGTACAATGTGTTTGCTCATTGGCTCAGAAGACTAATTGATGATTAGAAAACCCTTGTGCAATCATGTTCACACATCTGAAAACAGTTTAGCTCGTTACAGAAGCTACAAAGCTGACCTTCGTTTGAGCAGATTGAGTTTCTGGAGCATCACATTTGTGGGGTCAATTAAACGCTCAAAATGGCCAGAAAAAGAGAACTTTCACCTGAAACTCGACAGTCTATTCTTGTTCTTAGAAATGAAGGCTATTCCACAAAATTGTTTGGGTGACCCCAAACTTTTGAACGGTAGTGTATATATATATATATATATATATATGTATATATATATATATATATATATATATATATATATATATATATATATATATATATATATATATATATATATATATATATATATATACACATAAAATATCATTGCAGATTAGACAAATTGCCTTTTCCTTACATTGAACAAAAAAAGTCTTATGTCCCCTGATGTTTAAAAACCCTGCACTGAGTCTATTTTATGTTTCCGTCATTTTTTTTCCTCTTGCACTAATTGACTAATTGCATTTGCCGCACGCTCGCCCGACATCCAAAGCCTTTTCAACCGGAAGTTTAGCGGGAAATTTAAAATTGCACTTTATAAGTTAACCCGGCCGTATTGGCATGTGTTGCAATGTTAAGATTTCATCATTGATGTATAAACTATCAGACTGCGTGGTCGGTAGTAGTGGCTTTCAGTAGGCCTTTAAGTATCTTGCCTTTGCAGTCTATTTAATTGAATATAAGTTGAAAAGAATTTGCAAATCATTGTATTCTGTTTTTATTTACCATTTACACAACGTGCCAACTTCCCTGGTTTTGGGGTTTGTAGAATTTAAAGAATTTCTGCATCGCTCCATCCCGGCCTTGCAGCCGCCCTGCCCACCCCCTCCAATGTTTTACACCTCCAATTCGAAGCAGCCACGGGATTAGTTTGTGGGATTGTCGGCTGGCATTGTGCGCTGACAGGATAGGCAGTCAAATCCCTTTTTCAGCCACCGCTACTTATGCTTGTCCCTGTGTTGTCTCTTTCAGGCAGCGGCGCCTCGCTCCACATGCATGTAATCTAGCGGACAAGGAAGAATGAAAAGAGAATTGCATGTGGATGAAGGGAGCAGAAATGGGATGACAGCGAGAAGAATGCACGGAGGTGAGAGGCAGGAGAGAGCGAGAGGTTTGAATTAGAGCTAACTTGGCTCCGTGGAAGCTCGCTGTTTGTTTCTGCTCCTTGCTAAAAGAAAAAAAACGGGCTTTATGTTTGACATCGGCGTGTGAATTATTCATCCTTAACTTCATGCCTGAATTATTGATCTCTTTAAAAAAAAACAAAAAAAAAAACAACATAAAGGCATGATGTAAGATGGTGAAAAGGATTGAGATGTCATCATTATTTACTGTTTTATCGCAAAATATCCACTAAATGGAAAATGTGACACTTAATCAGATGAAGCAAAATCTTTACTGGTGCAAAACATAAGAGTTTGGGAATAAAAATATCAAATGTACAACTGAGGAAGCATGTATGTAGAAAGTCTCTATAGCAGGGGTGTCAAACTCATTTTAGATGGGGGGCCACGTGGAGAAAAATCTACTCCCAAGTGGGCCGGACTGGTAAAACCTGTTTTGACGCCAATGGAACTGGTGCTTTAGATCATACTTGCCAACCCTCCCGTTTTTAGCGGGAGACAGCGCCTCTCCCGACAACCTCCCGGCAGAGATTTTCTCCCGACAAACTCCCGGTATTCAGCCGGAGCTGGAGGCCACGCCCCCTCCAGCTCAATGCGGACCTGAGTGGGGACAGCCTGTTCTCACGTCCGCTTTCCCATATCAGCTTGCCTGCCCAATGACGTCATAACATCTACGGCTTTTAGAGAGTAGAGTGCACAACAAGGAGAGAGAGTTCTTGGTTTCTTATGTGGGTTTATTGTTAGGCAGTTTCATTAACGTCCTCCCAGCGCGGTAACAACACACAACAACAGCAGTCACGTTTAGTCTACCGTCAAACAGTTCGTCTGCCGTAAACAGCAATGTTGTGACACTCTTAAACAGGACAATACTGCCACCTACTGGATAGCCTGCAGAACACTGAAATTCAAGTATGTCTTTTATTTATATGTATAATAAAAAATAAATAAAAATATGTATAGCTAGAATTCACTGAAAGTCAAGTATTTCATACATATATATATATATATATATATATATATATATATATATATATATATATATATATATATATATATATATATATATATATATATATATATATATATATATATATATATATATATATATATATATGTATATAATACTTGATTTGGTGAATTCTAGCTGTAAATATACTCTCCTCTTAACCACGCCCTTAGCCACGCCCCAACCACCTCCCGATATTGGAGGTCTCAAAGTTGGCAAGTATGCTTTAGATCAGGGGTCACCAACGCGGTGCCCGCGGGCACCAGGTAGCCCGTAAGGACCAGATGAGTCGCCCGCCGGCCTGTTCTAAAAATAGCAGCACTTACCAGTGAGCTGCCTCTATTTTTTAAATTGTATTTATTTACTAGCAAGCTGTTCTCGCTTTGCCCGACATTTTTAATTCTAAGAGAGACAAAACTCAAATAGAATTTGAAAATCCAAGAAAATATTTTTAAAGACTTGGTCTTTACTTGTTTAAAAAAATGCATTATTTTTTTTTACTTTGCTTCTTATAACTTTCAGAAAGACAATTTTAGAGAAAAAATACAACCTTAGAAATGATTTTAGGATTTTTAAACACACATACCTTTTTACCTTTTAAATTCCTTCCTCTTCTTTCCTGACAATTTAAATCAAGTACTTTTTTTTTTTTTAATTGTAAAGAATAATAAATACATTTTAATTTAATTCTTCATTTTAGCTTCTGTTTTTTCGACAAAGAATATTTGTGAAATATTTCTTCAAACTTATTATGATTAAAATTCAAAAAAATTATTCTGGCAAATCTAGAAAATCTGTAGAATCAAATTTAAATCTTATTTCAAAGTCTTTTGAATTTCTTTTAAAATTTTTGTTCTGGAAAATCTAGAAGAAATAATGATTTGTCTTTGTTAAAAATATAGCTTGGTCCAATTTGTTATATATTCTAACAAAGTGTAGATTGGATTTTTACCTATTTAAAACATATCATCAAAATTCTAAAATTAATCTTAATCAGGAAAAATTACTAATGATGTTCCATAAATTCTTTTTTTAAGTTCTTCTCTTCTTTTTTTCGGTTGAATTTTGAATTTTAAAGAGTCGAAATTGAAGATAAACTGTTTCAAAATGTAATTGTAATTTTTTTCGTGTTTTCTCCTCTTTTAAACCATTCAATTAAGTGTAAATATCATTAATTATTAATAATAACATAGAGTTAAAGGTAAATTGAGCAAATTGGCTATTTCTGGCAATTTATTTAAGTGTGTATCAAACTGGTAGCCCTTCGCATTAATCAGTACCCAAGAAGTAGCTCTTGGTTTCAAAAAGGTTGGTGACCCCTGCTTTAGATAGAGTAAATGGGACAATGAAAAAGGAGGATTACCTCCAAATTCTTCAGGACAACCTAAAATCATCAGCCCGGAGGTTGGGTCTTGGGCACAGTTGGGTGTTCCAACAGGACATTGACCCCAAACACACGTCAAAAGTGGTAAAGGAATGGCTAAATCAGGCTAGAATGAAGGTTTTAGAATGGCCTTCCCAAAGTCCTGACTTAAACGTGTGGACAATGCTGAAGAAACAAGTCCATGTCAGAAAACCAACAAATGTAGTTGAACTGCACCAATTTTGTCAAGAGGAGTGGTCAAAAATTCAACCAGAAGCTTGTGGATGGCTACCAAAAGTGTGAATTATTCATCCTTAACTTCATGCCTGAATTATTGATCTCTTTAAAAAAAAAAAACATAAAGGCATGATGTAAGATGGTGAAAAGGATTGAGATGTCATCATTATTTACTGTTTTATCGCAAAATATCCACTAAATGGAAAATGTGACACTTAATCAGATAAAGCAAAATCTTTACTGGTGCAAAACATAAGAGTTTGGGAATAAAAATATCAAATGTACAAATGAGGAAGCATGTCTGTAGAAAGTTTTTATAGCAGGGGTGTCAAACTCATTTTAGATGGGGGGCCACGTGGAGAAGAATCTACTCCCAAGTGGGCCGGACTGGTAAAATCACGGCACGATAAGTTAAAAATAAAGACATCTTCAGATTGTTTTCTTGGTTTAAAAATAGAACAAGCACATTGTGAAAATGTACAAATCAAAACGCTGGTTTGTTGGGGTTTTTTACACTTACATGTTGCGCTTAATAGTATTCTATCTTTATTTGTCTTTATTTATACTTTCTGAATAAATGTGATAATGTTCATCAGTCAACTCATTGGTGTTAATTTTCAATCTGTCAAGATAAAAAGATAATATCAAAATCAAATTACAGGATGTTTTTTTATTTTTATTTAATTTTTTATTTTATTTAATTTTGTCATTTAATCACCATAAAAAACACAAGATAGACTTACAATTAGTGCACCAACCCCCCAAAAAAACCTCTCTCATTCACACTCAATCACACAAAATGGTTGTTTCTTTCTGTTATTAATATTCTGGTTCCTACAATATAAGTTAAAGTACCAATGATTGTCACACACACGAGGTGTGGCGAAATTATTCTCTGCATGTGACCCATCACCTTTGATCACCCCCTGGGAGGTGAGGGGAGCAGGGAGCAGCAGCGGTGGCCGCACCAGGGAATCATTTTTGGTGATTTAACCCCCAATTCCAACCCTTGATGCTGAGTGCCAAGCAGGGAGGTAATGGGTCCCATTTTTTTATAGAACAATACAATACAGTCCGTGAAGCACACATGATTGTGTGTGCTGTGCTGCTGGTCCACTAACAGTTTCATTAATTTCTATTTTTTATGTAATTGTTTTTATATTATTTTACTTTCTTTTTTATTCAAGAAAATGTTTTTTATTTATTTATTTATCTTATTTTATTTTTATTTTTTTAAAAAGGGACCTTATCTTCACCAGACCAGGTTGCCAATGAAATTAGATTGTTTAAAGCAGGGGTGTCCAAACTTTTTCCACTGAGGGCCGCACACTGACAAATCAAAGCAAGCGGGGGCCATTTTGATATTTTTTATTCTAAAAACCAATACAATATATGTATAAAAAAAGATACATTTAGGCCTCCACTCAGACTTGATCCCGGGGACCCCAAATGGTTTTGGTCAAAAAAAATATTACAAATGTGTCATTATTTAGTATTATTATTATTATTATTATTATTATTCAAGGTTTAAATCTCTAGATCAACATTAGGTCTATCTGTCAATATAACGCTTTTTGTCAAGGAAAACCGTTTTTTTTAATGGAAAAAAACACAAAATATGCAATATTTTCCCCCAATAAAATTTGAAAGTGGAATATTTGAGATTATATAATAATTGGAGTCTTAAAAAGGTCAATAACTCATAACAACATTGATTTTAATTCATTATTTTTTTGAGCAATGACACTTAAAAAAAAAAAAAAGTCCCACTGAAATTATTGGGGATCCAAAAGGGTACTGCTCAGTAAAGTTTAAAAAAATAAATCCAACATTTTTGTTTAACTTTTACCACAATAGTCTCAAGATCAACTTCAGATCTATCCGTCAATTTTAAGTTTTATTGTTGTTTATGTTTTTTGTTTGTTCGTTTTAGGCCCTTCTTTAAAAAACGTTGTTTTTTAAATGGCAACCAAAAAATATGCAAGATTTTCCCCCCAAAATATCTCAAAGTGGAATATTTAATGTGAAGTAAATGGAGCCTTGAATAGGTCAATAATTCATAATGACATTGATTTTGATTCATGATTATTTTTTAAAGAAAGAAACAACCTTCATGGCAGCTTTGTGTTATTAGAGTAAATAATGCAACATTTTCTTGTTGCATTTACCTGTTTGCTCTTTTATACCACTTTTTATGTTTTTTATATTTTTTTTCATCGAATGTGCCGTGGGGCCATTAAAAAATTGCCTGCGGGCCGCACTTTGGACACCCCTGGTTTAAAGGGTTCTTAAAACCAGGTCCAGTCCAGATTATGTCCAGGTCGGGCTCAGCAACACACACCTTCATCTATGTACACTGAAAATTAGGGAACACCAACAACAAATTGCATATAATCCATAATTATTTATTTATTTTGCTCATTTTCCTCGACTGGTGCACTAACACCATGTGGTTTATTTAGTTTTTACATATACAGCATCATCTGCAAAGAATTGCTATTGCGACATCTAGTGGACACATTTACAACAGCAGTTTCTTTCATTCAAAAATTCCGGCTCATTTTTATAGTTGGCAAAATCATCCCGCGGCTCTATAGTAAGAGACACAATTTACAAATTTGAATGAGTAAATAGGCCCTCTGTAGTGTAGTGGTTCATATAGCTGACTTTTGTGCAATTTATGTTCAATAAATAATCTCCAAATCAACAAGCGGTTGCAACTAATAACCAATGTAGTCCTGCAAAAGTAATTGGTAGTGTAATGGTTCACATAGCTGGCTGCCTTTTGAAAGCCAACTGGGGAGGAGTATTTGTAATATAGTTGTGGAGGGAGATGTTGTCAGCGCTGCCTGCAGGAGCAAAGGTCACCGCCTCTGTCCATGGTGCTGAGGACAGAGCACCATCAGACGGGGGCGTGGCAGCGCCGACGGCGAGACACAGCTGGCAGGTGATTAGATTTCACAGGTAATACGTGTTAATCTAATCATCTGTTGTCTTTAACAGTAAGCGGCCGGGAGCAGGGGGAGAGAGAGGATACGGACGTGACTGAAAGGTCACATTCTACTGGAGAGAAAAACTTGTGTTGAAACGATATGATTAAAACCTTGTTAAAACCTGCACGCTTGGCTCCTGCGCCGTGTCTGACAGTGGGACCGCTAGGAAGCGACTTCCACGATAGTGCTCCACGTAGCCGACACCATTTTCCCTTAAACAACATTTGGTAGTGTAGTGATTCTCATAGCGTACCACGCATGGCTGCATGAGTGCTGCCTGCACTGGAGAGCTGCCGTTAATTAAAGGGGAACTGCACTTATTTTGTATAAACTTTTGGCCATCATTCACATGTATTTCTCTTTTTTGGTCTTTCTAAACAGTGAAAAACTGCTAGCAAGAAGTGGCTAACAATACAGAAGACCACTTGCATGTACACTACCGTTCAAAAGTTTGGGGTCACATTGAAATGTCCTTATTTTTGAAGGAAAAGCACTGTACTTTTCAATGAAGATAACTTTAAACTAGTCTTACCTTTAAAGAAATACACTCTATACATTGCTAATGTGGTAAATGACTATTCTAGCTACAAATGTCTGGTTTTTGGTGCAATATCTACATAGGTGTATAGAGGCCCATTTCCAGCAACTATCACTCCAGTGTTCTAATGGTACAATGTGTTTGCTCATTGGCTCAGAAGGCTAATTGATGATTAGAAAACCCTTGTTCAATCATGTTCACACATCTGAAAACAGTTTAGCTCGTTACAGAAGCTACAAAACTGACCTTCCTTTGAGCAGATTGAGTTTCTGGAGCATCACATTTGTGGGGTCAATTAAACGCTCAAAATGGCCAGAAAAAGAGAACTTTCATCCGAAACTCGACAGTCTATTCTTCTTCTTAGAAATGAAGGCTATTCCACAAAATTGTTTGGGTGACCCCAAACTTTTGAACGGTAGTGTACGTTTGTATGATTGAGATTCATTTATTCCGCTTATAAAGTCCTCTAAAAAATGATCGAAACACCGCCAACAACGTTCCATTTACATGCAGTGACCTGCATTTTCACCAAGCTATAGCGACATTGTTTTTGTAACACCTAACGCAGAGGAACTACTTTTTCTGGCGTAGTAACACTCACACTGCTCCTTCGGCTATTAGCGAATAATATGTTAGCTACTGCTGCTAATTTGCCTCTTAGTCGGTAAAAGTTATGGCTAGATTATAAATCATGCCTCACACCTGTATGGTAGAAAGCTGTGGCTATAAACCAAGAGGTTGGTTAACTTTACAAAATTCCAGATGTTACCAACTAAATCTCTTAAATAATGGAAACTGGCTTCCAACTTAAACATGTGGAAATCACTCGGAAGACTAAGCAAAATCATAGTTTGTTCTCAGCATTTTTTTTACCTGAGGATTATGCTGAATGTGTCAGAATAATTGTATCTAAGAGAGGCGAGAGGACAACAGCTGTCTTTGATCCTACCAAGCAAAAGGCTTGTAAAACTCCACTGTGTAGGATGGGAAGCGACATGAAGATCTCGGTTTCTTTGATGTATTGTAATCCACAGGAAGATTTTGTCTTGACCCGAGATCTACAAAGCGGAGAGCAAGCAGGGCCTGACTCCCCTCCAGGCACCTTTTCTTTGAACTGTTTTGTGACCAGCAGCTGTTTACAACCCCCTTCCTTTGGAAACAGCTGTTGCCATGTAATCAGGGACAGTCCAAATAAAAGAGGAGGCGTACAGTCTTTCATCAGAGCGTGGTGGGAGACTGTGCAAGACGTTTCTCCTCAATTGAGCCAAATTGAATTATGTCTCTGTTTAATTCCTTGCTTCTTTGTCTGTTTAATAGATGTCATCAGTGTTTGAACCTGACAGAATGTAACAGCTCAACTGGAACCACAAGACTTGTGGTGAAAGATACAACCATTCCATTAGTCGGCATCTGCAGTGATAGTGGATATTGTAAGTGACTGTTTTGTTATGTTGTCTATTAAACGTATAGGACTAGAGCTGAATGGCCTCCCTTTTTACTTCAGTGTAGCTGGATTTGCTTACTACCTATTTGAAATTTGAAGCTCATCCTCTGTATATTCAGGCTCAAAAATATAACATTTTGGATCTTCATTCGTCCTAAAGTTGCTGTCATATCTCACAACGTGGTAGCACACAAAGAGCTGTAGTTGTTGACGGAAGTAGCGTTCATTGCTATATTCGCTCTGGGAAACCACTGGCCTAGGAAAGAAGTTCTGGTAATGCTTAAAATGAGCAAAATGTTGTAAATATTAAAACCCCCAAAACCAGTGAAGTTGGCACGTTGTGTAAATGGTAAATAAAAACAGAATACAATGATTTGCAAATCCTTTTCAACTTATATTCAATTGAACAGACTGCAAAGACAAGAGACTTAACGTTCGAACTGGAAAACGTTGTTTTTTGCAAATATTAGCTCTTTTGGAATTTGATGCCTGCAACACGTTTCAAAAAAGCTGGCACAAGTGGAAAAAGAAGACACAGGTGAACAGGCTCATTGGGAACAGGTGTGTGCCATGATTGGGTATAAAAGCAGCTTCCATTAAATTCTCAGTCATTCACAAACAAGGATGGTGCAAGGGTCACCACTTTGTGAACAAATTATCGAAGGGTTTAAAAACAACATTTCTCAACGAGCTATTGCGAATAATTTAGGAATTTCACAATCCACGGTCCGTAATATCATCAAAAGGTTCAGAGAATCTGGAGAAATCACTGCACGTAAGCGATGATATTACGGACCTTCGATCCCTCAGGCGGTACTGCATCAAAAAGTGACATCGGTGTGTAAAGGATATCACCACATGGGCTCAGGAACACTTCAGAAAACCACTGCCAGTAACTACAGTTGGTCGCTACATCTGTAAGTGCAAGTTAAAACTCTACTATACAAAGCGAAAGCCATTTATCAACAACACCCAGAAACGCCGCTGGCTCATCTGGGCCCATCTAAGATGGACTGATGCAAAGTGAAAAAGTGTTCTGTGGTCCACATTTCAAATTATTTTTGGAAACTGTGGACGTCGTGTTCTGCGGACCAAAGAGGAAAAGAACCATCCAGATTGTTAAGCTACAAAAATTGGTCTCCTCAGTTCCCAAACGTTTACTGAGTGTTGTTAAAAGGAAAGGCCATGTAACACAGTGGTAAAAATGCCCCCGTGCCAACTTTTTTACAATGTGTCGCGGCCATTAAATTCTAAGTTAATGATTATTTGCAAAACAAAAAATTAAGTTTTTCAGTTCTTACATTAAATATCTTGTCTTTGCAGTCTATTCAATTGGATATAAGTTGAAAAGGATTTGCTAATCATTGTATACTGGTTTTATTTACGAATTACACAACGTGCCAAAATATATACACTACCGTTCAAAAGTTTGGGGTCACCCAAACAATTTTGTGGAATAGCCTTCATTTCTAAGAACAAGAATAGACTGTCGAGTTTCAGATGAAAGTTCTCTTTTTCTGGCCATTTTGAGCGTTTAGTTGACCCCACAAATGTGATGCTCCAGAAACTCAATCTGCTCAAAGGAAAGTCAGTTTTGTAGCTTCTGTAACGAGCTAAACTGTTTTCAGATGTGTGAACATGATTGCACAAGGGTTTTCTAATCATCAATTAGCCTTCTGAGCCAATGAGCAAACACATTGTACCATTAGAACACTGGAGTGATAGTTGCTGGAAATGGGCCTCTATACACCTATGTAGATATTGCACCAAAAACCAGACATTTGCAGCTAGAATAGTCATTTACCACATTAGCAATGTATAGAGTGTATTTCTTTAAAGTTAAGACTAGTTTAAAGTTATCTTCATTGAAAAATAAGGACATTTCAATGTGACCCCAAACTTTTGAACGGTAGTGTATATATATATATATATATATATATATATATATATATATATATATATATATATATATATATATATATATATATATATATATATATATATATATATATATATATATATATATATTTTTTTTTTTTTTTTTTTTGTATTATTATTATTTTTTTTAATTTGTGCTTACTAGTCCTTTTTCTACCGTCTCTTAGCCACTCAGGCAAATCATATTGTCTAAAAATGCATTTTACCATCGATAACGTGACATGCAGCAAGTGCGCTCTTTAAGCCAATTAGTGCGCGAGGAATATATATATATATATATATATATATATATATATATATATATATATATATATATATATATATATATATATATATATATATATATATATATATATATATATATATATATATATATATATATACACACACACACATATAGACACATACATATATACACATATACATATATATTTACATATATACACATATACATATATATTTACATATATACACATATACATATATATATATATATATATATATATATATATATATATATATATATATATATATATATATATATATATATATATATACACACATATAGACACATACATATATACACATATACATATATATTTACATATATACACATATACATATATATATATATATGCATGGACATATACATATACATATATACACACACTTATATACACATTTACATATACATATATACACACACACACACACATTTACATATAATATATATATATATTTATATATATATATATATATATATATATATATATATATATATATATATATATATATATATATATATATATATATATATATATATATATATATAGCGGCCCCCAGCCAAATTGTTTTACCCAAATGCGGCCCCGGAGTCAAAAAGTTTGGGTACCACTGGCATACACACTTAGATCATGCATAGAAAACATTATTTTTTTAGAGGGCTTCATAGGAGAAATAATTCAATGTATTGCTGGCAGGTTTTCACTATTTAAAAAGTACAGAAAAGACGCGTGTTCTTGTCTCACATAGGGAGTGTGAATGATGGGCAACATTACAAAAAAAAACAGTGTCTCTTTCATGCACTGTGATATTACTTGGCAAGCTGCACGCTTACTACTACTCAAGTAACTTACTAATGACTTGTACAGCATATCCTGTGTATAATTGTCCTTTCTACAGTCTTGTCCCTTGAGGAAATAAAAGGGTTGCTGAAATATGAGGGGTGAGTTGACTTTTTGTTTTTGGATATTGCATAAACAAATGTTGAGCATTAACTTTAAAGGCCTACTGAAATGCGATTGTCTTATTTAAACGGGGACAGCAGGTCCATTCTTTGTGTCATACTTGATCATTTCGCGATATTGCCATATTTTTGCTGAAAGGATTTAGTAGAGAACATCGACTTTTGGTCGCTGATAAAAAAGCCTTGCCTGTACCGGAAGTAGCGTGACGTCACAGGTTGTGGAGCTCCTCACATCTGCACATTGTTTACAATCATGGCCACAAGCAGCGAGAGCGATTCGGACCGAGAAAGCGACGATTTCCCCATTAATTTGAGAGAGGATGAAAGATTTGTGGATGAGGAAAGTGAGAGTGAAGGATTAGAGGGCAGTGGAAGCGATTCAGATAGGGAAGATGCTGTGAGAGGCGGGTGGGACCTGATATCCAGCTGGGAATGACTAAAACAGTAAATAAACACAAGACATATATATACTCTATTAGCCACAACACAACCAGGCTTATATTTAATATGCCACAAATTAATCCCGCATAACAAACACGTACCCTCCCGTCCATATAACCCGCCAATACAAATCAAACACCCGCACAACACACTCAATCCCACAGCCCAAAGTACCGTTCACCTCCGCAAAGTTCATACAGCACATATATTTCCCCAAAGTTACGTACGTGACATGCACATAGCGGCACGCACGTACGGGCAAGCGTTCAAATGTTTGGAAGCCGCAGCTGCGTACTCACGGTACCGCATATCCAACTCAAAGTCCTCCTGGTAAGAGTCTATGTTGTCCCAGTTCTCCACAGGCCAATGGTAAAGCTTGACTGTCATCTTTCGGGAATGCAAACAATGAAACACCGGCTACGTGTTTGTGTTGCTGCAGCCGGCCGCTAATACACCGCTTCCCACCTACAGCTTTCTTCTTTGCTGTCTCCATTGTTCATTAAACAAATTGCAAAAGATTCACCAACACAGATGTCCAGAATACTGTGGAATTTTGCGATGAAAACAGACGACTTAATAGCTGGCCACAATGCTGTCCCAAAATGTCCGCTACACTCCGTGACGTCACGCGCAAACGTCATCATACCGAGACGTTTTCGGCAGGATATTTCGCGGGAAATTTAAAATTGCACTTTACTAATCTAACCCGGCCGTATTGGCATGTGTTGCAATGTTAAGATTTCATCATTGTTGTATAAACTATCAGACTGTGTGGTCGGTAGTAGTGAGTTTCAGTAGGCCTTTAAGTACCAAGGTTAAAGCTGTTGCTCTGAAGAAATAACAAAACAAGACGTGATATATTTTGTTTTCCTTGGTCTCCGGGGTGTTATTCTCTTTGTGGATAGTAGCATATGACAGAAGTATAGTTTGAAAATATCCAGCGGGCCGCATTGAAATTATAATTAAGTTGTATTATGCCACGGTAGACCAATTAACTGCCTTTTTTTATGCTGTATCGCAAGACACGTGTCACGTGACTTCAAACTTGACACCTCATTGGCTGGTTCTGAGAATGGATCGATTGCTTCGATCTTAATTTATCAGAAGTGAATCTTGCTGTGAATCTTGGGACAAATGAAGATCCAAAATGGTATATTTTTGAGCCTGAATATACAGAGGATGAGCTGTAATGAAACAACTGGAATTTTGTGACGCATTACATTGTATCGTCTGCATGTTCGAAATAAACTGAACTTAACTGCTTTTTGAAACAGCGATCTTTCCGACACTGAATTTTTTGGCACTAAATTTTTTAGCACTGAATTTTTTTACACTGAGTTTTTCTACACTGATTTTTTTTCCACACTAAATTTTTACACATTGATTATTTTTACACTGAATATTTATACACTGAGTTTGTAAACACTGACATTTTTCACACTGAATTTTTATACACTAAATAACAAAACACTGATATTTTTTTATACACTGTATTCCAAAACACTCATCTTTTCTCCAATGAAATTGATAGCATAATCAATTCACAAAAATTCAAATGCAAAAAATGCAGTTACATAAATTAAAAAAAAAAAGACACAAATGAACCTCCATATATAGCAACGTAGCATAACAGGGTGTTTCTGTTGGTATGAATGGGCGGATTGATGGAAGGATGGGCGATGTTTAGCCTGTGATTCCCTTAGCAGAATGAAATAAAGAGACCTCCCATCCTTCACTCTCTCTCTCTCCTTCTTGCTACCCATCGCCTCTCTCTTTTGTTTACTTTGTTATCCCCGTGCTGCAGCAGCCAGTGTGACGCTTACATACATCTTTCTGTGGGTGTAACTGTGTGTGTGGGTTTTCTGGCAATGCTTACTTAATGGGGACATCACTCTGTTTACACAGTCACCTTTAGGGGACCTCTGACAGTATGGGGACAAAAAAAAACAGGTCCCCTAAAAGAAAACCTTTTTAAATGATAGCCAGATCCATTCTGAAGATACCTAAGTGATTTTTAAGCTTTGACCCATAAAACATATTTACTGGTTAGTTTTGAGTGTGAGACATTTGTTGACATTTGTTGTTATGGGTCATATTTAATTTGAACTTTTTTGTTTTTTAAATGGTCCTCAGTAGTCACGTACAAATTTGTGTGAATTATGCAAAATTATTTTAATTTGGTCCCCATGAACCATATTAACTCTTTTTCCCCAGGGTCCCCAGTAAGAATGATCAGCACATTACTTCATCAATCTAGAGATTTAAAGACGTGTATGAGCTAACTGGGCAGTGGCCATTTGACCTATTTCAGCTTTCTCTGTTGCGGGCCCCAAACTCTGGAACGATCTCCCACTCCATGTGAGACAGGCCCCTTCTTTGGCTATTTTTAAGACCCTTCTTAAAACCCATTTTTATGCACTGGCTTTTAACCCAGCATGAGACTTTAAACTGTTTTTAACTTTTTTTTTTTTTTTTTTTTTTTTTTTTTTTTAAACTGTTTTTAACTTTTTTTTTTTTTTTTTTTTTTTTTTTTTTTAAACTGTTTTTTACTTTTAACTGCTTTTTATCCAACAAATTGTTCTTGGGGTGATTTTGTATTTGCTTTTTTAATGTGTATTTTACTTCTGTTTTAAATTTTATTTTTTAGTCTGTCCTTTGCTTTTATTTCTTTGTTTTTCAACTGTGGTTGTTTTTAAAGGGCTTTATAAATAAAGTTGGTATGGTATGGTATGGTATGGTATTTTTTTTTTTTTAATGCCTCCACAACCTGTAGAAAGGGTGGTCCCCACAAGTGATGATCAAAAACTTGGTCCCCATTCCAAATGATAACCAGTATGTGTGTGTGTGTGTGTGTGTGTGTGTGTGTGTGTGTGTGTGTGTGTGTGTGTGTGTGTGTGTGTGTGTGTGTGTGTGTGTGTGTGTGTGTGTGTGTGTGTGTGTGTGTGTGTGTGTGTGTGTGTGTGTGCTGACAGAGGCACAGGGCCCAGACACTTGGAATCATTTAGTGGAAATCTCGAGTGTGGGAGGAGAGGAATGTGTGCCCAGATAAAAGAAGGAAAAAGTAAAAGAAAAGAAAAGCAAAAAGAGGGGGCGGTGAGATAGATACAGCGAGACAGACAGAGAGAGAGGCACGTGAGATGGATGGATGGATGGATGGATGGATGGATGGATGGATGGATGGATGGATGGATGGATGAAGAGAAGTTGAAGACAAGGGCAAAATCAGAAGGATGCAAATGATAGACAGTGGGAGAAAGAAGAGGGGGGAAAAACGGTTCAGAGGAAAGTACAAGCGGCCCACTCCTTACATACTGTTCTCTATTAAGCTGAGTTTTATTTAAATGGATGCTCCGGGTCTCGCTTCTGGCGTGGGGGGGAGGGCATCTACTCCGAACACAATGCTGCCTACACACACCTCACAGTGACAGGCGAAATGGAGGACAGGGAATAGATGATTAAAAAAAGGAGAATAAATGAAGGTAGAGGGTGTGAAGCCTCGCTTCCATTATTAGCACAAAACAGCTTTAGTTCAAATAGAAATGAGATTAAAACCAGACTACACAGAGATCGGGAAAAAGTGTTGACTTGTTCTAACTGTCAAGACTTGGACTATGGCGTGGTTTGTTCTCCCGTGGTGCAAATGATTTGGACCGGACATGGCGTGAAGTTAAATACATGATTTAATAATAACACTCAAAAAAAGGAATAAACAAAAGGCGCGCACAATGGCGGAAGTACAAAACTTGGCTATAAAAACAAAAACTCGCACAAAGGCAGAACTGTGGACAAAAAACAAAACTTGCAAACTATGGCATGAATAAAGAAAACTTACTTGGACGAGAAAAGGGCATGAAAAAGAGCAGCATGGATCATAAGGGTGTGTAGAGAGTGTGATGTCGCCAGGCTGACTTCGTGGCAACAATGGGCTTAAATAATAGTGACATGATTAGTGAAAACAGGTGCGTGACTCAAAACGTGAAACAGGTGCGTGACATGACAGGTGAAAACTAATGGGTTGCTATGGTGACAAAAGAAACAAAAGTGCACAAAGAGTCCAAAAACCAAAACCGAACATGACTAAAACAAAACATCATCACACAGACATGACCGAGCCCCGCCCTTAAGGACAGATACCGGATGTCCATAAAATAAAAACAAAACAATGATCAATAGTCATGGGAGGGCGGGAGGGGGACATGGCGGTGGGTCGCCAGACCACGTGTCCCCGTATCCACCGGGGCAGAGTTAGGTGGCGGCGACGCGTAGAGCGCTGCTGTTCCAGACGAGGTGGGCTACCTGGGAATGGCCACATTCGTGGCCGACGAGGAGGTCGGCGTACTTGGCGTGGCGGACGCCCGTGGAATGGCCACATCCGTGGCCGATGAGGAGGTGGATGCATCGTCATCGTGGCAGGCGGCGAAGCTTGGCGTGGTGCGTCAGGCAGCGAAGCTTGGAGTGGCGCGTCAGGCGGCGAAGCTTGGCGTGGCGCGTCTTGGCATGGCGAAGCTTGGCGTGGCGCGTCTTGGCATGACGAAGCTTGGCGTGGCGCGTCTTGGCATGACGAAGCTTGGCGTGGCGGGTCTCGGCATGACGAAGCTTGGCGTGGCGGGTCTCGGCATGACGAAGCTTGGCGTGGCGGGTCTCAACATGACGAAGCTTGGCGTGGCGGGTCTCGGCATGACGAAGCTTGGCGTGGCGGGTCTCGGCATGACGAAGCTTGACATGGAGGGTCTTGGTCTTGGCATGGAGGGTCTTGGTCTTGGCATGGAGGGACTTGGTCTTGGCATGGAGGGACTTGGTCTTGGCATGGAGGGACTTGGTCTTGGCATGGAGGGATTTGGTCTTGGATTTGGTCTTGGCTTGGGTCTTGGCGTCGTGGAGCTGCGACTGGCGGCACTTGGCGTCGTGGAGCTGCGACTGGCGGCACTTGGCGTCGTGGAGCTGCGACTGGCGGAACTTGGCGTCGTGGAGCTGCGACTGGCGGCACTTGGCGTCGTGGAGCTGCGACTGGAACTTGCGTGGGTGCAGGTACTGGACCCTGCCGTGGAGCTGGTACCGGAACTTGTCGTGGTGCTGCTGGTGCTAGCCTTGGACTTGGTCGTGGAGCTGGCCGTGGTGCAGGTGGAGGTGGCCTAGCTGGGGGTTGCGGCTCTGCAGGCCGGAAGACTGGTGGTGGTGGCCGGACCGGAGGTTGCGGCTTGGCGTGGCGATGCTGAGCCACGCCACCTGAACAGTTCCGGCCCTAGCCCCACCCTCAAGGAGCGGATACAAGATGCGCTCCCCGCTGTCTGGAACCTTTTTTTGGGGGTGGGTGGAGGGAGGTCAGGAGGGGGGAAAAATCCTCCCCTCTAAATTGTCCAAAAAGTCTTTCTTTCCCCCCCACCTGGGCTTTTGTGAGTGAAAACATTTTTTGTGACTTGGGCGTGGCTTGAGTCCTGGGGGCCGGGCATGGAATTTGGGTGGCTTGGATTGACAGGATCTGATTTCTAAAAACATGTCTTGGTAATGCTTGATCGTGGTCTTTGAGTCTTTTTTTGGAGGCAGGTGATCAAAAGTAAAAGAGTTGAAAAAAAAATCCTGGTCTGTGACGTCTTCTTGGAGCTGCCAGGCTGACGGCCGTCTATATCCGACAGGAGGGGGAGGAGTTTTAGGGTGCGCCGCGTGCTGTCCGCTCGCCTTCCCTGACGTCCCTTTTGATACTTTTCTAAATTAAGGGGATCACAAAAAATTGCATTTTTTGGCTTTATTTTTGTCACGGCGCATGCGCAATCCCGTATGTCATCTGCGGCAAGCGCGCCGGGACACGCCCCTGCTCGCTCTTCCCGCATTGCGGCCACGCGCCTGAACGGCTGCAGGCAATCATCAATCAGCGCACCTGCGTCTGATGAGGGCAGACAGCATAAAGACCTGCGGACCCAAAGATCCAGTGTCGGAACGTAGTTCACTCTTTGTAGTAAGCATCCCGTCTCTGGCTTCCCTCCTCGTACCTGCTCTCTGTGCTTTCCCTCTGCCCGTGTCTTATGTCCTCTATGTTCCCCGCAGTGATCCCTCTGTATCCTGTGATCGAGTTGTGCGCCTCGACTCCCCTCCGGACTTTGGACCGCTTCCCTCGATCCTCGACCCTCGCTTGGACACGGACCTCGTCGCCTCTCTCCAGCCTCCAATCTCTCGCTTGCCCTCTGGACTTCTGAAGGATTCATCCAACACGCAAGTACAACACCCGCTGGTAACATTCACATTGCTAATACTTCACATCGTCTTGCACCATTCACTTATAGTAGCATACACACCCCAGCATATCATCAGCTTCAATAAACCTATTGAACTGATTCCCGCCGTTGTGTCGTCTCCTTCCCCCACCGTATGTAGCACTTTTAGTAGTAAGTAAACAAACAAAGGGTCCTAATTTAGTCTGCTGACATATGCAGTAACTTATTGTGTCATTTTACATTCAATTATTTTGTCAACATTATTAAGGACAAGTGGTAGAAAATGAATTATTAATCTATTTGTTCATTTACTGTTAATATCTGCTTACTTTCTCTTTTAACATGTTCTATCTACACTTCTGTTAAAATGTAATAATCACTTATTCTTCTGTTGTTTGGATACTTTACATTAGTTTTGGATGATACCAAAAATGTGGGTATCAATCCGATACCAAATAGTTACAGGATCATACATTGGTCATATTCAAAGTCCTCATGTGTCCAGGGACGTATTTACTGAGTTTATAAACATAATATACATTTACGAAAGAAGAAATCATAATCATAGTAGTATCGACTAGATACACTATTGTACTTGGTATCATTACAGTGGATGTCAGGAGTAAATCCACCAATGGCGTTTGTTTACATTGTGACGCCAGTGAGCTACGGTGTGTAGTGAAGCATGTTTAGCTATTCCTCGTCCTGCAGGGATGATACTTGTAAGAAACGTACTTTATTTGTCGCCATGGAGGCGAGGATTAGTCATTTAGAAGTAGCTAAAACACTGCCGACTGGGGCAGGATGTTAGCCGCTAGCTAGCTAGCCATTTCTTAAAGCACCTCTTCCTGAGGGCGTTTCAGTGTTATAACTTCACCTTTATCGTTAGTTTTCAAGCCAAAATGCGTCCGTTCTCCCTTTTTTGTCTACACACTGTGTCTGCTTGTAAGTACTCTGTGATTGTGCGCTGCCGAACATAATCCTCTGCTCGTAAACCAGCAGTGTCACAACGCGGTGTGGCGGACCGGCTTTTCAGAGGAATATGATTCATTAGTATTGCAGTACTATACTAATACCGGTATACCGTACAACCCTAATATACATATGTATCATCCATCCATCTTCTTCCGCTTATCCGAGGTCGGGTCTGTGGGGCAGCAGCCTAAGCAGGGAAGCCCAGACTTTCCTCTCCCCAGCCACTTCGTCCAGCTCCTCCCGGGGGATCCCGAGGCGTTCCCAGGCCAGCCGGGAGACATAGTCTTCCCAACGTGTCCTGGGTCTTCCCCGTGGCCTCCTACCGGTTGGACGTGCCCTAAACACCTCCCGAGGGAGGCGTTCGGGTGGCATCCTGACCAGATTCCCGAACCACCTCATCTGGCTCCTCTCGATGTGGAGGAGCAGTGGCTTTACTTTGAGCTCCCCCCGGATGGCAGAGCTTCTCACCCTATCCCAAAGGAAGAGCCCCGCCCCCCGGCGGAGGAAACTCATTTCCGCCGCCTGTACCCGTGATCTTGTCCTTTCGGTCATAACCCAAAGCTCATGACCATAGGTGAGGATGGGAACGTAGCTCGACCGGTAAATTGAGAGCTTTGCCTTCCGGCTCAGCTCCTTCTTCACCACAACGGACCGATACAGCGTCCCCATTACTGAAGACGCCGCACCGATCCACCTGTCGATCTCACGATCCACTTTTCCCTCACTCGTGAACAAGACTCCTAGGTACTTGAACTCCTCCACTTGGGGCAGGGTCTCCTCCCCAACCCGGAGATGGCACTCCACCCTTTTCCGGGCGAGAACCATGGACTCTGACTTGGAGGTGCTGATTCTCATCCCAGTCACTTCACACTCGGCTGCGAACCGATCCAGTGAGAGCTGAAGATCCTGGCCAGATGAAGCCATCAGGACCACATCATCTGCAAAAAGCAGAGACCTAATCCTGCAGCCACCAAACCTAGTCCCCTTAACGCCTTGACTGCGCCTAGAAATTCTGTCCATAAAAGTTATGAACAGAATCGGTGACAAAGGGCAGCCTTGGCGGAGTCCAACCCTCACTGGAAACGTGTCTGACTTACTGCCGGCAATGCGGACCAAGCTCTGACACTGATCGTACAGGGAGCGGACAGCCACAATCAGACAGTCCAATACCCCATACTCTCTGAGCACTCCCCACAGGACCTCCCGTGGGACACTGTCGAATGCCTTCTCCAAGTCCACAAATCACATGTAGACTGGTTGGGCAAACTCCCATGCACCCTCAAGGACCCTGCCGAGATTATAGAGCTGGTCCACAGTTCCACGACCAGGACGAAAACCACACTGTTCCTCCTGAATCCGAGGTTCGACTATCCGGCGTAGCCTCCTCTCCAGTACACCCGAATAGACCCTACCGGGAAGGCTGAGGAGTGTGATCCCACGATAGTTGGAACACACCCTCCGGTTCCCCTTCTTAAAGAGAGGAACCACCACCCCGGTCTGCCGATCCAGAGGTACCGCCCCCGATGTCCATGCGATGCTGCAGAGTTTTGTCAACCAAGACAGCCCCACAGCATCCAGAGCCTTAAGGAACTCCGAGCGGATCTCATCCACCCCCGGGGCCTTGCCACCGAGGAGCTTTTTAACTACCTCAGCAACCTCAGCCCCAGAAATAGGAGAGCCCACCACAGATTCCCCAGGCACTGCTTCCTCATAGGAAGACGTGTCGGTGGGATTGAGGAGGTCTTCGAAGTATTCCCTCCACCGATCCACAACATCCGCAGTCGAGGTCAGCAGAACACCATCCTCACCATACACGGTGTTGACAGTGCACTGCTTCCCCTTCCTGAGGCGGCGGATGGTGGTCCAGAATCGCTTCGAAGCCGTCCGGAAGTCGTTTTCCATGGCCTCGCCGAACTCCCCCCATGTCTGAGTTTTTGCCTCTGCGACCGCTGAAGCCGCACACCGCTTGGCCTGTCGGTACCTGTCCGCTGCCTTCGGAGTCCTATGAGCCAAAAGAACCCGATAGGACTCCTTCTTCAGTTTGACGGCATCCCTCACCGCCGGTGTCCACCAACAGGTTCTAGGATTATCGCCACGACAGGCACCAACTACCTTGCGGCCACATCTCCAATCAGCCGCCTCGACAATAGAGGCACGGAACATGGTCTACTCGGACTCAATGTCCAGCACCTCCCTCGTGACATGTTCAAAGTTCTTCCGGAGGTGGGAATTGAAACGCTCTCTGACAGGAGACTCTGCCAGACGTTCCCAGCAGACCCTCACAATGCGTTTGGGCCTGCCAGGTCTGTCCGGCATCCTCCCCCACCATCGCAGCCAACTCACCACCAGGTGGTGATCGGTAGAAAGCTCCGCCCCTCTCTTCACCCGAGTGTCCAAAACATGAGGCCGCAAATCCGATGACACAACTACAAAGTCGATCATGGAACTGCGGCCTATGGTGTCCTGGTGCCAAGTGCACATATGGACACCCTTATGCTTGAACATGGTGTTTGTTATTAAGATTAAGATTCATCTTAATCTTAGGACAATCTGTGACGAGCACAAAAGTCCAATAACAAAACACCACTCGGGTTCAGATCCGGGCGGCCATTCTTCCCAATCACGCCTCTCCAGGTTTCACTGTCATTGCCAACATGAGCGTTGAAGTCCCCCAGTAGGACAAGGGAATCACCCGGGGGAGCACTTTCCAGTACTCCCTCGAGTGTATCCAAAAAGGGTGGGTACTGTGAACTGCTGTTTGGTGCGTAAGCACAAACAACAGTCAGGACCCGTCCCCCCACCCGAAGGCGGAGGGAGGCTACCCTCTCGTCCACCGGGTTGAACTCCAACGTGCAGGCTTTGAGCCGGGGGGCAACAAGAATTGCTACCCCAGCTCGTCGCCTCTCACTGCTTTCAACGCCAGTGTGGAAGAGAGTCCAGCCCCTCTCGAGAGAACTGGTTCCAGAGCCCTTGCTGTGTGTCGAGGTGAGTCCGACTATATCCAGCCGGAACTTCTCTACTTCATGCTCAAGCTCAGGCTCCTTCCCCCCCAGCGAGGTGACGTTCCACGTCCCAAGAGCTAGCTTGTGTAGCAGAGGATCGAACCGCCAAGTGCCCTGCCTTGGGCTGCCGCCCAGCTCACAATGCACCCGACCTCTATGGCCCCTCCCATGAGTGGTGAGCCCATTGGAAGGTATACATATGTAATATGAACATATTTCCACATAGCATCCAAATAGGGATGCTATTAGAAAAAAAAAAAAGACATATGCAGCCCGATGCCAAAATACACACCATAAATGAAGAGATTTAGGATGATAACATCATAGCATATCAAAGCATTCACCTGGCACCATACAAATATGAATGGTATTAGAAAAATAACATACTGTACCTACATTGAAAGATGTACACATTCGGATCATAAAGGGAACAATTTTAGTTCAGTTCAGTTCCAGTTTATTTGGAACATGCATACGATACAATGTAATGCATCACATATTTCCAGTTGTTTCATAACAGCACGTCCGAGAAGGGGTAGGAAGAAGCAGAGCTTATTTAATCCTACCCCTTTTCATACCGTAGCAATTTTATCCCATTTCCTTGTTCTCTGTAACAGAACAGTGAATAAATAAATACCGTATTTTCCGCACCATAAGCCGCCCCGTGTTATAAGCCGCACCTTCAATGAATGGCATATTTCAAAACTTTGTTTACCTATTAGCCGCACCGGGGTTATTAGCCGCACCTACGCTACGCTAAAGGGAATGTCAAAAAAACAGTCAGATGGAGGTCAGTCAAACTTTAATATATTAAAAACCAGCGTTCTAACAACTCTGTTCACTCCCAAAATATAATGTGCAATCATGTAACGTGCAAATGTGCAATCACAAAAATAGTAACACTCAAAATAGTGCAGAGCAGAGCAATAGCAACATCAATAACTCAACGTTGCTCGAACGATAATGTCACACAACACACAAAATAAACATTTAAAGCTCACTTTCTGAAGTCATTCTTCATCCATAAATCCCTCGAATTCTTCTTCTTCGGTGTCTGAATTAAAAAGTTGGGCGAACACGGCATCCAAAATGGCCGGCTCCGTCTCGTCGAAGTCATCAGAGTCAGTGTCGCTGTTGTTGTCCAGCAGTTCCGTGAATCCTGCCTTCCGGAAAGCTCGGACCACAGTTGAGACCGATATATCCGCCCAGGCATTTACAATCCACTGGCAGATGTTGGCGTATGTTGTCCGGCGCTGTCTCCCTGTTTTAGTGAAGGTGTGCTCGCCTTCGGTCATCCATTGTTCCCACGCCGTTCGCAGTCGAGCTTTAAATGCCCTGTTGACACCAATATCCAGTGGTTGGAGTCCTTTGGTTAATCCACCCGGAATGACGGCGAGTGTTGAATTAGTGTGTTTCACTTGTTTTTTTACACCATCAGTGATGTGGGCATGCGTGAAGTCGTAAATCAACAAGGACGGAGCTGCGTGAAAAAAGCCACCCGGTCTCTTCACATACACTTCTTTCAACCACTCGCTCATCTTTTCCTCATCCATCCATCCCTTCGAGTTAGCCTTTATGATAATGCCGGCTGGAAAGTTCTCTTTTGGCAAGGTCTTCCTTTTGAAAATAACCACGGGTGGAAGTTTCTGTCCATTAGCATGGCAAGCTAGGACCACTGTGAATGACGACTTCTCATGCCCTGTGGTGCGAATATTTACCGTACGTGCTCCTGAGCCTAGTCTATAAAATCCGCTACACCTCCCTGATACCGAAGTACATGTCAAACTACTTCCTTAACGTAAATGACCGCCATAACCACAACACCAGGGGGTGCTCCACTAACCACGTTAAACCCAGATTCCGAACTAACAAAGGTCTTAACTCATTCTCTTTCTATGCCACATCAATGTGGAATGCGATCCCAACAGGTATAAAAGAAAGGGCATCTCTATCCTCCTTCAAAACCGCAATAAAAGTTCACCTCCAGGCAGCTACAACCCTAAACTAACACCCTCCCCGGATTGCTAATAATCAAATGTAAACAATCAAATGCAGATACTTTTTCTTTTTCTTATGCCTTCTGATCTCTCTCTCTCTCTCTCTCTCTCTCTCTCTCTCTCTCTCTCTCTATGTCCACTACTTGATGTCCATACCCCCCCCCCCCACCCCCCCTCCACACCCCTGATTGTAAATAATGTAAATAATTCAATGTGATTATCTTGTGTGATGACTGTATTATGATGATAGTATATATGATAGTATATATCTGTATCATGAATCAATTTAAGTGGACCCCGACTTAAACAAGTTGAAAAACTTATTCGGGTGTTACCATTTAGTGGTCAATTGTACGGAATATGTACTTCTCTGTGCAACCTACTAATAAAAGTCTCAATCAATCAATCAATCAATCCTGTTTTATCCACGGTGCGGTTCACAGGAATATCAAAAGTGAGGGGAACCTCGTCCATGTTGATGATGTGCTCTGGCCGGATCTTTTTACCAGCTATCTTGTTTTTACAATATGCGCGAAAAGTAGCCAGCTTTTCTTGAAAGTCTTTTGGTAGTTGCTGTGAAATAGTAGTCCGTGTGAGGACGGAGAGATTGCGTCTTTTCATGAACCGAAAACACCAAGAAGCACCACCTTTAAAGGCCTACTGCAACCCACTACTACCGACCACGCAGTCTGATAGTTTATATATCAATGATGAAATCTTAACATTGCAACACATGCCAATACGGCCTTGTTAACTTATAAAGTGACATTTAAAACTTCCCGGGAAATATCCGGCTGAAACGTCGCGGTATGATGACGTATGCGCGTGACGAAGTCAGAGTAACGGAAGTTATGGTACCCCGTACAATCCTATACAAAAAGCTCTGTTTTCATTTCATAATTCCACAGTATTTTGGACATCTTTTGCAATTTGTTTAATGAACAATGAAGGCTGCAAAGAAGACAGTTGTAGGTGGGATCGGTGTATTAGCAGCGGACTACAGCAACACAACCAGGAGGACTTTGTTGGAGCGCTAGCCGTGCTAGTCGCCGACCTCACCTTGACTTCCTACGTCTCCGGACCGCCAAACGCATCGGGTGAAGTCCTTCGTCCTTCTGCCGATCGCTGGAACGCAGGTGAGCACGGGTGTTGATGAGTAGATGAGGGCTGGCTGGCGTAGGTGGAGAGCTAATGTTTTTAGCATAGCTCTGTGAGGTCCCGTTGCTAAGTTGCTAAGTTAGCTTCAATGGCGTCGTTAGCACAGCATTGTTAACCTTCGCCAGCCTGGAAAGCATTAACCGTGTATTTACATGTCCACGGTTTAATAGTATTGTTGATTTTCTATCTATCCTTCCTTCTATCCTTTATTTTTTTGTTTCTATATGCAGTTAAAGCACGATGCTATCACGTTAGCTCGTAGCTAAAGCATTTCGCCGATGTATTGTCGTGGAGATAAAAGGCACTGAATGTCCATTTCGCGTTCTCGACTCTCATTTTCAAGAGGATATAGTATCCGAGGTGGTTTAAAATACAAATCTGTGATCCACAATAAAAAAAGGAGAGTGTGGAATCCAATGAGCCAGCTTGTACCTAAGTTACGGTCAGAGCGAAAAAAGATACGTCCATCACTGCCTCTCAAGTCCTTCACTGTAACGTTCCTCATCTACGAATCTTTCATCCTCGCTCAAATTAATGGGGTAATCGTCGCTTTCTCGGTCCGAATCTCTCTCGCTCCATTGTAAACAATGGGGAATTGTGAGGAATACTAGCTCCTGTGACGTCACGCTACTTCCGCTACAGGCAAGGCTTTTTTTTTATCAGCGAGCAAAAGTTGCGAACTTTATCGTCGATTTTCTCTATTAAATCCTTTCAGCAAAAATATGGCAATATCGCGAAATGATCAAGTATGACACATAGAATGGATCTGCTATTCCCGTTTAAATTTCAGTAGGCCTTTAAAATCATCCAAGTTAAGTTCGCTTGCTAGCGCTGTTGCCTTCATGCGAATAGTGATGGTACTAACACTTCTGCTTGCTGCTCTCTGCTCAACAACCCACTGTTCCAGTTTGTCCTCCAACTGTAGCCATCTTGCTTTGTTCCCTCGGAAACTCTGTTTTGTCTTCTTTACTTGGCGCAGGTCATCTTGTTGCTTCTTCCACCTACGCACCATTGATTCATTTATGTTCAATTCTCTCGCTGCTGCTCTATTTCCGTGTTCTTCTGCGTGACTTATTGCCTTGAGTTTAAACTCTGCGTTGTACGCGTGTCTCTTTGTGGGAGCCATTTTGTGGTCGTCTTTACAGTAACACACAAATGAAATGAATCGTATTATCCGCGCGCTTCTTCTCCTACGGGGGCGGGTGGTCACCTTGGAGGTTGCTTACCGTAGAAGAAGAAGCGCTTCCTCTTCTATGGGGGAGGGTGCTCACCTTGGCGGTTGCTTACCGTAGAAGAAGAAGCGCTTCCTCTTCTACGGGGAAAAAACATGGCGGCTGTTTACCGTAGTTGCGAGACCTAAACTTTATGAAAACTAATATTAATATTAATCCATACAAAAGCCGCACCGGGTTATAAGCCGCACTGTCAGCTTTTGAGAAAATTTGTGGCTTTTAGGTGTGGCTTATGGTGCGGAAAATACGGTAATAAATAAATAATATACCATAGTAAGCAAACAAATATTAAATACATAAATAATCTTTATTTAAAAATAAAAAAATGTGCATACAAATGTTTTAAATTAGATTTTCCTCTAAGGTTATATTTGTCCTCTTTAGTTGGTAAGAATTGTTGTACATTCTTGGGTAGCAGGTTATAGTTTGCTTTGTACATCATTTTAGCTGTTTGCAAATGCACCAAATCGTTGAATTCCAATATTTGTGATTTAATAAATAAAGGGTTTGTATGTTCTCTGTATCCAACATTATGTATTATTCTAACTGATCTTTTTTGTTACACAGTTAGTGATTGAAGTGCACATTTGTAGTTGTTTCCCCATATTTCTGCACAATAACTCAGATATGGTAACACTAGTGAGCAGTAAAGGATATGAAGTGATTGTTGGTCTAGAACAGGGGTCGGCAACCCGCGGCTCTAGAGCCGCATGCGGCTCTTTAGCGCCGCCCTAGTGGCTCTCTGAAGCTTTTTAAAAAATGTATGAAAAATGGAAAAAGATGAGGGGGAAAAAATAATTGTTTTGTTTTAATATGGTTTCTGTAGGAGGACAAACATGACACAAACCTCCCTAATTGTTATAAATCACACTGTTTGTATTAAACATGCTTCACTGATTCGAGTATTTGGCGAGCGCCGTTTTGTCCTACTAATTTTGGCGGTCCTTGAACTCACCTTAGTTTGTTTACATGTATAACTTTTCTCCGACTTTCCAGGACGTGTTTTATGCCACTTCTATTTCCGTCTCATTTTGTCCACCAAACTTTTAACGTTGTGCGTGAATACACAAAGGTGAGTTTTGTTGGTGTTATTGACTTGTGTGGAGTGCTAATCAAACATATTTGGTCACTGCATGACTGCAAGCTAATCGATGCTAACATGCTAGCTATATGTACATATTGCGTCATTATGCCTCATTTGTAGCTATATTTGAGCTCATTTAGTGTCCTTTAAGTCATCTCAATTCAATGTATATCTCATGACACACTATCTGTATGTAATATGGCTTCTAATTTGTTGCGGCTCCAGACAGATTTGTTTTTGTATTTTTGGTCCAATATGGCTCTTTCAACATTTTGGGTTGCCGACCCCTGGTCTAGAACATGTTTTGCTTCGTTCATTATTGACGTGTTTCTTGCTACTTTATGTTGTATATTTTTTACATGAGATGTCCAATTCATTTTATCATCTATTACTACACCCAAAAATGTGTTTTCTTTTAACCTTTCAATATTTATTCTGTCTATTTGTATTTGTGTTTGACTTTCTCTTCTATTCTTACCAAATAGCATTATTTTAGTCTTACTGAGATTCAAAGATAGTCTGTTTTTGTCAAACCATCTCTTTAATTTGTTCATTTCTTCTGTTATTATTTGTATTATATTGTATTATACAGTGGCGGGCCGTGCGTTTCCCACCTAGGCCTTCGGTGATGTCTGACTTCAATGATTACCTCTCAAAATACCATCATTGATGTCACCAAATGACCATTGCTGGAGAAATACTATACAGCAGGGGTGTCAAACTCAAATACAGAGTGGGCCAAATTTTAAAACTGAACAAAGCCGCGGGCCAAGGTTGAACAAATTAAACTTTTAATAGGGACCCAAACAAGTTTTGCATTGAATATTGAACAAGCAAGGCTTATATAACTTTATAGTGACATGCAAAATCGAGTTTCAAATAATAATAATAATAATTTAAAAATATCAATGGCATATCAAATAAAATTTAAATAAAAATTGAATGCCTCTTTTCTAATTGCAGCCTTTTGAGGTAAATATCAAAATAAACTTTTTCCACAGGCTTTTAATAAATTTGAAAATAAAAAAACAATAATGAATGAATCAAACATTCAAGCCTTGAAGTAGCAAGAGAAAGTGCATGAATAAAACCTTAATTATTGCTCAGTTTGCTACACTGATTTGCTTTAACACTGAATATGGAACAAGCAACGCTTATATAACTTAATAGTGCAAAATCAACTTTCAAAAAACAAACGAAAAAACATCAATGGTATATTAAATACAATTTAATAAAAAATGGAATGCCTCTTTTCTATTTGCAGCCTTCTGAGGTAAATATCAACATTAACTTGGTGGGCGGGGGCCAGGTTTGGTGGTAGCGGGGGGTGTATATTGTAGCGTCCCGGAAGAGTTAGTGCTGCAAGGGGTTCTGGGTGTTTGTTCTGTTGTGTTTATGTTGTGTTACTTTGCGGATGTTCTCCCGAAATGTGTTTGTCATTCTTGTTTGGTTTGGGTTCACAGTGTGGCGCATATTTGTAACAGTGTTAAAGTTGTTTATACGGTGACGGAAGAAGATTTTTTTCTAATATCCATATTTAAGTGTTACTTCTTTATTTTCATAGTCATATTACAAAACAGCTAATGTTTCGTCTAAATGTTTCGTCTGGTACAAAGTGCTTGCATTACGAGTGCCCTTGGGGAGAGAGTCAGAGCGTTGAATATTCTCTCTGTTGAGACTCCCATAACATTCTTGAGATAAGGGGACAAAGCGGTGCTGGGCTAGGAGACAACAGGGGGGGGGGGGGGGGGGGGGGTAGAGGGGAACGTCTGGGGGAGATCGATCTTAGCCGCGCGAGTGAACGCTTCTGTACTGGATTGATCTCACGTTTGTTTTTAAAGCTTTGAGAATAAACCACAAGATACCAACTACTGCCTGGTGATCAATTTAAACTTCAGCTTATGTGCCATTGAAAGAACCTGGGAGAGACTAGCAATTTGAATTCCCCATAGGAGGAAGAGCTAGTGAACGCAACAACGGCCACCCTCAGTGTGACCTGTATGGCTGTTGATCAAGTATGCCTTGCATTCACTTATGTGTGTGTAAAAGCTGCATGTAATATGTGGCTGGGCCGGCACTCTGTTTGCATGGAGGAAAAGCTGACGTGACGACGGGTTGTAGAGGACGTTGAAGGCAGTGCCTTTAAGGCACGCCCCCAATATTGTTGACCGGGAGAAATTCTGGAGAATGGTTTCCCCGGGAGATTTTCGGTAGGGACACTGAAATTCGGGAGTCTCCCGGGAAAATCGGGAGGGTTGGCAAGTATGAGTATTAGCGGGGAATACGGTGGTACATTGGCACCACCGCTGTATAATACCGGCGGGCCAGCTCTAATGTTAATTTGATATTGCCTCAAGGGCCAAATGAAATTACACGGCGGGCCAAATTTGACACCCATGCTATACAGGAACACATTTACACACCACTGCGTATTGTACAAAACAGGTTATTTTCTGGCACATTTAAAAATTAACAAACCTGCATCAGCAATTAAAACATATTTTATGCAGTACTGTCAAAACCAAAATCGCAAAAAAAAACATTTTAAACGGGAAAAAATAAGGAAATAAAATATCTGAACTCACATTTCATCGACAGGCATTGTCTCACAAGATGTAGTTTCTCTTTAAATATCCTCCTTGAAAACGGCCTTGCGCATATATGTGTTGTCTTGTCTAATCATAAAAGATGAAGACGAGGTGTGTTGGCCGAGTTCCTAAAGTTTACTCCACAATGGCATGCTGGGTAATGGAGTTCTTATGTTACCTGGCTCATACATCACTATGTATCTGCCTTAGGCCATCTAGAAGGCCTTACAGACAACAACGCGCTATCTGATTGGCTGTGGCAACTGTCTATCAACTGTATGTCCCCGTTCACTTACAGTGCACAGACACCCGCATTGCTGAATCTGAAGGCTCGAGGCAGATTTGGGACAGCATGGCAACATAAGCTAGCTGAATTCTGATTGGATAAAAACTCTATGACCTAAAAACAACAGCGCTGGAAGGAGCATAATATGACATGAAGAGAATATGAATACTTTTAGATATTTAGGGAAAGTAAATAAAAAATTACTTTTATCTTTAATTATGATCATGATTCGTGGTTATGTTAGGCCAGCAGAGAAGGCCTTGCTGGCCCTGACGGCACACCACTGGTATTATAGCACAAGCATCCACACAAACTATAATTAGGGATGATGTTTGATAAGAAATTATCGATTTCGAGCCTATTATCGAATCCTCTTATCGAACCGATTCCTTATCGATTCTCTTATCGAGTCCAGATAGGTTGTTGTATATGTAAAAAACACACAATATTTGGTTTAACAAAAGCTCACTTTTATTATATAAGGAAAAAATCTAATCTAATAAATAAATAAATATTGACTGTTACCCCCCTAAAAAAAAAAAAAAAAAAAAAAAAATATTGACTGTTGTTACCCAAAGTATATTGAGTGGGATTTTTCAGAAAAACAAATACATACAGTAACACAAAAACAACCTGTCTCTGTGATCATTATACGTGTATAAATAATAATATAGTGTTAAATAAAATCAGTCCCTTGCGCACAAAACTGAAAATAATACAGCTCTCCAAAAAGTGCACTTCTGCTGCTATTTGACATAACTGTTTGTTATGATGCTTTGACATTTTTGCACTTTATTTCTTTATTGAAAGAACATTCTATGAAGAGAAAAGTTGTTTGCAAATGTGGTTACAATGCTACAAAATGAAAAGTTAAAGCTAAAAAAAGAAATACACTTTATTGAGTTAACATTATTTCTTTATAGGGGGAAAGATGTGATGTTATGAGCTAGGCTAGGGAATATAACAACTACACTACCCAGCATGCAACGGGAGTGACGAGCATGCTAGGTAGCCCCGAAAAGTGTTGTTGCATGTCGTCACCCGGCAGCTAAGAATGAGGTTATGAGCACGCTGTGAAAGTAAACGTCAAGAACTCAGCCAACACGCCTCGTCTGCATTATTTATAATTAGACAGACAACACATATACAGTGTGATTTTGTTTTGTTTACAAGGAAAGAAAAACAAAAGTTAAAAAAGGGAGATGTGTTGTATATATATGTATGTGCTGCGGTTGCTTTAAGAACGTTGTGACAGCTGCCGTAAAGGAGGTGCGTTGCTAGCCTGGTTGCTATGTTTCCGGTTGGTCGTAAAAGTGTTCGTCGTGTGTTTGTACCCTGCTCAAATCTCTCAGTAAAGTTATTCATTGGATTATACCTTTTGTTTTGAACTTTATTACACCTTGGAGCGCTTTTTCCGGTCCATTGTTTTTCCTGCTTTCCCTATCTGCGCCTAATGATTGAGCTACGTGGCGTCATTTCTTGTGATGTCCCACAGGGCATTTCTTGTCGGGACGGGATTCGAATAAAGAACCAACTCTTTTTCTTTACAATAGTGGTCTCGATAACGGGTACCGGTTCTCAAAAAGGGATTCGAGTCCAAGGACCCGGTTCTTTTCTTATCGAACAACCGGGAAAATCGGTTTCGAGTATCATCCTTAACTATAATAAAGTTTCAACTGAAACTGTTGCAGCCTCTTCTGTTTGCAAATTTACCGTCCTCCTACATTCTCTCCTCCTGTTTCCGGTCTCGCTTCCCTGGCCCGCGCCAAGGCCAGTAACCTTGTACGTACTGTACGAGCATGGTGTGTGTGTGTTTGCTTAAAATGTGTGTCTGTGGGTGTGTGTTTGGGTGTATGTGCTGCACAGCCGTAGACTTCCCGTGGATGACTGGCATCCTCCAAGGGAGAGCGAGCTGCTGGCCTTCGGAATGGATGCCAACATGCACCTCCAATCGCAAATACTCGTTATTCAAGCCGGAGCTGAAGATTTCTATAACCTCTGATCATCATGCTGTTCTTTTGAAAGCAAATGCTTTGATGAAAAGTGTATATCCATGCAAAGCTGCAATTGGCCTTCTGACCCAGCTGATGAGCTCTGTAGTTTAGCTCGCTGGATACAGTAGCAAATCAGCAGCCATTGTCTAGTATCGACAAGGACCGGTACCAAGCAAGCCTGAGGGTCAAGATGATCGCCATCCAAAATCAATCCCAGGCAGTCACACGTGCATCTGCGCAGCCACTTTGTTGTCTTCAGATGGATTACATACGCAGGCCACGAATTAAAAAAAATCTCATGCAGAATCAGAGTCCAATGACGGACGTGTAGGCGCTATTGACTAGCCCGGGGTCACCGAAAGAACTGGATCACGCTGACCTCGGCGGCTCCTGGCAACAACACGGGCGCATTCAATCTCACTTGACCTACTCTGCTTTGACCCCTCAACCCCTGGCAATGCTGCCCCCGTGTGAACTCTCACCCTTCTGTGATCAATAGCTCTTGACCGTCGCCTCAGGCCTCGGGACGGGAGAGGCAGCGGGTGCTGGGGAGGGAATGGGGTGCAGGTTGGCACAAGGAGATGACCCCGAGGGTCAGGTCCACAGCCTGATAATGATGTTGGGGATTTGTATATAAATGGGTGTGATTAGGGGAACTGGAGCTAAGTATTGTAATAGTATGCAAATAGCTTGCAAACGCCTTAGGCCACCCACTAGCTTTCTTTTCTTAATGACTTTTTTCCCACACTGTAAAAAACGACCGAAGATCCATCCATCCATCCATCCATCCATTTTCTACCGCTTATTCCCTTCGGGGTCGCGGGGGGCGCTGGAGCCTAACCAGCAGCCATCAGAGGCAAAGGGTCTTGCTCAAGGACACAACGGACGTGACTAGGAAGGTAGAAGGTGGGAATTGAACCCCAGTAACCAGCAACCCTCCGATTGCTGGCACAGCCACTCTACCAACTTCGCCACACCGTCCCCATATTTAATGTTCACACTGGAAAACGTTATTTTTTTGCAAATATGAGCTCATTTGGATTTTGATGCCTGCAACATGTTTCAAAAAAGCTGGCACAAGTGGCAAACAAAGACTGAGAAAGTTGAGGAATGCTCATCAATCACTTATTTGGAACATCCCACGGGTGAACAGGCTAATTGGGAACAGGTGGGTGCCATGATTGGGTATAAAAGCAGCTTCCATGAAATGCTCAGTCATTCACAAACAAGGATGGGGCGAGGGTCACCACTTTGTGAACAAATGCGTGAGCAAATTGTCCAACAGTTTAAAGGCCTACTGAAAGCCACTACTACCGACCACGCAGTCTGATAGTTTATATATCAATGATGAAATCTTAACATTGCAACACATGCCAATACGGCCGGGTTAACTTATAAAGTGCAATTATAAATTTCCCGCCACACTTCCGGTTGAAAACGTCTATGTATGATGACGTATGCGCGTGACGTCAATGGTTGAAACGGAAGTATTCGGACACCATTGTATCCAATACAAAAAGCTATGTTTTCATCGCAAAATTCCACAGTATTCTGGACATCTGTGTTGGTGAATCTTTTGCAATTTGTTTAATGAACAATGAAGACTGCAAAGAAGAACGTTGTAGGTGGGATCGGTGTATTAGCGGCTGGCTGCAGCAACACAACCAGGAGGACTTTGATTTGGATAGCAGACGCGCTATCCGAAGCTAGCCGCCAACCGCATAGGTGATCGGGTGAAGTCCTTCGTCGCACCGTCGATCGCTGGAACGCAGGTGAACACGGGTGTTGAGCAGATGAGGGCTGGCTGGCGTAGGTGGATAGCTAATGTTTTTAGCATAGTTCCGTGAGGTCCCGTAGCTAAGTTAGCTTCAATGGCATCGTTAGCAACAGCATTGTTAAGTTTCGCCAGGCTGGAAAGCATTAACCGTGTATTTACAAGTCCATGGTTTAATAGTATTGTTGATTTTCTGTCTATCCTTCCAGTCAGGGGCTTATTTATTTTGTTTCTATATGCAGTTAAGCACAATGCTATCCCGTTAGCTCCGTAGCTAAAGTGTTTCGCCGATTTATTGTCGTGGAGATAAAAGTCACTGTGAATGTCCATTTCGTATTCTCGACTCTCATTTTCAAGAGGATATAGTATCCGAGGTGGTTTAAAATACAAATCCGTGATCCACAATAGAAAAAGGAGAAAGTGAGGAATCCAATGAACCCTTGTACCTAAGTTACGGTCAGAGCGAAAAAAAGATACGTCCTGCACTGCACTCTAGTCCTTCACTCTCACGTTCCTCATCCACAAATCTTTCATCCTCGCTCAAATTAATGGGGCTATCGTCGCTTTCTCGGTTCGAATCGCTCTCGCTGCATTGAAAACAATGGGGAAATGTGAGGAGCCTTTCAACCTGTGACGTCACGCTACTTCCGGTACAGGCAAGGCTTTTTTTTATCAGCGACCAAAAGTTGCGAACTTTATCATCGATGTTCTCTACTAAATCCTTTCAGCAAAAATATGGCAATATCGCGAAATGATCAAGTATGACACATAGAATGGATCTGCTATCCCCATTTAAATAAACAAAATTCATTTCAGTAGGCCTTTAAGAACAACATTTCTCAACAAGCTATTGCAAGGAATTTAGGGATTTCACCATTGACGGTCTATAATATCATCAAAAGGTTTCAGAGAATCTGGAGAAATCACTGCACGTAAGCGATGATATTACGGACCTTCGATCCCTCAGGCGGCACTGCATCAAAAAGCAACATCAGTGTGTAAAGGATATCACCACATGGGCTCAGGAAAACTTTAGAATACCACTGTCAGTAACTACAGTTTGTCGCTACATCTGTAAGTGCAAATTTAAACTCTACTATGCAAAGCAAAAGCCATTCATCAACAACACCCAGACAGTCCGCCGGCTTCACTGGGCCTGAGCTCATCTAAGATGGACTGATGCAAAGTGGAAAAGTGTTCTGTGGTCTGACGAGTCCACATTTCAAATTGTTTTTGGAAACTGTGGACATCTTGTCCTCCGTAACATAAAGGAAAAGAACCATCCGGATTGCGGAAAGTTCAAAAGCTAGCATATGTGATGGTATGGGGGTGTATTAGTGCCCCACGAATGGGTAACTTACAAATCTTTGAAGGCACCATTAATGCTGAAAGGTACATACAGGTTTTGGAGCAACATATGTTGCCATCCAAGCAACGTTATCATGGGCCAGATTGGGCGGTCTCAGGTCTTCAGCTTTTTTCTTTGTAACCCATTTTTTCCGACAAAATATATTGGAAGAAAATGTGCTGATCGATGTCAGGTTCAAACACTGATGACATCTATTAAACAGACAAAGAAGCAAGGAATCAAACACAGACAGAATTAAATTTGGCTCAATTGAAGAGAAACATCTGGTCTGTACTCTTGTACAGTCTCCCACCATGCTCTGACGAAAGATTGTACGCCTCCTCTTTTATTTGGGCTTTCCCTGATTACATGGCAACAGCTGTTTCTAAAGGAAGGGGGTCGTAAACAGCCGCTGCCTTTGGTCACAAAACAGTTTAAAAAAAAGGTGCCTGGAGGGGAGTCAGGCCCTGCTTCCTCTATGCTTTGTTAATCTCGGGTCAAGACCAAATTTTCCTGTGGATTACAATACATCAAAGACACCGAGATCTTCACGTGGCTCCCCATCCTACACAGTCGAGTTTTACAAGTTTTACAAGCTTTTGATTGGTAAGATCAAAGCCAGCTTTTGTCTGCTCGCCGGGAAATCATTGAAACACAAAGTTTCAATGATACAATTATTCTGACAATCCCCATTTGGCCTGTATTACCTTGTCATATTGTCACGAGCATGGAACGCAGCTTAGCAATGTGACCCCAAAAGGCAGCAGACAACAGGCAGATAGTGAGTAAAAAACGATATTCTTTAATGTAACAAAAGAAAACGCGCTGAAGAGAGAGCGGGATAATAAAAAAATCAAATTGGAATGAAAAAGAACAAAAGAAGGCGAGTGCAAACTTGATTGCACAAGACACAGATTTTGTCTTGTAAATGATCAATATGCGAAGCAGCACAGTGCACATAAGGAAGTGCAAATGAAAATGAACCGACTCTGTCAGGGGGACAGCGCCAGACTTAAATAGGAGACTGATGGGCAACCGGGTGCAGGTCTGTCCGGTTGCCAATCAGGCAGTAGATGTAGACAACTGTGCACGTGAATATACACAATAAGAGCACAAGACAGGAACTAAAAAAAAACAAATACAAAGAAAAAAAGAAAAGCAAAGTCCAGAAGAGTCACCAGGGTGTGACGCATATGGTGATAACATAATGTTTTGATTGTTGTCTCTTTGATGTAGATGTCCCATTCAAAGGTGCAGAGTGTTTACTTTGATAAAACAGCAAAAAGATGGGTTGACGCGATTCTACGTCAATGGGAGGCAACGTGTTGATCTAACTCAGGAGTCACCAACGCGGTGCCCGCGGGCACCAGGTCGCCCGTAAGGACCGGATGAGTCGCCCGCTGGCCTGTTCTAAAAATAGCTCAAATAGCAGCACTTACCAGTGAGCTGCCTCTAGTTTTTAAATTGTATTTATTTACTAGAGTGACAGTCCTAACTGTCGTGCGGGTTCTCAGGACCATCCAGGGAAGACATTGTCATGGGATGGTTTAGACTTCTTTATTATTTCAATCACAGTCTTTTGCGTGCTTTTCAGCAGCTGTCTTTTTTCTCACGTGAGCACACGAATGGTTTCCTCCCGTCCGCCGTCTGCTTTTCAGCAGCACGTCGCCATCGTTTGCGTGGCAGCAGAGGACGGTTTCCTCCCGTCCGCCGCCTTTCTCCGTCTCCTCCCTTGATGTTCACGTCTCTCACCCTTTTATACGGTCCGAGAGGGTGATTGCACTGTCCACAGCTGCGCGCGCCACGCACCTTATGCTGATGGCGGCGTCGCTCCCAGCGCACCCCGCCTTGCCGCTCGCTCGTCCACGCCTCCTCGCCGCCATCTTGGAGCGGGCGCCGTCGGTCCGCCTCCCCACAACTAGCAAGCTGGTCTCGCTTTGCTCGACATTTTTAATTCTAAGAGAGACAAAACTCAAATAGAATTTGAAAATCCAAGAAAATATTTTAAAGACTTGGTCTTCACTTGTTTAAATAAATTCATGTATTTTTTTACTTTGCTTCTTATAACTTTTAGAAAGACAATTTTAGAGAAAAAAATACAACCTTAAAAATGATTTTAGGATTTTTAAACACATATACCTTTTTACCTTTTAAATTCCTTCCTGTAACGACCGGGTCGCATCGTGGTGCGAGGTGTTCTCCCAAGGATGCAGACGGGCTCGGACACAGCTTGCAGGTAGGAAAAATTATTTATTCAAGAACTAAATCAGACAGGAGAAAAAACAAAAGGACTAGCATGGGAGCTAGCAAGCAAAAAAATAGCATAGCCTGAAAGCTAGCAGGAAACAAAGAGGTCGATACTTGTTGCATATGAGCAAATTAGGAAGCCAGGCAGAGTGCTGCCCGGGCGAAGACTAAATAGCCCTCTGATTAGTGCCCGGACAACAGGTGAGCGTCTCGAACACTAACCAGAGGCAGCTGAGCATAATCTGCCGTCATGGCAACAGAAACAAAACAAGGTGCTGAAAACACATGTGACTTGAAAACGTAAAACTATGATCCGGGCAGTGGATCATAACACTTCCTCTTCTTTCATGACAATTTAAATCAATGTAAATGTATTTTTTTTATTGTAAAGAATATAATTAATACATTTAAATTAAATTCTTCATTTTAGCTTCTGTTTTTTCGACGAAGAATATTTGTGAAATATTTATTCAAACTTATTATGATTAAAATTCAAAAAAATTATTCTGGCAAATCTAGAAAATCTGTAGAATCAAATTTAAATCTTATTTCAAAGTCTTTTGAATTTTTGTTCTGGAAAATCTAGAAGAAATAATGATTTGTCTTTGTTAGAAATATAGCTTGGTCCAATTTGTTGTATATTCTAACAAAGTGCAGATTGGATTTTAACCTATTTAAAACATGTCATCAAAATTCTAAAATTAATCTTAATCAGGAAAAATTACTAATGATGTTCCGTAAATTATTTTTTTAATTTTACATGAGTTATTATTGGTACAAACATGGTGCAAAGTAATTCATGATTTGTTAAAAAAAAAATGTTAGTGGCTAGCTAGTTAAAATGGGATATTGTGATTTCACAAGACTGTCTTAGAAGTGATCATTTGAAAATGTTCAATTTGAAAAATATGCACTTAAGAAAATATAAAAATAAAGTGTTGCATATTGATATTTATCTGTTTCTATATATATTTAATGTGAGAAATCGTTAAGATGATCAATGTTTCCACAAAAATAAATATCATTAATTATTAATAATAACATAGAGTTAAAGGTAAATTGAGCAAATTGGCTATTTCTGGCAATTTATTTAAGTGTGTATCAAACTGGTAGCCCTTCGCATTAATCAGTACCCAAGAAGTAGCTCTTGGTTTCAAAAAGGTTGGTGACCCCTGATCTAACTTATGCTTTGTTTGTGTTTCTGGCTGCAGAGAGGTTCATGTCAGTCCACAGTGAACTCCTCATCAACAACATGTGCACTCCTCAAGCAGAAGCACAAATGTCCATGTTGAGTGCCCTCTTCAGCTATGTCTGGACCGGCGGCTCATTTTTTTCATGATTTATAATTCTCTCCACCATGAATGATCCTTCACATATGGACACTTGCTGGGTTTTTTTCAATTGCTTACCTCTGCTTTTTGGGTATACCCGACAGGTTATGTGAGTTCAATCAATCTCTTCTCAGAGATAATAGAAAAGTACAAACCCCGTTTCCATATGAGTTGGGAAATTGTGTTAGATGTAAATATAAACAGAATACAATGATTTGCAAATCATTTTCAACCCATATTCAGTTGAATATGCTACAAAGACAACATATTTGATGTTCAAACTGATAAACTTTTTTTTTTTTGCAAATAATCATTAACTTTAGAATTTGATGCCAGCAACACGTGACAAAGAAGTTAGGAAAGGTGGCAATAAATACTGATAAAGTTGAGGAATACTCATCAAACACTTATTTGGAACATCCCAGAAGTGAACAGGCAAATTGGGAACAGGTGGGTGCCATGATTGGGTATAAAAGTAGATTCCATGAAATGCTCAGTTATTCACAAACAAGGATGGGGCGAGGGTCACCACTTTGTCAACAAATGTGTGAGCAAATTGTTGAACAGTTTAAGAAGACTGCAAAGAAGAAAGCTGTTTGTGTTGCTGCTGGCTGCAGCAACACAAGCAGGAGGACTTTGATTTGGATAGCAGACGTGCTATCCGACGCTAGCCGCCGACCGCATCGGTGATCGGGTGAAGTCCTTCGTCGCACCGTCGATCGCTGGAACGCAGGTGAGCATGGGTGTTGATGAGCAGATGAGGGCTGGCGTAGGTGGATAGCTAAAGTTTTTAGCATAGCTCCGCGAGGTCCCGTAGCTAAGTTAGCTTAAATGGCGTTGTTAGCAACAGCATTGTTAAGCTTCGCCAGGCTGGAAAGCATTAACCGTGTATTTACATGTCCATGGTTTAATAGTATTGTTGGTTTTCTGTCTATCCTTCCATTCAGGGGCTTATTTCTTTTGTTTCTATATGCAGTTAAGCCCGATGCTATCACGTTCGCTCCGTAGCTAAAGTGTTTCGCCGATGTATTGTCGTGGAGATAAAAGTCACTGTGAATGTCCATTTTGCGTTCTCGACTCTAATTTTCAAGAGGATATAGTATCCGAGGTGGTTTAAAATACAAATCCGTGATTCACAATAGAAAAAGGAGAAAGTTTGGAATCCAATGAGCCCATGTACCTAAGTTACGGTCAGAGCGAAAAAAGATACGTCCTGCACTGCACTCTAGTCCTTCACTCTCACATTCCTCATCCACAAATCTTTCATCCTCGCTCATATTAAAGGGGTAATCTTCGCTTTCTCGGTCCGAATCTCTCTCGCTGCTGGTGTAAACAATGGGAAAATGTGAGGAGCCTTTCAACCTGTGACGTCACGCTACTTCCGGTACAGGCAAGGCTTTTTTTTATCAGCGACCAAAAGTTGCGAACTTTATCGTCGATGTTCTCTGCTAAATCCTTTCAGCAAAAATATGGCAATATCGCGAAATGATCAAGTATGACACATAGAATGGATCTGCTATCCCCGTTTTAAATAAAAAAAAATCATTTCAGTAGGCCTTTAAGTGCGCTTTATAGTCCGAAAAATACAGTATTTTAAATGTTTGATTAAACCCCTTTAAACTGCCCGTTTGTCACTTAACTTGCTTGCGCATACCAATATTTGAGCTGTGTGTCGTCTTTTACCTTTTTGCCGTGTTGGATGGATAATGGCGAACTCATTTTATTGTTTTGAAGTCATAATTACACTAGTATGACGTTTAAAAATGTTGCATTGTTACTTTATACGTTGCCTGCACTGTTGATGGTCGAAGTTTGACCCTCGTGGATCTTTCTTTCATTGTTTGCTGTGGCGAAATGACCTCAGAGGTTCCACAGGAGCCATTACAGCATATCCATCAGCAGCATTGACATAGAAGACAGCTGCTCCGGTCTGCCTTGTTCACGCCGCCGCGTTCCCGTTACCGTACAAGAATACAACCTCCTGTCTATGTGTGTGTTTGTTCTCATTTTCCATCCTTTTCATGTCTCATGTCGGCGGTTTTCGCAGACATCTCACGAGAGTTGCGGCATGACTCAGACCCACGCTGACTTGTGGCTAGCGGCTGTGACTCAGAGAGGAAGGAAGGATGGAAGGAAGGGGAAGGAAACGATGCCCGTGCCGGGCTGCCTTACCATCCTCCTTTACCCCTCCTCACCGCCCGGCTACAGCAGAGAGGAGCAGCTGGCCATGAATACATGAGTGGCAGCCGCCTCAACACGCATGCATACACAGACCTGCTTCTGCAGCTGAAAATAGCAAAACAGAAAGCCTTCCAGAGCATCTGCTCGCTATCCTGGGCGGGATCCGAGTAGTCCCAGCTGTGCGTCGTGCATATAAGGGGAGGAGGGCACCGACGGTAGAAAGAAAGAGAGGTGAAAAATCAGAATCAGAATCAGAAATACTTTAATAATCCCCGAGGTGAAATGAAGATTCTCAGCACAATCCCATCCAAGAGCGGACAAACATTACAGGGAGACAGAACAGGATCGCTGACGGGTATACCAACTTCCGGCGGCCCATGCAAAAAAGGTGAGAAACAGGTAAACACGGGGGTGAGGGTGGGGAACATTCAGTCTAAAGCCCCTTTTACAGTAAACGTGATAAGGTTATCCAGGGTAAATCCCACCTAACCTTATCCGTGTCCACACACACACACCAATGGTCGTTTAAGACCCCCCTACCCCCTCCGTCCGCCGGCGCAACACGACCTAGTGCGCATAGTCACCTCCAGTGTTGCTTTATGTGCGACTTCTTAAAGGCCTACTGAAATGATTTTTTAAAATTTAAACGGGGATAGCAGATCCATTCTATGTGTCATACTTGATCATTTCGCGATATTGCCATATTTTTGCTGAAAGGATTTAGTAGAGAACAACGACGATACATTTCGCAACTTTTGTACCGGAAGTAGCGTGACGTAGTCAGTTGATGGCCTCCTCATATTTTCCTATTGTTTTCAACGCAGGTAGAGCGATTCGGACCGAAAAAGTGACGATTACCCCATTAATTTGAGCGAGGATGAAAGATTAGTGGATGAGGAACGTAAGAGTGAAGGACTAGAGTGCAGTGCAGGACGTATCTTTTTTCGCTCTGACCGTAACTTAGGTACAAGCTGGCTCATTGGATTCCACACTCTCTCCTTTTTCTATTGTGGATCACGGATTTGTATTTTAAACCACCTCGGATACTACATCCTCTTGAAAATGAGAGTCGAGAAGGCGAAATGGACATTCACAGTGACTTTTATCTCCACGACAATACATCGGCGAAGCTCTTTAGCTACTGAGCTAACGTGATAGCATCGGGCTCAAATGCAGATAGAAACAAAATAAATAAATCCCTGACTGGAAGGATAGACAGAAGATCAACAATACCATTAAACCATGGACATGTAACTACACGGTTAATAATTCTCAGCCTGGCAAACCTTAACAATGCTGTTGGTAACAACGCTGAAGCTAACTTAGCAACTTAGCAACCAGACCTCACAGAGCTATGATAAAACATTAGCGCTCCACCTACGCCAGCCAGCCCTCATCTGCTCATCAACACCCGTGCTCACCTGCGTTCCAGCGATCGACGGCGCGACGAAGGACTTCACCCAATCACAGATGCGGTTGGCGGCTAGCGTTGGCTAGCGCGTCTACTATCCAAGTAAGTCCTCCTTGTTGTGTTGCTACAGCCAGCCGCTAATACACCGATCCCACCTTTCTTCTTAGCAGTCTCCATTGTTCATTAAACAAATTGCAAAAGATTCACGAACACAGATGTCCAGAATACTGTGGAATTATGAAATGAAAACAGATCTTTTTTGTATTGCATTCAATGGGGCACCGATACTCCCGTTTCAACCGTTGACGTCACGCGCATACGTTTTCATATCTAGACGTTTCCAACCGGAAGTTTAGCGGGAAATTTAAAATTGCACTTTATAAGTTAACCCGGCCGTATTGGCATGTGTTGCAATATTAAGATTTCATCATTGATATATAAACTATCAGACTGCGTGGTCGGTAGTAGTGGCTTTCAGTAGGCCTTTAAATTTAACTTATCTGAACAATATCCAGTGTTGTGGTATTTCAATTAACTAGAATCCTGTGTGCTGTGGGGCCCTATTGTAGTGAATCACACCTGAGACATCATAAATTAATCAAATCTTTATGAGACATGTAAACAATGTGATGAAGAAGATTTTACATCAATCAATCTAGGGATGTAGATATCTGGTCAGGACACTCCTCACTCTTTTGCCTTCACTTTCATTGTCCATTCCTTTTTGGTGACTTTATATACTCTGGACCTAGACGTTGAGTCCGCGACATGCACTACCGTTCAAAAGTTTGGGGTCACCCAAACAATTTTGTGGAATAGCCTTCATTATTAAGAACAAGAATAGACTGTTGAGTTTCAGATGAAAGTTCTTTTTTTCCGGCCATTTTGAGCGTTTAATTGACCCCACAAATGTGATGCTCCAGAAACTCAATCTGCTCAAAGGAAGGTCAGTTTTGTAGCTTCTGTAACGAGCTAAACTGTTTTCAGATGTGTGAACATGATTGCACAAGGGTTTTCTAATCATCAATTAGCCTTCTGAGCCAATGGGCAAACACATTGTACCATTAGAACACTGGAGTGATAGTTGCTGTAAATGGGCCTCTATACACCTATGTAGATATTGCACCAAAAACCAGACATTTGCAGCTAGAATAGTCATTTACGACATTAGCAATGTATAGAGTGTATTTCTTTAAAGTTAAGACTAGTTTAAAGTTATCTTCATTGAAAAGTACAGTGCTTTTCCTTCAAAAATAAGGACATTTCAATGTGACCCCAAACTTTTGAACGGTAGTGTACATGGCGGACAATAAGTGATACAGTCTGCTTTGCCAGTCCAAATGCATTTGCTGCTTTCCGTAGTTTTTCCTCGACGGCCAGGTAATACAAAGCACACGCTCCCTTTTTTATCACATCCACGGGAGCCCGCATTCTCGTTGTCTCTCCTTCGACAAATGGACAAAGTTTTTTTGGTCAGTAGAATCACAGCTGACCTGGACATTCGAAAGTTCTCTTGCCGTCTGAGAAGTGTTGTATCCCAAATAGCTGCAATCGCTTTCTCTTAAGGTATTCATGTGTGATTTCCACAAGCGTCTGTACAGACGGAAGAAGAAACACGGGCATGTCTGGATGACTCGCCTCCATATATCCAGTGGTTAGCTCCGAGTTACGAAACCGCTTTATTATGAAGCTGGCTGTGGCGCGGTCTTTCTGGCGTCACTTCCTGTGTGGGGCGTGGTCTTTCTGGCGTCACTTCCTCTCCGAACTCAGTTTGTAAACGATCAGTGAGTCCATACAAAGCTAAGAGCCGGAGATTCAAGAAATACACGGCGCACTTACCCGTGTAAAAAATTGTCCGAGGAGGAGAAACTTAAAGGCCTACTGAAACCCACTACTACCGACCACGCAGTCTGATGAAATCTTAACATTGCAACACATGCCAATACGGCCGGGTTAACTTATAAAGTGCAATTTTAAATTTCCCGCTAAACTTCCAGTTAAAAACATCTAGATATGATGACGTATGCGCGTGACGTCAACGATTGATACGGAAGTATTCGTACCCCATTGAATACAATACAAACAAGCTCTGTTTTCATTTCAAAATTCCACAGTATTCTGGACATCTGTGTTGGTGAATCTTTTGCAATTTGTTTAATGAACAATGAAGACTGCAAAGAAGAAAGTTGTAGGTGGGATCGGTGTATTAGCGGCGGACTACAGCAACACAGCCAGGAGGACAGAGATGGATAGCAGACGCGCTAGCCGCCGAACTCACCTTAACTTCCTCCGTCTCGCCGACCGCATCTGTGATCGGGTGAAGTCCTTCGTCGCACCGTCGATCGCTGCTACGCAGGTGAGCACGGGTGTTGATGAGCAGATGAGGGCTGGTTGGCGTAGGTGGATAGCTAATGTTTTTAGCATAGCTCTATGAGGTCCGGTTGCTAATTTAGCTTCAATGGCGTCGTTAGCAACAGCATTGTTAACCTTCGCCAGGCTGGAAAGCATTAACTGTATATTTGTATGTCCATGGTTTAATAGTATTGTTGATCTTCTGTCTATCCTTCCAGCCAGGGATTTATTTATTTTGTTTCTATATGCAGTTAAGCACGATGCTATCACGTTAGCTCCGTAGCTAAAGTGTTTCGTCGATGTATTGTTGTGGAGATAAAAGTCACTGTGAATGTCCATTTCGCGTTCTCGACTCTCATTTTCAAGAGGATATAGTATCCGAGGTGGTTTAAAATACAAATCCGTGATCCACAATAGAAAAAGGAGAGAGTGTGGAATCCAATGAGCCAGCTTGTACCTAAGTTACGGTCAGAGCGAAAAAAGATATGTCTTCACTGCATTCTAGTCCTTCACTCTAACGTTCCTCATCCACGAATATTTCATCCTCGCTCAAATTAATGGGGTAATCGTCGCTTTCTCGGTTTCTAGCTGCATTGTAAACAATAGGAAAATGTGAGGAGCCTTTCAACTGACTACGTCACGCTACTTCCGGTACAGGCAAGGCTTTTTTTTTATCAGATACCAAAAGTTGCGATCTTTATCGTCGTTGTTCTCTACTAAATCCTTTCAGCAAAAATATGGCAATATCGCAAAATGATCAAGTATGACACATAGAATGGATCTGCTATCCCCGTTTGAATAAAAACAATTCATTTCAGTAGGCCTTTAAGGTATTTTTGGGTTCATTGAAGTTAGCTAATTTTACTTGTTTTGGAAAGTCTTGACAAGCCGAATTTTCTTGTTTTGTTGGCAGATAATTTTGCTTAGTTCAAGTAAAATACCCCTAATTTTTGTATTTTTTTTTCTTGTTTTTGAACACTGACTTTTTGCAGTGCACCCCTTGTCACACAGTCCCAAAAGGCAAAAAAAAAAGCACATGTAAACAAAAGGGAAACATCAGGAACACATAAGAATGATACAAGAGCACAGAGCTCCTGCCAACAGCAGCTACTACGGGGAAAAGAAGTGTCAATAACAGACAAAGGCCTCGACTCGGAGCGAAAAGGCTCACATTGATCAGTGTGTCATTGAGGCATGGATTTATTTTATCCATATGTGCAGTGCAAAAATAAAGCATGGAGCCCCCCCCAGACTTGCAAAAGCTCTGGCAGGTATCACAATATCCTTGACAGTGTGCGCGTATTCCCTGCTTCTCCTCCTCGGTGCTCCTCAGAAAGAGAAAGACAAACTCATTTCCATACAAATGGAGTGAGAGCCTGCAGCCGGGGGACCAGACGGAATTGCAAATATTTCATCTTTGCCTGGAAGCCGTGTTCTATTACTCGGCGGCTATTATCCCTTTTCTCTTTGCTCCACTCACCTCCACTGCGCCTCCATCCTTGTGCTGACCCTCTTTGTGCCCCCATCCTTAAAAAAAAAAAAAAATCCTCTCCGCCCACAGTTCTTTTACAGGATAACATTCCCATTCCTTTCTCCTTCCATCTGCTCTTTTTATCTATGCATTCAAAAACCAAAGACAGACCCCGCTTTAGCTTCTAATCCGGTGATGTACTTGGCTTCAAAGCACCGCTGACGTCCGCCTGTGTCAGCCGCATATACGTGGCTTCCTTCCCAGCATCTGCCCGTAGCGGCGCCCGCATTCTTACGGGTGCACATGGCGTCCAGCAGCTGGCGGGTCGGCAGAGGTGTCAGAGCACAGATTGCACGGGCCAGCTTCCAGGTGTGTGGACGCAGCCAGGAGACCCTTTTACGTCACACATGTTCTAGTGGAACTCTTATTACTAATCAAAAGTCAGGAAAGTAGATTTGTACCCTGTACGTCAGGGGTCACCAACACGGTGCCCGCGGGCACCAGGTAGCCCGTAAGGACCAGATGAGTAGCCCGCTGGCCTGTTCTAAAAATAGTTCAAATAGCAGCACTTACCAGTGAGCTGCCTCTATTTTTTAAATTGTATTTATTTACTAGCAAGCTGGTCTCGCTTTGCTCTACATTTTTAATTCTAACAGAGACAAAACTCAAATAGAATTTGAAAATCCAAGAAAATATTTTAAAGACTTGGTGTTCACTTGTTTAAATAAATTCATTAATTTTTTTTACTTTGCTTCTTATAACTTTCAGAAAGACAATTTTAGAGATAAAATACAACCTTAAAAATAATTTTAGGATTTTTAAACACATATACCTTTTTACCTTTTAGATTCCTTCCTCTTCTTTCCTGACAATTTAAATCTATGTTCAAGTAATTTTTATTTTATTTTATTGTAAAGAATAATAAATACATTTTAATTAAATTCTTCAATTTAGCTTCTGTTTTTTCGACGAAGAATATTTGTGAAATATTTCTTCAAACTTATGATTAAAATTCAAAAAAATTATTCTGGCAAATCTAGAAAATCTGTAGAATCAAATTTAAATCTTATTTCAAAGTATTTTGAATTTCTTTTAAAAATTTTGTTCTGGAAAATCTAGAAGAAATAATGATTTGTTAGAAATATAGCTTGATCCAATTTGTTATATATTCTAACAAAGTGCAGATTGGATTTTAACCTATTTAAAACCTGTCATCAAAATTCTAAAATTAATCTTAATCAGGAAAAATTACTAATGATGTTCCATAAATTATTTTTTAAATTTTTTCAAAAAGATTCGAATTAACTAGTTTTTCTCTTCTTTTTTTCGGTTGAATTTTGAATTTTAAAGAGTCGAAATTGAAGATAAACTATGTTTCAAAATTTAATTGTCATTTTTTTCTTGTTTTCTCCTCTTTTAAACCGTTCAATTAAGTGTAAATATCATTCATTATTAATAATAACATAGAGTTAAAGGTAAATTGAGCAAATTGGCTATTTCTAGCAATTTATTTAAGTGTGTATCAAACTGGTAGCCCTTCGCATTAATCAGTACCCAAGAAGTACTGATTAACACCTCTGCCGTTGACGTACAGTGTACGTCAACGGCAGAGGTGTTCAGATTTGTGGTGCGCAGCTGAATATTATACTATTTCATTTAATTGGATCCACGCTGAAAATACAGTAAATTGCACATAAAAATACTCTGAAATCTACAATTGCTCGATCTATGAGAACCGTTTTTTTTCCGGACTATAAGGCGCACTTGAAGTCATTTTTTTCTTCTCAAAACTCGAATAATTCTGGTTTTGCGTACCTACCTCGAAGCAACTTCATTTGGTACATGGTGTAATGATAAGTGTGACCAGTAGATGGCAGTCAAACATAAGAGATACGTGTAGACTGCAATATGATGGCAATATGACTCAAGTAAACAACACCAACATTTTAAAGGCCTACTGAAATGATTTTTTTTTTATTTAAACGGGGATAGCAGATCCATTCTATGTGTCATACTTGATCATTTCACGATATTGCCATATTTTTGCTGAAAGGATTTAGTAGAGAACAACGACGATAAAGATCGCAACTTTTGGTATCTGATAAAATAAAAAGCCTTGCCCCTACCGGAAGTAGCGTGACGTAGTCAGTTGAAAGTCTCCTCACATTTTCCTATTGTTTTCAATGCAGCTAGAGCGAGTCAAACCGAGAAAGCTACGATTACCCCATTAATTTGAGCGAGGATGAGAGATTTGTGGATGAGGAACGTTAGAGTGCTAGAATGCAGTGCAAGACATATCTTTTTTCGCTCTGACCGTAACTTAGGTACAAGCTGGCTCATTGGATTCCACACTCTCTCCTTTTTCTATTGTGGATCACGGATTTGTATTTTAAACCACCTCGGATACTATATCCTCTTGAAAATGAGAGTCGAGAACGCGAAATGGACATTCACAGTGACTTTTATCTCCACGACAATACATCGACAAAACACTTTAGCTAAGGAGCTAACGTGATAGCATCGTGCTTAACTGCATATAGAAACAAAATAAATAAATCCCTGACTGGAAGGATAGACAGAAGATCAACAATACTATTAAACCATGGACATATAAATACACGGTTAATGTTTTCCAGCCTGGCGAAGCTTAACAATGCTGTTGCTAATGACGCCATTGAAGCTAACTTAGCAACCGGACCTCACAGAGCTATGCTAAAAACAATAGCTATCCACCTAAGCCAGCCAGCCCTCATCTGCTCATCAACACCCGTGCTCACCTGCGTTCCAGCGATCGACGGTGCGATGAAGGACTTCACCCGATCACAGATGCGGTCGGCGAGACGGAGGAAGTTAAGGTGAGTTCGGCGGCTAACGCGTCTGCTATCCAAGTAAGTCCTCCTGGTTGTGTTGCTACAGCCAGCCGCTAATACACCGATCCCACCTACAACTTTCTTCTTTGCAGTCTCCATTGTTCATTAAACAAATTGCAAAAGATTCACCAACACAGATGTCCAGAATACTGTGGAATTTAGAAATGAAAACAGAGCTTTTTTGTATTGGATTCAATGGGGTACCAATACTTCCGTATTAATCGTTGACGTCACGCGCATACGTCATCATATCTAGACGTTTTCAACCGGAAGTGTGGCAGGAAATTTAAAATTGCATTTTATAAGTTAACCCGGCCGTATTGGCATGTGTTGCAATGTTAAGATTTCATCATTGATATATAAACTATCCGACTGCGGGGTCGGTAATAATGGGTTTCAGTAGGCCTTTAAATGTTCCGTTGAAAATATAGAACATTGCACACGGCGCTCACAAATCTATCCAAATGTTTTAGGGCACAGGGATCAGGGATTGTCGGCACATTAAACATACGAGTATTATAATGGTGTGGAAAGAAGCCCTTTGGCTTTTTGTGCCATCCATTTGCCTTTTTAAAGCATTACATGGATTCAATTCTTTAAGATGTCAATAAACTTCTCAATCAATCGATTGATTGAGAATCAATGTATAAGGTAAGACATATTGTCTGGCGTTTTGTTTTGCAATATAATGCAAAAGCAACTTTTCTTACCTCCTGGTACCTGCTGATGTGCATTTGGGATCTGCATAAATCCTGAAAAATTGTGTGTGTCCGCCATTGTAGTCCATGTCGACACCGTAGTCATATAGTTTCTTCTTATTCTCTATCTTCTTGTTATGGGGCGCACCGGTTTATAAGGCGCACTGCAGATGAATGGTCTATTTTTGATTTGTTTATTTTTTCATATATAAGGCGCACCAGACTATAAGGCGCATTAAAGGAGTCTTTTTTTTTTTCTAAATGTAAAACACTTCCTTGTGGTCTACATAACATGTAATGGTGGTTCTTTGGTCAAAATGTTGGATTGATTATGTTTTACAGATAATCTTCAAGCTACTTTCTGACAGTCGCTTCAGGATGCGCTGTTTTGTGGGCGGTCTTATTAACGTGGCTCACCTTCGACAGCGTCTTCTCCCCGTCATCTTTGTTGTAGCGGTGTAGCGTGCAAGGACGGGGGTGGAAGAAGTGTCAAAAGATGGAGCTAACTGTTTTAATAACATTCAGACTTTACTTAAATCAATAACGGAGCGGCATCTCCTCATCCGTGGCTCACTAGTGCAACAACGCCAGAAATGTGTCCTGTAAAAAAATCGTCTGACCGGAACTCTCTAATAACTAAAGTTCCTTGGGTGAATAATGTAAGCTCACTACACCGGTAGTTTTTAGCACTTACATGGCGAGTTTACTGACAGATATAAGTAAGAACCATACACTACTTTATATTAGAAATGGCAACAGTGGAGGATGAATGTCCCATAACAAGAAGATAGAGAAAAAGCTAACTGTTTTAATGACATTCAGACTTTACTTCAATCAATAACGGAGCAGCATCTCCTCATCCGTGGCTCACTAGTGCAATAACAACGCCAGAAATGTGTCCCGTGAAAAACTCTCTAATAACTAAAGTTCCTTGGGTGAATAATGTAAACTCACTACACCGGTATGTTTTAGCGCTTTCATGGCGAGTTTACTGACAGATATAAATAAGAACTATACACTACTTTATATTAGAAATGGCAACAGCGGAGGATGAATGTCCCATAACAAGTAGATAGAAAAAAAGATAACTGTTTTAATAACATTCAGACTTTACTTCAATCAACAACAGAGCATCATCTCCTCATCCGTGGCTCATTAGTGCAACAACAACTCCGGAAATGCGTCCCGTGAAAAACCATCCGACCGGAACCCTCTAATAACTAATGTTAATCATCATTGTATTTTTTTTTTCATTTACGATTTACACAACGTGCCAACTTCACTGGTTTTGGGGTTTGTACTCTCCGGATGGACTGTGTTCTCTACCTTGACTAATTGTTTAAAAACATACACTACCGTTCAAAAGTTTGGGGTCACCCAAACAATTTTGTGGAATAGCCTTCATTTCTAAGAACAAGAATAGACTGTCGAGTTTCAGATGAAAGTTCTTTTCTGGCCATTTTGAGCGTTTAATTGACCCCACAAATGTGATGCTCCAGAAACTCAATCTGCTCAAAGGAAGGTCAGTTTTGTAGCTTCTGTAACGAGCTAAAGTGTTTTCAGATGTGTGAACATGATTGCACAAGGGTTTTCTAATCATCAATTAGCCTTCTGAGCCAATGAGCAAACACATTGTACCATTAGAACACTGGAGTGATAGTTGCTGGAAATGGGCCTCTATACACCTATGTAGTAATTGCACCAAAAACCAGACATTTGCAGCTAGAATAGTCATTTACCACATTAGCAATGTATAGAGTGTATTTCTTTAAAGTTAAGACTAGTTTAAAGTTATCTTCATTGAAAAGTACAGTGCTTTTCCTTCAAAAATAAGGACATTTCAATGTGACCCCAAACTTTTGAACGGTAGTGTATGTCAAAATGGTGCATTTTTCTGGCCAAATGGAGTGTTTTGCGTGTAGCATGCCCATGGCGACCATATTTGTAGGACTTATTCTGTGCTTGTGATACACAGCTTATTTCTTTTGTGCGATTCCCGAACCAAATTCTTGTAAGATCGCGTTCCCAAATTGCGTTGCATTCTCCGTGTTATTCCCAACAGAAGACCTCTTTCCTCTTTAAAAAAGATAAGGGAGTCCTTTACACGGGTCTACAAAGAGGAGCAGAGGGAGGACCAGCAAGGCCCCAGATGGACAGTGTGTAATGTTGTTAGCTATAGTTAGCCAATTTAGTCACACTGCCAGCAGCTCCCATTACATGATCTAATTTCCCCCCCTCTCCAGTGCTCTTTTCCTCCGATTTGTCAGGCATCACAGACACACTCCTACACAGGCCAAAGAGGGGTTGGGAATGGAGGAGGTGAAAGACGGACGGACAGAGGTGCAGATGGAGAGGGTGGGGGATAGTATGTCCTACATGCAGCTTCTGTAGCAAGAGAAACGCATGAAAATTGAATGAATATATTAATAATTGAGCAGATTTTTGCGAGAAAACTGGGGGGGTTTTTTTTGCAGGGCATTTGAAGCGAAGAACAACAATGACGACAATAGGTACTAGAGATGCGCGGTTTGCGGACACAACCGCGGAGTCCGCGGATAATCCGCGGGTCGGGTGGATGCATGACGAAAAAAATAGATTTTAAATAGATTCGGGCGGGTGGCGGTTGAACCAATTCGGAAATACATATACATAGTTAAATGTTGTTACCCACATACGAAAAACGAGCAGCACTCTTTGAAACAGTTAATTATTCATCAGGCACTGCTGCAGCTGTCACGCCAAATTTCTTCCCCCCTACAAAAACCTCCCCCCCCCCCCCCATTTACTTCCGGGGCTGCGTCCAATAAAGTCACAAAGTTGCCGGGGGTCCTTAACCGGCACGCGACTGTCCTGTTTCGCGCCTGTACAAAAAAAAACCAAATAATCGATTTCTTCAGATTCCAGCAGCTGTCAAAGACGAAGTATCCTTCCAGCGACGGGCAGTCAAAGCCGAAGTGCTATCGATCGCTGTCAATGACGTAAGAGGAAACATGACCACGGAAGTAAATGGGGGGGGGGGGGGGAGGTTTTTGAAGGGGGAAGAAATTTGGCGTGACACAGCACACCACAACAGAACACAACACAAATAAAAATATGGCAACGCCGGCAGCAAACGTGGTACGCAACAAACTAAAAAAGGGAATACTAAAGACCAGGGGAAAAAAATAACAATAATAGTCAACACTTTCTTAATGGAAATGACAATTATATTATAATAATGATAAATAAAATTATCACGCATTAATATCTCTTAGCCTCTAATGCAGACCTGGGCATTCTGCGGCCCGCGGGCCGCAGAATGCCCTTTGTGCGTCCCTGTCCGGCCCGCGTGAGGCCAATTATAAATTACAAAATAAATTTTAAAAAGTATCTATGTCGAGTGTGCAATACAACGGTGCTGCTTTTGTTTTGAAAATCGTTATTTGTATTACTTCCGTGTGGACGTATGCGTGATTGTGAGTGAATGTGAACAACTGCAATTACAAAATAAAGTTGAAAAAACATCTATGTCCTGCGCGCAATACAACTGTGCTGCTTTTATTTTGAAAAGTATTATTTATGAGCGTGTGTCCGTGTGTAACCTGCGAGTGAAAGTGCACATGCAGCGACAAGTGATGCACGGTTTACACCCGAGACGCCAAAAAGACAAAAGTTGATGAGGAATGCCGTGTTTTCAACAAGACATGAACTGCAAAGCAACGTCCCCTCACCTAAGGTGCGTGCCTGCGCAATTGCGCACTGCTCAAGCGTCCGCTGCGCGCAGCAAGTATATGCCGCGCACCAAATCAAATCCCATCTGAATTCTAAACAAAATAAACATATTTATTCTATGGAATTTTGCAATGCAACTTTGAGTGACAGTGACAACAAGCGGCCCTAATGGTGTTCGTCAACACCGTTCAATTGAACACCGTTCAATTATTGTAACGTCTATCGAGATGCTTCGAGGACAGGAATTATATCGATCACTTTATTGAACAAAACTGTTTATATTCGGACATAACCACACCAAAAACATGAGTAAAACAATTCTATCTCGAAAAACTAGTCATTTTCTGCCGTACAAACCAGGCCAAAACCAACTTGTCATCTGTCACCAACACGCATAGCACTAAACCACTGGTGCGTTTAAGGCCACACAAAAAGTCGGACAACTCAAACACCACACAAAGTTACACTATGACTCCTCAGTCATACGTGTGCTTATTTTACTGTCATTTATTATTAATGTTAATTTATATATATTAGTCATGGAATGCTGTTACACACACTATGTTGAAGTATTACTATTATTATTATTATTATTATTATTATTATTTATCTTACGGTATATATCAAAAATAATATTGAGCAAAATTTAATTGAAATATTGTCGATGTGGCCCTCCAGCAGTGTTCGGGTAGCTCATGCGGCCCCCGGTAAAAATTAATTGCCCACCCCTGCTCTAATGCGTGGCCAAGAGATATTAATGCGTGGCACGCATTGAATGTCTCTGCTGCATTGGATCAGTCTCCTTTCTTTAACAGGCAAAAGCTTTCTAACCTCACTAATGCCTTGCATCGTCTATATTAGATATATGACAACGGGTGGGTGGCGGGTGGCGGGCGGTTGTGGTTTTGAAAACATGTTAGTTCGGGTGGATGGCGGGTGGATGACGACTTTTGTGATGCGGTTGCGGATGAAATAATTGCCTATCCGCGCATCTCTAATAGGTACACTAGCACAGTTTGCAAATATTGAGCAATTGGCAAACTGCATGAAATAATATGTATTCACGAATATGTTGTGGTATTACTGTGTGTACAACTACACTGCATCATACTGAGAGCTGTTTCCAATATTTTGATTGGCTTATTTATATTAAAAATAACTCTCAGTATAAACAACAATAAAACATAAAAACAATTAATGCCTCTCTGACAGTCAATCACAACTGAGCATCCCTGCTCATTATCATTTTGCTTTATTTTGGAACACTATATATATAAAAAAGAATTTATCGTTTCATTTTATTTTTCATAATGGTTAGGTGGTGCTTTAACAATTTTTTCTTGAAGTATTTTCATTCTGATCCTATTTTTTTACATGTATTTATTCATTGATTTAGTTCCCCGTTTTATAGTATATTGTGCATGTGCTCATAATGGGACCCGTTGAGGAGGTGTAGGCCAGAGATGGGTAACCAATAAGAGCATTTTCCGTATTTTCCGGACTATAAGGCGCACTTAAAATCCTTTCATTTATAACCCGGTGCGCCTAATGTACAGAATAATTTTGGTTGTGCTTACCGACCTCGAAGCTATTTTATTTGGTACATGGTGAAATGACAAGTGTGACCAGTAGATGGCAGTCACACATAAGAGATCTGTGTAGACTGCAATATGACTCAAGTAAATAACACCAAAATGTTATATGTTCCATTGAAAATATAGAACATTACAAAAATCTATAAAAATGTTTTAGTACGACATTGGTAAGCTATGTAGCTGAGAAGTTGTGTACTGTGCTTCAACATACGAGTATTATTAAGGTGTGTGTATAAGGTAAGACATTATCTGGCGCTTTGTTTCGCAAGATTATGCAAAAGCAACTTTTCTTACTTTCTGGTACCTGCTGATCTGTATTTGGGATCTGTGTAAGTCCTTAAAATTTGCGCGCGTCCGCCTTTGTAGTCCGTGCAGATGCCATAGTCGATAAGCTTCTTCTTTTTCTCTATCTTCTTGTTATGGGACATTCATCCTCCACTGTTGCCATTTCTTATGTAAAGAAGTGTAAAGTTCTTACTTATATCTGTCAGTAAACTCGCCATGAAAGCGCTAAAACATACCGGTGTAGTGAGTTTACATTATTCACCCAAGGAACTTTAGTTATTTTAGAGAGTTTTTCACGGGACACATTTCTGATTTAAGTAAAGTCTGAATGTTATTAAAACAGTTAGCTCCATCTTTTGACACTTCTTCCACCCCCTTCCTTGCACGCTACAACAAAGATGTCGGGGAGAAGACGCTGTCGAAGGTGAGCCACGTAAATAAGACCGCCCACAAAACGGCGCGTCCTGAAGCGACTGTCAGAAAGAGACTTGAAGATGATCTGTAAAACATAATTTATGCCACATTTTGACCAAAGAACCATCATTACATGTTATGTAGACCACAAGGAAGTGTTTCGCATTTAGAAAAAAATAATAATAATATGACTCCTTTAATGCGCCTTATAATCCGGTGTGCCTTTTGTATAAAAATAGACCTGACTAGACCTGCTCATCGGCAGTGCCTCTATAATCCAGTGCGCCCTATGGTCCGGAAAATATGGTAATAGTACACATTTAAAGGCCTACTGAAAGCCACTACTACCGACCACGCAGTCTGATAGTTTATATATCAATGATGAAATCTTAACATTGCAACACATGCCAATACGGCCGGGTTAACTTATAAAGTGCAATTTAAAATTTCCCGCTAAACTTCCGGTTGAAAACGCCTTTGGATGACGACGTATGCGCGTGACGTAGCCAGTGAAACAGAAGTATCGGTACTCCATTGAATCCAATACAAAATAGCTCTGTTTTCATCTCATAATTCCACAGTATTCTGGACATCTGTGTTGGTGAATCTTTTGCAATTTGTTTAATGAACAATGAAGACTGCAAAGAAGAAAGTTGTAGGTGGGATCGGTGTATTAGCGGCGGACTACAGCAACACAACCAGGAATACTTTGACTCGGATAGCAGACGCGCTAGCCGACGCTAGCCACCGACCGCACGGATGATCGTGGTGAAGTCCTTCTTCCTTCCGTCGATCGCTGGAACGCAGGTGAGCACGGGTGTTGATGAGCAGATGAGGGCTGGCTGGCGTAGGTGGAGCGCTAATGTTTTTATCATAGCTCTGTGAGGTCCCGTTATACTAAGTTAGCTTCAATGGCGTCGTTAGCAACCGCATTTTTAAGCTTCGCCAAGCTGGAAAGCATTAACCGTGTATTTACATGTCCATGGTGTAATAGTATTGTTGATCTTCTGTCTATCCTTCCAGTCAGGGGTTTATGTATTTTGTTTCTATCTGCATTTGAGCCCGATGCTTTTACGTAAGCTCCCTAGCTAAGTTAGCTTCAATGGCGTCGTTAGCAACCGCATTTTTAAGCTTCGCCAAGCTGGAAAGCATTAACCGTGTATTTACAGGTCCATGGTTTAATAGTATTGTTGATATTCTGTCTATCCTTCCAGTCAGGGATTTATTTATTTTGTTTGTATATGCAGTTAAGCACGATGCTATCACGATAGCTACGTAGCTAAAGTGTTTCGTCGATGTATTGTCGTGGAGATAAAAGTCACTGTCCATTTCGCGTTCTCGACTCTCATTTTCAAGAGGATATAGTATCCGAGGTGGTTTAAAATACAAATCCGTGATCCACAATAGAACAAGGAGAGTGTGTGGAATCCAATGAGCCAGCTTGTACCTAAGTTACGGTCAGAGCGAAAAAAGATATGTCTTGCACTGCATTCTAGTCCGTCACTCTAACATTCCTCATCCACAAATCTTTCATCCTCGCTCAAATTAATGGGGTAATCGTCGCTTTCTCGGTCCGAATTGCTCTAGCTGCATTGAAAACAATAGGAACATATGAGGAGGTGATCAACTCACTACGTCACGCTACTTCCGGTAGGGACAAGGCTTTTTTTTATCAGAGACCAAAAGTTGCGAACTTTATCGTCGTTATTCTATACTAAATCCTTTCAGCAAAAATATGGCAATATCGCAAAATGATCAAGTATGATACATAGAATAGATCTGCTATCCCCGTTTAAATAAAAAAAAATTCATTTCAGTAGGCCTTTAACTTTCAAAACAAAGAAACTTCATAGTAAGTGTTACAAAAAGACCCATGTGATATTTTATTACTTTTTTTTAATAAACGTAATACGGTCCCTAAATGGACTGTAATGGCCCCCGTATAGGAAAAAGGCTCCCCACACTGGAGGTTGAGCCTACATGTCAGCACGGCTCTTTGTTCAGCGCTCCATGTGTGGGAGCTGCTGTTGTAGCTGGCTGGACGTCAGCTTCGTGCCCGGCAGCCTGTGCTGTTACTCAAGTCAAAATCCCCCGGAGGAAGGCGAGCTCGCTTCAGCCTCGCCACCTCCAGACTGGGTCAGAGGCGAGGAGATGGGACGAGGAGGGAGGTGCGAATCCCAGCGGGGCTGTAAGAGGGGTGAAGGGAAGGGGGATGAGCGAGACACACACAGTATTTGCACAAAGACATGTGAGCGTATACACACACACACACACACACACACACACACACACACACGTGAGCATGCACGCAGTCGACAAGAAAAGCTTCCGGGAAGACAAAACAAGCTGCTGTTGCCTTTGTGTCATGTTTGGTGTTTGCACGTCAGCGTGTGTGTTGAGTCAGCCAACATGCAGACTGAGGTAATTATCACCTCTGTATGAAACTGTCTGGTGGGGGGGAGGAAGACGGTGCGCATGTTTGTGTCATCATGTCGTACTAAAAAAGAAAGACGTTTTTTTGGGGTTTTTTTCTGTGAACATCTTTCGCATAGGTCACACAAGGTCTCTGCAAAAACGACTAAGAATGCGGTAATATGCACGCCAGGCCTGTGGTTGGCGATGTCACTTTGTAAAGGAACACTACATGCTTGTTTTGCAACTGGGGCGGTATAGCTCGGTTGGTACAGCGACCGTGCCAGGGTTCCAGGTTCGATCCCCGCTTCCGCCATCCTAGTCACTGCCGTTGTGTCCTTGGGCAAGACACTTAAACCCACCTGCTCCCAGTGCCACCCACACTGGTTTAAATGTAACTAAGATATTGGGTTTCACTATGTAAAAGCGCTTTGAGTCACTAGAGAAAAGCGCTACATAAATATAATTCACACTTCAACCACAAACCCCGTTTCCATATGAGTTGGGAAATTGTGTTAGATGTAAATATAAACGGAATACAATGATTTGCAAATCCTTTTCAACCCATATTCAATTGAATGCACTACAAAGACAACATATTTGATGTTCAAACTCATAAACTTTATTTTTTTTTTGCATGTAATCATTAACGTAGAATTTTATGGCTGCAACACGTGCCAAAGTAGTTGGGAAAGGGCATGTTCACCACTGTGTTACATGGCCTTTCCTTTTAACAACACTCAGTAAACGTTTGGGAACTGAGGAGACACATTTTTGAAGCTTCTCAGGTGGAATTCTTTCCCATTCTTGCTTGATGTACAGCTTAAGTTGTTCAACAGTCCGGGGGTCTCCCTTGTGCTATTTTAGGCTTCATAATGCGCCACACATTTTCAATGGGAGACAGGTCTGGACTACAGGCAGGCCAGTCTAGTACCCGCACTCTTTTACTATGAAGCCACGTTGATGTAACACGTGGCTTGGCATTGTCTTGCTGAAATAAGCAGGGGCGTCCATAGTAACGTTGCTTGGATGGCAACATAAGTTGCTCCAAAACCTGTATGTACCTTTCAGCATTAATGGTGCCTTCACAGATGTGTAAGTTACCCATACCATCACACATGCTGGCTTTTCAACTTTGCGCCTATAACAATCCGGATGGTTCTTTTCCTCTTTGGTCCGGAGGACACGACATCCACAGTTTCCAAAAACAATTTGAAATGTGGACTCGTCAGACCACAGAACACTTTTCCACTTTGTATCAGTCCATCTTAGATGAGCTCAGGCCCAGCGAAGCCGACGGCGTTTCTGGGTGTTGTTGATAAACGGTTTTCGCCTCGCAGAGGAGAGTTTTAACTTGCACTTACAGATGTAGCGACCAACTGTAGTTACTGACAGTGGGTTTCTGAAGTGTTCCTGAGCCCATGTGGTGATATCCTTTACACACTGATGTCGCTTGTTGATGCAGTACAGCCTTGAAGGTCACGGGCTTAGCTGCTTACGTGCAGTGATTTCTCCAGATTCTCTGAAACCTTTGATGATATTACGGAGCGTAGATGGTGAAATCCCTAAATTCCTTGCAATAGCTGGTTGAGAAAGGTTTTTCTTAAACTGTTCAACAATTTGCTCACGCATTTGTTGACAAAGTGGTGACCCTCGCCCCATCCTTGTTTGTGAATGACTGAGCATTTCATGGAATCTACTTTTATACCCAATCATGGCACCCACCTGTTCCCAATTTGCCTGTTCACCTGTGGGATGTTCCAAATAAGTGTTTAATGAGCATTCCTCAACTTTATCAGTATTTATTGCCACCTTTCCCAACTTCTTTTTCAGGAGTTGCTGGCATCAAATTCAAAAGTTAATGATTATTTGCAAAAAAAAAAATGTTTATCAGTTTGAACATCAAATATGTTGTTTTTATAGCATATTCAACTGAATATGGGTTGAAAATGATTTGCAAATCATTGTATTCCGTTTATATTTACATCTAACACAACTTCCCAACTCATATGGAAACGGGGTTTGTACTTCCTGTCACCGTATGTGTGTGGGTTTTATTGTGTAATAAATAGATACAGGCCAACAGTTTGGACACACCTTCTCGTTCAATGTGTTTTCTTTATTTTAATGACTATTTACATTGTAGATTGTCACTGAAGGCATCAAAACTATGCATGAACACATGTGGAGTTATGTACTTAACAGAAAAAAGGTAAACTACCTGAAAACATGTTTTGTATTCTAGTTCCTTCAAAATAGCCACCCTTTGCTCTGATTGCTGCTTCGCACACTCTTGGCATTCTCTCGATGAGCTTCAAGAGGTGTAGACACCTGAAATGGTTTTCACTTCACAGGTGTCATAGTTGTGATGCCTTCAGTGACAATCTACAATGTAAATATAGAACAGTTGGGATTTATTAACTCACAATTATTGACATTCAACGATTTGGTGCATTTGCAAACAGCTAAAATGATGTACAAAGCAAACTATAACCTGCTACCCAATAATGTACAAAAATTATTCTCAACAAAAGGAGAACTATAAACTTAGAGGAAAATATAATTTAAAACATTTGTATGCTAGTACAACACTTAAAACCTTTAGTATATCAGTATGTGGAATTAAATTATGGAATGGATTAAGCAAATAAATCAAACAAAGCACCAATATGATTCAGTTTAAGAGACTGTTCAAACTACAAGTGTTCACAAGTGTGTTTTTTTTATTGAGACAAAGATTATTTATGTATTTAATATGTGTTTGCTTACTATGGTATATTATTTATTTGTTTACTGTTCTGTTACAGAGAACAAGGAAATGGGATAAATGTGAATACCTTCTGCACGGTGGTGTGCCGTCAGGGCCTTTAGTTTTGTACCTTTTTATAGTCATTAAATCATGTACCTACCTTCATCCGATGTCCACTCCAACTATTCTTGCATCTCGGGAAAACGAACAACCCATAGTCCTCGTTATGACAGAATGTCGCCAGCGCTGTCATAACGAGGACTATGGGTTGTTCGTTTTCCCGAGATGCAAGAATAGTTGGAGTGGACATCGGATGAAGGTAGGTACATTATTTAATAATGACTATAAAAAGGTACAAAACTAAAGGCACGCACAAAGGCGGAGAACAAACTTGACTGATGAAACAAAAACTAGCACTTGGGCAAAAAACTATGAAACAAATAAACACTTACTGTGACAAGAATATAGACAAAACTCACTTGGCATGGAACTATGGTAGCATGGGTAACATGGGTAGCAGAAGTCATAGAAGTCAAACAGAGTTAATGTCGCCAGACAGACTGCCTGGCAACTGAAAGCTTAAATAATACCGACATGATTAGTGACAGGTGCGCGAGTGCAAAACGTGAGACAGGTGCGTGACATGAGGACAGGTGAAAACTAATGGGTTGTGATGGAAACAAAACACACAAGAGTGCACAAAGAGTCCAAAAACCAAACCGAACATAACCAAAACAAAACATGATCACACAGACATGACACTGAGCCCTGGTCAGGCAGCAGCTTTTTGCGATATCTCCGTCTCACTGATATGTGTGAATGAGAGGTAGAAAAGCTCAGCGTCGCTGGGGTGGGGGGGCAACGTCGTTTGGCTTCACCTGCTGGTTTGCACGTGCAAATCTGGAGAATTGATCATGATTTGTCCTTAGGAATCTTATATTCAGGTAAATATGCTGCATATTTTCCCGCCATACATAGAAAATACAGATGTTTTTTTCACATCCCGTGGATCTGAATGAATATAAAGCTCACGCTATGTAGCAACATGACCGGTTTGTCGCAACACAGCGTCCTTAGGGAGACGACAAGCCAACGTGTTTGTGTGTGGGTGGCACATCTGGCACTGGGAGTTAATAATCTGTGAGTGTGGGACTGCTTCCTGGTAACATTTTGTGGCGCAACATGAAGCTGGTAACCGCCGAACGTGTTCAGCACATTTTGTCCGTACAGTATGTGGAATTTTGTGTTAGACGGAAAATGCAGCGTCGCACAATGTTCTCCATCATCAATGAGCCGGTTGCGTAATCCAATGCAAGTAAGAGCAGGTTCCCACTGGATAACATAAACAATCTGTTTATTTACCTTGGCCACAAACAGTGGGAGACAGGGATGTGGAACGAGGAGGGGGTGGAGGCGAAGGAGGATGGTGTTAAGAATTCTCCATGTTTATACACACTGTAAACCCGAATAAGTAAGCAGAACTCAAAAAAAGGGAGGCAATCAGTTGCCACTCAAATATTTGAGTATATCAGATCGTAAATATTTGGAGTTTATGTTAAAGGCCTACTGAAATGAAATTGTTTTATTTAAACGGGGATAGCAGATCCATTCTATGTGTCATACTTGATCATTTCGCGATATTGCCATATTTTTGCTGAAAGGATTTAGTAGAGAACAACGACGATAAAATTCGCAACTTTTGGTCGCTGATAAAAAAAAGCCTTACCTATACCGGAAGTAGCGTGACGTCAGAGGAGGAAGGGCTGCTCACATTTCCCCATTGTTTACAATGCAGCGAGAGAGATTCGGACCGAGAAAGTGACGATTACCCCATTAATTTGAGCGAGGATGAAAGATTTGTGTATGAGGAACGTTAGAGAGACAGACTAGAATGCAGTGAAATACATATCTTTTTTCGCTCTGACCGTAACTTAGGTACAAGCTGGCTCATTGGATTCCACACTCTCTCCTTTTTTGTATTGTGGATCACGGATTTGTATTTTAAACCACCTCGGATACTATATCCTCTTGAAAATGAGAGTCGAGAACGCGAAATGGACATTCACAGTGACTTTTATCTCCACGACAATACATCGGTGAAGCACTTTAGCTACTGAGCTAACGTGATAGCATCGGGCTTAACTGCATATAGAAACAAAACAAATAAGCCCCTGACTGGAGGAATAGACAGAAGATCAACAATACTACCAAACTCTGGACATGTAACTACACGGTTAATGCTTTCAAGCTTGGCGAAACTTAGCAATGCTGTTGCTAACGACGCCATTGAAGCTAACTTAGCTACGGAACCTCGACAGAGCTATGCTAAAAACATTAGCTCTGCACCTACGCCAGCTCTCATTTGCTCATCACGACCCGTGCTCACCTGCATTCCAGCGATCGACGGTACGACGAAGGACTTCACCCGATCACCGATGCGGTCGGCGGCCCGGAGGAAGTCAAGGTGAGGTCGGCGGCTAGCACGTCTGCTATCCATCTCAAAGTCCTCCTGGTTGTGTTGCTGTAATCCGCCGCTAATACACCGATCCCATCTACAGCTTTCTTCTTTGCAGTCTCCATTGTTCATTAAACAAATTGCAAAAGATTCACCAACACAGATGTCCAGAATACTGTGGAATTTTGAGATGAAAACAAAGCTTTTTGTATAGGATTCAATGGGCTCCGAATACTTCCGTTTCAACGATTGACGTCACGGGCATACGTCATCATATCGAAACGTTTTCAGCCGGAAGTTTGCCGGGAAATTTAAAATTGCACTTTATAAGTTAACCCGGCCGTATTGGCATGTGTTGCAATGTTAATATTTCATCATTGATATATAAACTATCAGACTGCGTGGTCGGTAGTAGTGGGTTTCAGTTGGCCTTTAAATGTACTTTTAAATTATATTTTAATTAAACTTACCAATTAAGCCATCTCAAAAATGTTCCTCCTTTTTTATTTTTATTTTTTTATAAACTTTTATTTGTAAATTTCAACATTTACAAACAGTTGAGAAATAACACTCAAAGTAAGTACAAAAACAGTACAAAACAGTACAAAAACAGTGCAAAACAGGGCCAGGGGGTTGTAAATTCAAAGTAACAAAAATAGAATGCAAATTATATATTTTATATATATATGTTCCTCCTCGTGTCTGCTGCCTGAAGACGAAGCGTACGCAAATGCTACAGAATAAAAGCACTTCCTCTCTGTGTGTGCGTGCGCATGTAATAATTTATATATACATACACACACAGAGTATAATACAGTGGTTCTTAACCTGGGTTCGATCGAACCCTAGGGGTTCGGTGAGTCGGGCTCAGGGGTTCGGCGGAGGTCAAGACACACCCGACTCATCGTGTAAATAAAAACGTTTCCCTATCGGCGTATTACGGATACGGCAACAGCAGAAGTCACACTGATTTGCAGGTGTGTAATTTGTTGTGAGTTTATGCACTGTGTTGGTTTTGTTGTTTGAACAAGGTGATGTTCATGCACGGGTCATTTTGTGCACCAGTAAAAAAACATGGTAACACTTTAGTATGGGGAACATATTGATTAATTAGTTGCCTATTAACATGCAAATTAGTAACATATTGGCTCTTAACTAGTCATTATTAAGTACTTATTAATGCCTTATTCGGCATGGCCTTATTATAACCCTAACCCTCTAACCCTGGCCCTAACCCTAACCAAATAACTCTAAATTAAGTCTTTGTTACTTAGAATATGTTCCTCATACTAAAGTGTTACCAAAAACATATAACTTTGTCTTGAATTTGAAAAAAAACATTTTATTTTTCACTAAAGAAGGGTTCGGTGAATGTGCATATGAAACTAATGGGGTTCGGTACCTCCAACAAGGTTAAGAATCACTGTTCTTAACCTGTGACGAAGACCAAGGAGCTGGTTGTGGACCTGGGAAGGAGGAGGAGTACTCCGGCGACCCCTGTTTCCATCAAGGGGGTCGATGTGGACATGGTTGAGGATTATAAATACCTCGGTGTACACATCGACAACAAGCTGACTGGGTCAAAACACGCTTAGGCACTCTACAAGAAGGGACAGAGCAGCCTCTACTTCCTCAGGAGGCTAGGATCCTTCAACGTCTGCACAAAGATGTTGAAGATGTTCTACGAGTCGGTGGTGGCGGGCGCCTTCTTGTACGCCGTGGCCTGCCGGGTCAGCGGGCTGAGAGCGAGGGACGCAAACAGACTGGACAAGTTGGTAGAGAAGGCCAGTAACGTGGTGGGAGTGGAGCTAGACTCTCTGGCGGTGGTGTCAGAGAGGAGAAGTCTAGCAAAACTCCTAGCCATTATGGACAACACCTCCCACCCACTACACTCGGACCTTGCGGGGAGAATGAGCACGTTCAGTGGAAGGCTCAGACTCCCAAAATGCAACACGGAACGACACAGGAGGTTCTTCATACCGACAGCCATCAGACTGTATAATGCATATGTTCCTTGACTGCACTTAAATGTAGAGTATATGTAGAATATATTTATATTATTTCTATATTATATATTATATACACTACCGTTCAAAAGAGTGGGGTCACATTGAAATGTCCTTATTTTTGAAGGAAAAGCACTGTACTTTTCAATGAAGATAACTTTAAACTAGTCTTAACTTTAAAGAAATACACTCTATACATTGCTAATGTGGTAAATGACTATTCTAGCTGCAAATGTCTGGTTTTTGGTGCAATATCTACATAGGTGTATGGAGGCCCATTTCCAGCAACTATCACTCCAGTGTTCTAATGGTACAATGTGTTTGCTCATTGGCTCAGACGGCTAATTGATGATTAGAAAACCCTTGTGCAATCATGTTCACACATCTGAAAACAGTTTAGCTCGTTACAGAAGCTACAAAACTGACCTTCCTTTTGAGCAGATTGAGTTTTTGGAGCATCACATTTGTGGGGTCAATTAAACGCTCAAAATGGCTAGAAAAAGAGAAATTTCATTTGAAACTCGACAGTCTATTCTTGTTCTTAGAAATGAAGGCTATTCCACAAAATTGTTTGGGTGACCCCAAACTTTTGAACGGTAGTGTATATTATATGCTATTATTTATCATTTTTATTGTCTATTGTGAGCGAACTGTGGTGCTGAATTTCCCCCAGGGATCAATAAAGTACTTTCTATTCTATTCTATTCTACTCTATTATAATAACAATACAAATCTACAATGCAATTGATTCATTCTTAATGTATTCTTGATTTGATTCATTGATTTGTTCTTTCAAAATAAGACAACATAATGTTTCATCCACTGAGTTTTAAGGAACTGTGAGTTAATTATTTTAAGTAGCAGTTATAGGGGTGTGGGAAAAAAATCGATTCGAATTCGAATCCCGATTCTCACGTTGTGTGATTCAGAATCGATACTCAATTTGAAAAAATCAATTTCTTTTTAAATGTATTTTTTTTTTTTTTTTCAATTAATCAATCCAACAAAACAATACACAGCAATACCATAACAATGCAATCCAATTCCAAAACCAAACCCGACCCAGCAACACTCAGAACTGCAATAAACAGAGCAATTGAGAGGAGACACAAACACGACGCAGAACAAACCAAAAGTAGTGAAACAAAAATGAACATTATCAACAACAGTATCAATATTCGTTACAATTTCAACATAGCAGTGATTAAAAATCCCTCATTGACATTATCATTAGACATTTATAAAAAAATAAGTAATGAACAATAGTGTCACAGTGGCTTACACTTGCATCGCATCTCATAAGCTTGACAACACACTGTGTCCAATATTTTCACAAAGATAAAATAAGTCATATTTTTGGTTCATTTAATAGTTCAAACAAATTGACATTATTGCAATCAGTTGATAAAACATTGTCCTTTACAATTATAAAAGCTTTTTACAAAAATCTACTACTCTGCTTGCATGACATCCTGCTGAAATCCTATGTATTGAATGAATAGAGAATCCTTTTAAATCGGGAAAAAAATCGTTTTTGAATGGAGAATCGTGTTGAATTGAAAAAAAAAAATCGATTTTGAATCGAATCGTGACCCCAAGAATCGATATTGAATCGAATCGTGGGACACCCAAAGATTCACAGCCCTAAGCAGTTACATAATCTACAAACAAGTTAATATTAATTAAAAATAACAAGTTTAATCAACTTAAAAAGAAGGAAAATGTTACTCACACTCAACATTTTTTAGTAAGAATAACTTTTAACAACTTTTTAAGTTTACATTACTTTTTCTAATTAATTACTTTGAGCATTCAAACGTAAATATACGTTTTCAGATACTTTTATTTTGAAGCATTTATTGACAGTGTCACTTCCGCTTCATTCCTGTAGGCGTCACTTCCGCCTCCGTTTCTCTGCTATTTTTAATCGGTGTCTTTGACGATGTGAGTATGTTGATGATTAAATAAGACTCATTTAGTTTATTAATAGACATCACTGTGTTTGTGTAACGTTTAGTGGTGTTTTAATAATATTATTGGTGTTGTGTTGTCAAAAAGCTACGCGCTAACATCTCCCTGTTAAGGATAGCATTGCTGCTGCTAATGTGGCTAGCTCACACATGCCATTGTGAAAATGCAATACATTATGTCTCTCGTACTTTACTTCGAGCATATCTATCTATAGGCATGAGACACATATTGTTGTTTAGTTTGATGACATAAAGGTTGATGGATGTTTTGCTTGTGGTTTACAGATACTAACCCAAACCAATATGCACCATTAAAGTGGAAGAGTCCATATGATGACCGTGTGTTCCCTGACCAGAAACCCCAACGTGGCCAATATCTGAAAAAAACAGTCGCAGAGTTTCATACTCAACAGACGGGGTACAAAAAAAAAGCAAATAGATGTCTAGATGGAAGTGAGAAAGACAGATGACAAAGAGATGATGCTCCATTCCCACTCTGACACCCACCTACCCCTCCTGCCGTGTCCTTCATATCACACTGGCAAGAAAAATTAGAACAGTTCGGCCCACGTTATTTTTTTCTTTACTCTTTTTCCTCCCTTTATTTTGCCTTCCTCCACACCGTCGACTGTCTCCGTGTTTATTATCCGTCTCTCTCCTCATCCTCCTCCCACTTCTCCCTGGTCATTGCACGGGTCAGGACGGGAGTCACGACAGGCGCTGGGATGAAGCCCCTCTCCTCCTCCTCCCCTTCTAGCTGTCATTCATCACATCCCACAGTTGACAGCTACCTCTTCCCACTCGTACCTTCTCTTCATGCAAGATCACGTGAGTCAATGTATTTATTCATGACAGAGAAAAGACTTAACTCCTTGGCAACACTATTAGACATTACAGCAGCGGGAATAATATCAACAAAAACATCCCCACAGAAAACACATTTGGATATGTATTTAATTCAAGTAAAACATGGCTCAGTAGGGATGGTTAACCATGATTCTTTTTACGTTTTCATGCACTAAATTACCATATTTTTCACACTATTAGGCGCACTGCCGATGAGCGGAATCTATTCACCTATTTTCATACAAAAGGTGCATTAAAGGGGTCATATTATGTTTTTAATTCCATGCCTCGGAGACTGCAAGCTATTATAAAAGCCAGAGGTGGTGCAACAAGGTACTGGTGGTTAAGGCTGAAACGACGCGTCGACGTCATCGGTTACGTAAATACGTCGACGCCGTTTTTGTGCGTCGACGCGTCGCATATTTACGTCACACCACCGTCATGGCGGAGCGCAAAGCAGAGCGGTGCGAGCGAGGGGAAAAAAGCACGCCAAAAGTCGTCAAAAGTGTGGGAGTATTTCAATAAACGGCCTAATACTGTGTCGAGCGGAAATGGCCTATCATAGCAGCACAACGGCTATGAACGAACATTTGAAAAGAAAACAGCCGACAGCGTTCTTGCCATCACCATCAACTAGTCAATCCTTTGCGTGAGTATACGTTGTCATCATTACACAAAAACATGAATGTGTCATTTGTATCTGCGTTGTAAATTCATAAACTAAAGCACCGTTTCGCTCTGAGAGGCGCGTTTGGCGTGCCTGTTCAGTGTTTACAAAGACGCGCTCCTCTTTAACGCTAACGTTAATTAGTTGTGCAAATACCTTTTACAACATTAACAGTTACATATACTATGTACAAACGAACCATTAACTTTCACTTTAATCATACTATCATCGGTCTTACCTCTCAGTTCCAAACCCCCCCCCCCCCCCCCATTTACTTACTGTTATTCATTTCCGCATATGTCCACGAGTCAAATGTGCATTCAGTCAGGAATATCCTCAAGTTAATTTGTCCGATTAATACAGACGTTTTGTTAACGCTATATTATTTTAAAAAAAATAAGAAAAATTAATTTACAAACACAAGCTATGGGATGACATGACCGGAAGTAAATGGGGGTAAACAAGAAAAGAAGCAGCCTCACCCCAGAGCATGTAGACATGCTAACCTTTCTTCATTACAACTGTTAGTCACTCACTGGAATGAGTAGAATTGGTTATTGTGTACTGTGTTGGACTGGATGTTTATTTTGCACATTTTAAAAGCAGTACTTAATGTTTACAGTGCTCCAGAATATTTAGATTGGCACTTTTTTGTGCTGGATGTTTATCTTTATTTTTGCACATTTTAAAGCAAAATAAGCAATAATTTTACTTTTGTTGAAATGTTTACACTGTTACAGAATATTTCGTTTTGCACTTTTTTGTATTGGATGTTTATCTTTATTTTTGCACATTTTAAAGCAAAATAAGCAATACTTTTACTTTTGAAATGCTTATAGTATTGCAGAATATTAAGATTTGCACTGGATGTTTACTTTTATATTTGCACATTAAAAAGCAAATAAGCTACTTTTAGTTTTGTTAAATGTTAAAAGTTTTAAATGTTTACATTGTTACAGAATATTTTGTCATGTTGTTGTCAATGTTGACTGAGTGGCCATACTTTTTTTTTTGTAAATAAAAGCCATGCCTTTTGAAAAAACTGGCCTACATTTATTTTTTTCATCTTCATTTTAAATTAAAAAAAATAATCAGTAAAAGGAAAAATAAACTATAGATTAATCGGAAAAAATAATCTATAGATTAACCGATTAATCGGAAAAATAATCTATAGATTAATCGATGGAAAAATAATCGTTAGCTGCAGCCTTACTAGTGGTGTGTTTTTTTGTTTGTTCTTTATGATTCCATAATTTCCCTTAGAATTGAGTGATTCCATATACCGTATTTTTCGGACCATAGGGCACACCAGATTATAAGGCTCACTGCTGATGAGCGGGTCTATTCAGGTCTATTTTCGTACAAAAGGCGCACCGGATTATAAGGCGCATTAAAGGAGTCATATTATGATTTTTTTCTAAATTTAAAGGCCTACTGAAATGAGATTTTCTTATTTAAACGGGAATAGCAGATCCATTCTATGTGTCATACTTGATCATTTCGCTATATTGCCATATTTTTGCTAAAAGGATTTAGTAGAGAACATCGACGATACAGTTCGCAACTTTTGGTTGCTGATAAAAAAGCCTTGCCCCTACCGGAAGTAGCGTGACGTAGTCAGTTGAACATTTCCCCAAAGTTCCCTATTGTTTACAGTGACTGCGGCTTTGTCAAGATTGAACGGGAGGGAAAGGACATTGAGTGGGGACGTAAGGTGCCGGCAGCGATTGCAGATGTCTTTGTGTATCCCGGACGTGAGAAGCTCGTCGCAAATAGAGAGAGAAAGGGAGGAAGGAGAGAGGCAGCGTCTACAGGTGCAGCGCACGCTGCTTGGCATGGGGGAATCCCGCCCTCAATGAAGACTCCCAGGTTTGATGGCAAGGCGAAGTGGGAGGCATTTCATCCCACGTCTGACACCAATTGTAGCATCCAGAAGAAGTGCACACCAAGTCTGATGCTCTTTTTAAACTTTTATTGAGCAACCTATACTAACACAGCTCAACTTATCTTGTTCTTTCCACACGCACGTCTATCCTCACTCCTCATTTCCGCAACAGCAACGCTTCCTCCTTCTTCGCCAATCACCTTACAGGCGTGCTACGTTCACAACAAAGAGGATGCAGGATAAAGTGACAGAAATTGAAATTTTTGCATTGTATTATACATCAGGAAGTGTTGTGTAAGAAAGTGTTAAAAATAAAACCATCAAAAGCCATCTGCTTTTGTATAAAGATAAGTTAGGTTAAATGAAAATATTATTATTATTATTATTTATCTTACGGTATATCAAAAATAATTTGAGCAAAATTTTATTGAAATATTATCGGTGTGGCCCTCCAGCAGTGCTCGGGTTGCTCATGCGGCCCCCGGTAAAAATTAATTGCCCACCCCTGTTATACACACACCATAATAATACTCGTTCTAGTACAATCCGGCTTCATAGCTTACCAAAGTCGTACTAAAACATTTTGATAGATGTCTGAGCGCCGTGTGTAATGTTCTATATTTTCAATGGAACATATACAATTTTGGTGTTTACTTGAGTCATATTGCAGTCTACACATATCTCTTATGTTTGACTGCCATCTACTGGTCACACTTATCATTTCACCATGTACCAAATAAAATAGCTTTGAGGTCGGTACCAGGGGCGGATTAAGAAATTTTGGCCCCCTGGGCCTGACATGGTCTTGGCCCCTCAACCCCCCGCGCGTGTGGGCGCACACACACGCACGCACTATGCAAGAAATACTGTATACTGTGAACAGACATGCACACTGTACTGTACAGAAGAGTGCACATACTGCACACACACTATTAGGTATACCACACAGACACTGACAAGCACAGGTTTCACACAGACACAGGGGGAGGGGATAAATGGCCTAAAAATAAACATTTTTGAAAATGATTACGCCCACTTCAGTGATGGTGCATTGGGTCATTTGAGAGATATTATGTATTGGAAGTTGGTAGCTATCATGAAATAAACCCCCCAACCCACCCAAAAAACTAAATCGGACATGATTTTTGCCCCCTTTTCCTCCCTTCTATCATTAAAAATAAAATAATATCTTAGGAAAACACATTGGCATAACGGCAGCTGTGCAGCAAATTGAGGCTCAAAGTCTGTATCTATTTGTGGTTAAGCTTGAGGAGAAGGAGAAAGGTAAAATGATAACATGCATCGGAGAGCACCACAAAGAAAGGTGTAGGCCAGTTCATGGTACAAGGGCTGCATGCAGGTCAAGATAGCCCATTTCCAAGAATGCTATAGTGGCTGGACAGGCACTGGACATGTCCTGAACTCAGTGTCAGACGTGGCTGCCGAATACTTGGATGAAGTGAAGCAGCTGACAGATCTCATGCTGCCCCATCTGAAGACTGTCCTGGCCAGGCAGAGGATGGATGAGGAGACCTTCCCAATGGACCCTGTCAGTGAACAGGCTAGTAACATTGATGGCACCCCTGTGCACAACATTGGGATGGAGAGACAATGTGGCAAGGTGGACTACAAACTGAAGAAGTTGGGCACACTGAACGCAGTCAATAGGTCAATAATTTTACAGAAGAGCCAGGAGCTTCAGAGGTTTCAAGGCAGCAGCACAAGCAAAAAGGGAGGTTGAACTCAACTGGAGTAAATTCATGAAGGCAAAATTCGAGAGTAGGGCAGATGAGAAACAAGAGATGGCTCAAAGAAAGGAGAGTAAGAGACTAGACATGCTGGACACACTGAAATCTTTTGATGGCCCCTTCACGATAGTGGGGAAGTTGAAAAGTTCCTTGTGGATGAAAGTCTGCACAAGAATGCAAAGCTGCAGAGAATGAAGCTTGAGGTTCAGTTTGCCAGAGAAAGCACCAAGCTTCTGCCTAAAGTCAATCCTATCTTCACAATCCAGGTGACACTTCCCAGAAATGGCAAAAGTGCAATTCTCCAAGTCATAATGGATACTTAGAATTTTATGGTGGTGGTAAGTATTCATGAAAACAGGTAGCCTAACATTAGTGAATGGGTGAATTCTGGAAATAACCTAAAAATCTTACACAGTGCACCTTTAAGCAAGGGGTTTCTTTCGTGCTTTCAATTTTGCAAAATCATCCACCACATCATTGAAGTCCAACTCTCTTGTCAGCTCACTCTCAATTGCCATTAGAGATAACGCATTTAATCTTTTCTGAGTCATTCTTGTGCGCAGCTCATTTTTTACTCTTGACAAAAGAGAGAATGAGCGTTCTCCCTCACAGTTACTGACCGGTAGAGTGAGAAAAATCTGTAGCGCAATGTATGTATTAGGAAACGTAGGCTGTAGTCCAAAATGTATTATTGTTTTGAGCAGTCCTGAAGGGGTCCTCTCCTCATCAGTGTTGTTGAGCTGTATAAAAGATTTGAACTGTATAAGCTCCTGTCCAAGACTTTCATTGAGGTCAGATGGGTATGATTCAGTGAGAATCTTGGCCTTGTGAAGGACTGAAGCATTGGACTCTGTATCCAAAGAGAAAAGGACACTGAACAAATTGTTCAGATGTTTGTAGGCCTCCAGACGGTGATTAAGGCTTGAACTCAGTTGATCAATAGAGGCAATAAATGTCTCTATTTGAAACAGTTGCCTTCCCTCAAGCACAACATCTGGGGATGCTGATTCATCAGCAAACTTTTTACGTTTCCTCGTCCGTTCAGCCCTGTAAGATGGGGTGCCACCCAACATGTTTAAGGCTTTCTGCTCAAAATGATCAAATAGATCTCTTTGGGAGAGAACAAAGGTGCGCAGAGATTCCAGCAATCTAACTGCTGTACCAAGGTCCATGTCTGCTTTTTGAAGTTGCAGACTTGTGGCCTGAAATCTGGACAGAACAGTGTCCCAAAAGCCTGCCATGAAGGCCATCTCAAGTGAATCCAGCTTCCGCACTAGACTGTCAGCTTCAGTTCGTGTGTCTCGTTTCTCTGTGTCATCAGTGGAAATAACCTGTAGTGCTGCTTTTATTTTACTGTAGTTCTGCCACAGTGCTTTGGTAGATTCTGCACGGCAACTCCAACGCGTGTTGGATAAAGCTTTAAGTGTGAGATCTATGTTGGAATTGCCAAATACCCTGTCCCATCGGTGTGTGGATGCAGTTGTGAAGTTGTAAATAGACTGAATCAAGTCAAAATACTTAGAGACTTCATTTCCACATCTGTCAATGCTGTTGACTCCCACCAAATTCAAAGAGTGAGCTGCACATGGAATATAGTGTATTAATGGGTTGCTTTTCTTTAAGTGAGCCTGCAACCCATTATACCTCCCTGACATGTTGCTGGCATTATCATAAGCCTGCCCCCTGCAATTTGACAGCTCTAACCCTAGATTTTCCAACACAGACATGACACAGTTAGCCAAACTTTCACCTGTATGGCTAGTAATGGGCTCAAAACCCACAAAGCGTTCAACAACACTGCCCTCTTTGCTAACAAAACGGAATATGAATGTCAATTGGTCCACATGAGATAAATCTGGGGTTGAATCCACAATGATAGAGTAGTATTTGCTTGCTTGCAGTTCATCTGCTATAGCCTGTTTGGTTTTTGCACCCATCAATTCAATGAATTCCTCACAAATGGTGGAGGACAGATATGAGGTATTACCTCGACCCATCTGCCCAAACTTTCTGATGTGATCCTTTAGAAAGGGATCAAATTCAGCCAGGACCTCCAGAATACCAAGGTAGTTCCCATTGAGAGGAGACCCTAACGATTCATTTTTACCCCTAAATGCAAGGCCCCTTTCTGCAAGGAATTTAATGACTGCAACAACTCTTTGTAACACCTGCCTCCAATAGCTGCTCTCTGCCTGAAACTGTTTGAACAGGTCTGCATCAACTGTGGCACCTTTGGCGCGGTTCAAGACTGCTTGCATGCAGGTTATGTGCTCAGCACTTCGCTCATGTTCACCAAATCTTTCTGAGTGTTTCCAATCACAATAGCCTGTCACAAAAGAATGCGTTTTTGGGGAAAACAGTTTGCATGCAAAGCAGTAAACATTACCAGTAGAGGGAGAGTACATCAGCCACTCTCTTTGTACTCGTTGTCCATTGGGCAAGTGTGAAGTAAAATGTTCATTGTTTAGGCATCGGGTTTTGCCTCCTAGCCCACTGTTCCTCACAGAAGCTGGATAATGGCTGTGACGGTTGTGAAATGATTTTGCACCTCTTTGAATAAGAACTTCCTTCATTGACTCAGTGAGGGTCTCAGCCCATTTAGCGGGATCACTAGGTAGAGTTGTCACTGTAGATGGTGTTGAAGAAAGATTCAGCTCATTTTCTATGCTGTCCAGAGGTGCAGTGACCTCACATTCATCCGAGCAACTGGCTACTGCTGAATTGGTTGAATCATAAGCATCAGAAGCATTTGGTTCAGTGTCTACACTTGTAGTGGTCTCAGGATCTTGGGAGCTACATGCTAGCTCAGGTGCATTGCTAACCTTAGCTGAATTTGCAGTAGCATTTATAGAATTGCTTTCAGCAGATGTCTTTGTACTGAAGAAGCTGGAGATATTTGGAACACTCTCAAGTAAAACTGATTCCTTTTTTTTCTTTTCTTGCTGAATTTTTTTTCTAGCTCCTCCACTTAAACGTTTATGATCCATATTTCCCTTCTTTCTTTGCACATTGGCTCTTTGCCTATCACAACAGATAAACCAACTATGTGTGTGTGTGTGTGTGTGTGTGTGTGTGTGTGTGTGTGTGTGTGTGTGTGTGTGTGTGTGTGTGTGTGTGTGAGTTTGTTTGTGTGTTTATGATCGGTGCTGCTTCCTTCAAGTGTGTGAGGTGATTTAGAAAACTAGCAACCCAGCATCAACACTCCAAAGCAGAGAATAACAGCTTACTAGCATAGACAATTGAGAGCAGAGAATCAACTGATTCGTCTGATAGACAGCAGGAGAGCAGAGTGGTCAGTGATGATCGAATCAAGAAAATGTCTAAATGGCAAGGGAACAGACTGTTTTGTACTGAGGAGAAAGAGAGAGAGAGCCAATTACAGTGAAATATATTCCAAAAGAGCCAAGTGACTAGCTGAAGGCAGGGACAAATGCCTTGGAGTGACCAACAAGAGTGCAAAGTACCAAATGGCAAAATGTGGAAAGACCAACAGGCAGATCTGCTTTTACCTCTTATCTTCACAACCAAAAAGTTGCTAAATGATGTTTTCAGTCGCTAGCCAGGTATGGCCAAAAGACGCGAAATCTAGCGGCAAAGTCGGTCAATCACACTGACAGTGAAACAAATATTTTGAAAAGATAATAATTGTACACCTTTGTGCACTTTAGTCTTCTATCTAAATATTTTCACAAAGGACACCAAGGCAGCTTGCTAGCTATGATGGGAGCAACAATGTCTGATAGACAGCAGGAGAGCAGAGTGGTCAGTGATGATCCAATCAAGAAAATGTCTAAATGGCAAGGGAACAGACTGATTTGTACTGAGGAGAAAGAGAGAGCCAAGTACAGTTAAATATATTCCAGAGCCAAGTGACTAACTGAAGGCAAAGACAACAGCCAGATACCTTAGCAGAGACCAACAAGAATTCAAAGTACCTAATAGCAAGATGGCGAGACCAACACAATAAATTGTATTAGGATTTAATTTATTAACGTTAATCTTAACAGCCAAAAAGTTGCTGAATAATGTTTGTAGTCGCTAGCCAGGTATGCCCAAAACAAGAGTCGCTAAACCTAGCAGCAAAGTTGCTTAATTGCAACACACTCTAGGATTCAGGGGAATTAAGGATAATAAAGATATTAATTGTACAACTTTTTGTACTTTTTTTCTAGTTTTTTGAGTCGCCAGCCATGTATGGCCAAAAGTCGCTAATTGAATGCCAACGTTGCTTAATCGCCAACACACTGGGACTCACTGAAGGACTGACTGAATAAAAAAGATAATTAAGATAATTGTGTACTTTTCTCTTCTGATATTTTCTCTAAGGACCCCAAGCTATCTGCAAGCAGCAATAATGTCTGACAGACAGGAGAGCAGAGTGGTCAGTGATGAATGGCAAGGGAACAGGCTGATTTGTACTGAGGAGAAAGAGAGAGAGAGAGCCAATTACAGTGAAATATATTCCAAAAGAGCCAAGTGACTAGCTGAAGGCAGGGACAAATGCCTTGGAGTGACCAAGAAGAGTGCAAAGTACCAAATGGCAAAATGTGGGAAGACCAACAGGAAGATCTGCTTTTACCACTTATCTTCACAACCAAAAAGTCGCTAAATGATGTTTTTAGTCGCTAGCCAGGTATAGCCAAAAGACGCGAAATCTAGCGGCAAAGTCGGTCAATCACACAGTGAAACAAATAATTTTAAAAAGATAGTAATCGTACAATGTCTTGTACTTTTGTCTTCTTTCTTAATATTTCTCAAAGGACACCAAAATGTCGCTATCTGCAGGCAGCTTGCTAGCTATGATGGCAGCAACAATGTACCTTAGAGTGACTGACCAACAAGAGCTCAAAGTACCTAATGGCAAAATGTGGAGAGACAGACACAATAAATTGCATTAAGATGAAGAGAACTGTTGCTATTATTAATCTTAACATCAACCAGAAAGTCGCTAAATGTCACCAGCCAGGTATGGCCAAAAGTCGCTTAATTGGCCACACACAGTAACAGAGAAACTAACAAAAAAAAGATCATAAAGATAATAGTTGTACAACTGTGTGTACTTTTGTCTTCTTTCTAAATATTTTCCCAAAGGACACCAAAATGTTGCTATCTGCAGGCGGGAGCGTGCCTATGTTCCCCGGGTCCTATGTTCCCCGGGTCCTATGTTCCCCGGTTGTTCCTGGGTCTTTGTATGCGACCGGGGAACTTAGGACCCTTTTTCTAAAAAAGGGTCCTATGTTCCCTGCATTGTATCTGGCGAAATTGCGAAATTGTGCCCTGACCAAAACCATCCCTAAACCTAACCTGTCACAGGGCGTTGTGGAGCACTTTTTTTTGGCGAAATTGTGCCCTGACCAAAACTATCCCTAAACCTAACCTGTCACAGGGCGTTGTGGAGCACTTTTTTGGCGAAATTGTGCCCTGACCAAAACCATCCCTAAACCTAACCTGTCACAGGGCGTGCGGCAGCAGATAGAGCAACTCAAACGCGAACTTCCTTCCTTCGACAACTTAAACGCGTCTCTGTCATGCGTGTCTGCGTGCGTCTTACTTAGTCGCGCATTGGAAGCAGCGGGGAACATAGAACCCTTTTCTGGAAAAAGTGTTGTACGTTCCCCGCAGCGGGGAACATAGAACCCTTTTTTTTAAAAAGGGTCCTTAGTTCCCCGGTAGAGGGGAACATAGGACCCGGGTAACATAGGGACGGGGAACATAGGGATGACCCGCTGCAGGCAGCTTGCTAGCTATGATGGCAGCAACGATGTCTGCCAGACAGGAGAGAGTGGTCAGTGACGATCGAATCGAGAAAATGACAAAATGGGTCAAAGACCAAAAAGTTATTAACTGACAGCAGTGACAAATGTCAGACTGTAAACTTTCTCGAAAGAAAAGGACAAAATGGGAAGATGCTGATAATAACAGCAAAATGGAAAATATAAGAATTTCCAAGTAATGCTCAACTCAAGTGTGTGTGTGTGTGTGTGTGTGCGCGCGTTAAACTTCTTGTTGAATGATTTCAAATTATCTCTGAGTCTGAACTGAGGGAAAGGAAACCAAATTTTGAGCAGTCTCTCACGAGTTCAAAATACCAAATGAGGAGATTCTAAAAGAACAGACCGGTTTATGATAGACTTGATGGGGGAGGGGCACAGCTAAGAATACTTGAGTGAGATTCTGTGATCCAAATTCGAGATAGAGCTTTTTGATAATGATAATTTGTCAGAGTAAGGTTGTGTAATCAAAATTTGAGAATGAGCTTTGTCAATCAATCAAGAATATTTGCATTAAGTTCTGTGATCAAAATTCAGAAACAACCTTTAATAATTGATAAAGAATATGTGAGTGAGGTTGTGTGATCCATCCAATTTGAGAATTAGCTTTGATAATAATGATTGAGAGCCTCTGGCCCTCTGTGGATCATGGCCGCGGGGCCAATTTTGCCTGGCCCCTTGGGGCCTCTGTGGGTCGTGGCCGCGGGGCCAAGTTGGCCTGGCCCCTTGGGGCCTCTGACCCTCTATGGATCGGGGCCAAGTTGGCCTGACCCCTCGGGGCCTCTGGCCCTCTATGGATCATGGCCGCGGGGCCAAGTTGGCCTGACCCCTTAGGACCTCAGGCCCTCTGTGGGTCGCGGCCGCGGGGCAAAGTTGACCTGGCCCCTTGGGGCCTCTTACCCTCTATGGATCGTGGCCGCGGGGCCAAGTTGACCTGGCCCCTTGGGGCCTCTGGCCTTCTGTGGCTCGCGGCCGCGGGGCCAAGTTGGCCTGGCCCTTTGGGGCCTCTGGCCTTCTGTGGGTCGTGGCCGCGGGGCCAAGTTGGCCTGGCCCCTTGGGGCCTCTGACCGTCTATGGATCGTGGCCGCGGGGCCAAGTTGACCTGGCCCCCTGGGGCCTCTGACCCTCTATGGATCGTGGCCGCGGGGCCAAGTTGGCCTGGCCCCTTGGGGCCTCTGACCGTCTATGGATCATGGCCGCGGGGCCATGTTGGCCTGGCCCCTTGGGGCCTCTGGCCCTCTGTGGGTCGCGGCCGCGGGGCCAAGTTGACCTGGCCCCTTGGGGCCTCTTACCCTCTATGGATCATGGCCGCGGGGCCAAGTTGGCCTGGCCCCTTGGGGCTTAAGATTATTATTTTTGCAAAAGTAGTTTTGCTTGGCTCGCGGCCGCGGGGCCAAGTTGGCCTGGCCCCTTGGGGCCTCTGGCCCCCTGGGCCTGGGCCCGGTAGGCCCGGTCATTAATCCACCTATGGTCGGTACGCAAAACCAGAATTATTTCGTACTCTAGGCGCACAGGGTTATAAGGCGCACTGTTGTGTTTTGAGGGAAAAAAAGGATTTTAAGTGCGCCTTATAGTCCGAAAATATGGTATTTAATGTAAGTAAAACATGGGTCAGTAGGGATGGTTAAACATGATTCTTTTTACTGACTCGTGTACCGTTGACTACGTTTCCATACACTAAATTAGTCCGATTTCTCAAATAGTTTGGCTTAAAGAAGCATCTTATAACTCATGGAAACACCTTAATCTGATCAAGTTTGACTTTTGAGAAATCGGACTAACCCATCTAGATTATGCGATTGGAAACGAGATCTCTCGAGTGGGTGTGGGCTGCCGGAGGAAAACTTTCGCATTGCGTATGCGCCAGTCTCAACGTGCGGGATATAACCCGGAAGCAGATACCATTTAATCAAAACAGGCAACAACTGCAATTAAGAGGATACTTTATTTGTTTCACATAGTAAGAGAACGGAACATTTTGAAGTGCATCGATAGGAGAAAAAAAGAAATAGAGATTTATTTGAGGAGGTAGCTAAGAAAATGGTGAATGCAGCTTCATTCAGACTCTCAAGTGAGATGGAATAGAAGCAGGTATATTAAAGGCAAAAAGGAAAGTGTACACAAACCTCTTCAAACTGCCTTTGTGCACTCCAAACTGATTAGCAACAAGTCTGTATTCCACAAGGCTGAAGAGCTTGTCAAGAATAGCAACTTTGGAGAGGGATCGGGGTACAAACAGTCTTTTTTTCCGGCTTTAAAACTCCTTTCATCAATCCACAGAGCCTTTTGAATGAAATCCGAGACATTCGGATATTTTGTTTCCAATATTATGCGTCCGAAAATTCCTTTTAAAACAACTCTCTCCCGCCAGTCTTTCTTTGCTTTGGACCTGCATAGGCGCCAAGCCCTTCTTGGTAGTAGCGTCATGTTCCTGGCGCAATCTATGATAATTTCTTTATTGATTCTTGCTATTTTACATTAACATAGCCATTAGGGACGCAATATTTGTAATCTGTGCCAATATTACAGCGGATATCAGGTACAACAGAGCTCAGCTGTTGACTTGGGAGGAGTCGCAAAAAAGATGCTTTGTTTTGGTCACATGTTGCCATCCAAGCAACGTTACCATTGCTTATTTCAGCAAGACAATGCCAAGCCACGTGTTACAACAGCGTGGCTTCATAGTAAAAGAGTGCGGGTACTAGACTGGCCTGCCTGTAGTCCAGAACTGTCTCTCATTGAAAATGTGTGGCGCAATATGAAGCCTAAAATACCACAACGGAGCCCCTGGACTGTTGAACAACTTAAGCTGTACATCAAGCAAGAATGGGAAACAATTCCACCTGAAAAGCTTAAAAAATTGGTCTCCTCAGTTCCCAATCTGAGTGTTGTTAAAAGGAAAGGCCATGTAACACAGTGGTAAAAATGCTCCTGTGCCAACGTTTTTGCAATGTGTTGCTGCCATTAAATTCTAAGTTAATGATTTTTTGCAAAAAAATAAATGTTTTTCAGTTCGAACATTAAGTATCTTGTCTTTGCAGTTTCCATCCATCCATCCATTTGCTACCGCTTATTCCCTTCGGGGTTGCGGGGTCTTTGCAGTTTATTCAATTGAATATAAGTTGAAAAAGATTTACAAATCATTGTATTCTGTTTTTATTTACAAATTACACAATGTGCCAACTTCACTGGTTTTGGGTTTTGTATAAAGCATACTTGCCAACCTCCGATACCGGGAGGTGGGGGGTGGGGGGGCACGGTCGGGGTGGGGCGGGGGCGTGGTTAATAGGGGAGTATATTTACAGCTAGAATTCACCAACTCAAGTATTTCATATATATTATTTATATATATATATATATAAAAATGGGACCCATAACCTCCCTGCTTGGCACTCAGCAACAAAGGGTTGGAGTTGGGGGTTAAATCACCAAAATGATTCCCGGGCGCGGCGCCGCTGCTGCCCACTGCTCCCCAAGGGGATGGGACAAATACAGAGGACAAATTTCACCACATCTAGTGTGTGTGTGACAATCATTGGTACTTTAATCTTTAATCTTAATATATATATATATATATATATATATATATATATATATATATATATATATATATATATATATATATATATATATATATATATATGAAATACTTGACTTTCAGTGAATTCTAGCTATATATATGTATATATATTTATTTTATTATACATATAAATAAAATAAATACTTGAATTTCAGTGTTCCGGGGGCTATCTAGTAGATGGCAGTATTGTCCTGTTTAACTTCTCCTCCGTTCATGACTCGGCCACCGTGTTCAATGGAAAAGTCTGTTCAACAAAATGTACAGGCAACATAATTACATACCCCTTCCCCTTCGAACTGTCCTGGATGAACTGAAATTATTGTTTCCATTCGTTTTGGAACTTGCAAGCGTATTTCTTCATCTTCCTCGTCGACGGCGTCGCCATGTCTGTAACTTCCTCGTTCTTCTGCTTCGTCTCCTTGTTGTGTGCGCAGTTGTGCACTCTACTCTCTAAAAGCCGCAGATGTTATGATGTCATTGGGCAGGCAAGCTGTTTATATTGTGGGAAAGCGGACGTGAGAACAGGCTGTCCCCACTCAGGTCCGCATTGAGCTGGAGGGGGCGTGGCCTCCAGCTCCGGCTGAATACCGGGAGTTTGTCGGGAGAAAATTTCTGCCGGGAGGTTATCGGGAGAGGCGCTGAATACCGGGAGTCTCCCGCTAAAAACGGGAGGGTTGGCAAGTATGGTATAAAGAGAGTATGGCCAACTCGGTTTCATGCAATCTCCTCAATGATTGGTCAAAAGGAACCCACGTGACTACAGGGCGCCATGATTGCTACTGGCCTTGACCTAATGCTGTATTTGCGGCGCTTCCACGTCCCGTTGCTGAGCATCGAGCTGCTCCACCCGCAAGAATTGTGGAAAGTTTTACATCGCTTTCCCAACAACCCGGAAAGAAGACAAGTATGGGAGGTGAAGGTTCGCCATCAACACTGGAAAGCCACCGATTACGGCGTCTTGTGCCAGGTACACACAAGACACAACATCTGCCTTTTGTTCAGGAAAGAACACACAGACGTTAATACAAATAATAATGAACACATTTAAGATGGTTTGACAAATCTCAGTAAAACTAAAATAATGCAAGTCGTTAACATTAGAAGTGAAAGTCAAACACAAGGAGTAAAAGAAACCAAATTTTGAGTGTAATAATAATGTGATAATAATAATAATGTGTCCCGTGAAAAACCGACCGGAACTCTAACTAAAGTTCTGTGAGTGAATTATGTAAAACCACTACATTGTTAGTTTTTAGCTCTTCCTAAGCGAGATTTAAGTTAGAACTTAACGATACTTTATATTAGAAATGGCAACAGCACAGGGTGAATGCCCCATAACAAGAAGATAGTGAAAAAGAAGAAGCTTATGACTACGGTATTGTCAAGGACTACAGTGGCTGACGTGCGCAAATTTTTAGGACTTATGCAGATCTCAAATACACATCAGCAGGTACCAGAAGGTAAGAAGAGTTGGTTTTGCATAATATTGTGGAACAAAACGCCAGATAATATGTCTGCTAATGGGTGCAATTTTGCAGTCCTTATACACACACCATAGTAATACGTGTATCTCTGACTACGGTATCCGTAATGGGCCGACAATCCATCAAGCGGTGTGACTTCAAAGTCATACTAAAACATGTTTGACGGATTTTTGAGTGCCGTGTGTAATGTTCTTTATTTTCAATGGAACATTTAAAGTTTTGGTGTTGTTTACTGGCGTCATATTGCAATCCACATTTATCTCTTATGTGTGACTACCATCTACTGGTCACACTTATCATTACTCCATGTACTAAATTAAATTGCTTCGAGGTCGGTAAGCACAACCATTATTATTCCGTACATTAGGCGCACCAGGTTGTAGGGCGCACTGTCAATTTTTGAGAAAATTAAAGGATTTTAAGGGCACCATATAGTCCGAAAAATACGGTACTTCACACAAAAGTCACAATTTGATTGTTGGTCCAAAGCCAGTGAAGTTTTTGCCAAAATGAGAGTAATAATATGGTCGTTCTGTGTATTTTCTTTACGTTTATTGTGATGTTGGAATGCGTGTTAGAGAGCCTGCTGGTCACAAAACACTGCGGGAATGTAGCAGCAGAGTGCATCAAATATGGCCGTCTACGTCAATACAACAGCAATTGCATGCATCCAGACACAGCCGCACACAACTTGGTAGCATTCATGGCGCCTGTTGTTTAATTGGCCATACTCTCTCTATACAAGACTCTGGTTTTGGTGTGACGTCATAGTCAACCGGAAAAGCAATACATTAATCAGGGCTATTAGGAAATAAGCGTCCCCCCCCCACCCCATCCCCCCCAGTGTAGGGGAAGCACACGGTGTATGACCAATAGTTAGTTACATTAGAGAGTGTGCATGGACACTTGGGCTTCACACGGAGCTGTGAAAATACAAAAACAAACAAACTATTTGAGAAATCAGACTAATTTAGTGCATGGAAACGTTGTGAATGAGTCACTTACCAAAGTGAATCGTTTCACTTGATTCACTCATCACAAAACAAAACGTGCAAAAGTTACTCACATGGTTACTGAACGTTTAGACTCGCCCCCACTCGATTCACTTAATTCACTTATCACAGAGCGCATGTGGAGAACCTCAAGGTTCACTTAATTCACTCATCACAGAGCGCATGTGTACAGAACGCACATGATTAGCGACTGCACAAGTTTTGCCGCCATTCGTCAACTACTAAAAATATTAATACAAATTGAATGAGATCGCTATATAGCCATTGTGTCTGAATGTTCTCACTCATCCAGGTCATTGTCCTCTCAGGGCATTCAATCGGTCGCAACTGGACTGTTTGGTTTGTTTTAGAAGAAGCTTTGCCTCTCATCCAAGTAGGCTTCATCATTTTGTGCTCATAGACTTAGATTGGTCAGATCTAGTCTAGCGACTGGTGTCAAAACCCCAAATATATATACTCCAAAACCAGGAGGGTGTGCCTGGGCAAGGCTTATCATAGTGAGAAAAACAACAGTTTTAATGCAAACAAGCAATCCTACTGTCAAAGCCAACAACAGTCGTTGAAGTGTAATTTCCACTCGTTAGCATTGAAGTACTGTGTGGCAGAACGATTGCTGTGGATCGACTACTACTAGTCCAAAATAGTCGGAATCCCCCATGTAAGCATTCCATTCAGTTTTAAACACAATGGCACACATGGCATTCTAGTCACATTCTGTAACCAGAATGTGACCAGAATGCCATTTCTAACTCCTGTTATTTGTTGGAGGCTAAATTGCAGTGTCTTTTAGGAATGGTTGAAAGGACAGTGTTGTATGTGGGAGACAGGTAGTCTCGCAGACCACCTCTTCTGTTCAAGGATGGTTTTTCAACCTTGACATAGATGGCTTCCCTCACTCTTCTTTTACATCATCCGTCCTCCCTGTCTAGAATCTGTACATTTTTGTTCTCAAAGGAGTGCTGTTTCTCCCTGAGGTGCAGGTAGACAGTCTGAAGAGTTTCCCCGACTTTTACTGTGTCATGCGTTGGCTCAGTGGTTGTTTTGTTTCCCCAATATATGAATCAGTGCATTTGTCATTACACTGGATAGCATACACCAGACTGTTTTTGTGGGTGTGGGGTGTCCGGTCTTTAGGATGCACCAGTCTCTTGTCCCAGGGTGTAGCTTGGTTTGAAGTGCATTGGGATGTTGTGTTGGTTAAAAATTCTTCTGAGTTTCTCAGATAGACCTGATACATAGGGAATGACAATATTTTTGCGTCTCTCCTTGTTCCTCCTCATCCATTGTTTGTGGGATAATAAAAGTCTATCTATCATATGTGAGGCAGGGACTGTGCAACAGCGTCTGTTGCTGGTTAAAAGGTGATATATACCAAAGGAAATGTGCACAACTATTAAAGACATTCGAGAGATATTCCCGTTACAAAAGTGGACACGCCACCACTCAATGTGCACTACAAGTTAAAGGACACTGCAATAAGTACATTTATAATCTACCTGATTGTCAGTGATGTGTTGATACATCATACATCATAGACACATACAATTTAAAAAAAGCGAATTCTCTGGACAGAATAAAAACTAAATGCAAAAAACAACCCGAACAATAGTCCAACATTACAATAACATTTAACAGTGTAATAATAAATACAATAACTAGCTATAACATGTAGGAAAACAAGATCACAAAGACGCACATTCAATCAGTTCACTTCCTGACTCGCCGAACGTCGATGGCCCCAAACCCCAATGACCAGTGACTGAGTGTCAGTGAATCATCGTTCATGACCGTTTAGTGTTGAGCGATGATTCAGTGGGACCCATCGTTCGCTTCGTAATTCGTCCACTATCTGTGATTCAATGAGTTGTCATCAAGCACCCGTAGGAACAACCGACAAACTGTGACACAGCGCGGGATTCAGCTCGGGCAAGAAGTAGAACGGAGAGTTGATTTGAAGCAAGAAACATATTAGAGGGCTGCAGATGACGTCACATCCGTTTTTCTACATTGCGGCTTAAAGGCCTACTGAAATGAATTTTTGATCATTTCGCGATATTGCCATATTTTTGCTGAAAGGATTTAGTATAGAACAACGACGATAAAGTTCGCAACTTTTGGTCGCTGATAAAAAAAAAGCCTTGCCTATACCGGAAGTAGCGTGACGTCACAGGAGGAAGGATTCTTCACAATTCCCCATTGTTTACAATGGAGCGATAGTGATTCGGACCGAGAAAGCGACGATTACCCCATTAATTTCAGCGAGGATGAAAGATTCGTGGATGAGGAACGTTAGAGTGAAGGACTAGAGAGGCAGTGCAGGGTGTATCTTTTTTCGCTCTGACCGTAACTTAGGTACATGGTCTCATTGGATTCCACACTCTCTCCTTTTTCTATTGTGGATCACGGATTTGTATTTTAAACCACCTCGGATACTATATCCTCTTGAAAATGAGAGTCGAGAACGCGAAATGGACATTCACAGTGACTTTTATCTCCATGACAATACATCGGCGACGCTCTTTAGCTATGGAGCTAACGTGATAGCATCAGGCTCAAATGCAGATAGAAACACAATAAAAAAAAACCCTGACTGGAAGGATATACAGAAGATCAACAATACTATTAAACCATGAACATGTAAATACACGGTTAATAATTTCCAGCTTGGCGAAGCTTAACAATGCTGTTGCTAACGAGCCATTGAAGCTAACTTAGCTACGGAGGGGGGCGTTGTAGCTTTCGACGACACCCCGGCCACCATCAGAGTCGACAAGAAACATAAATTTCCCCAAAGTTACGTACGTGACATGCACATAGCGACACGCACGTACGGGCAAGCGATCAAATGTTTGGAAGCCAAAGCTGTACTCACGGTAGCGCGTCTGCTATCCAGCTCAAACACAACACAACCTCCTGGTGTTGGTGTTGCTGTAGTCCGCACCGATCGCACCTACAACTTTCTTACTTGCAGTCTCCATTGTCCATTAAACAAATTGCAACAGATTCACCAACACAAATGTCCAGAATACTGTGGAATTGTTCGATGAAAACAGAGCAGTTTGTATGGTGACACATTGGGTCCGAATACTTCCGTTGCCGTCATCATACCTAGACGTTTTCAAGCAGAAGTTTCCCAGGAAATTTAAAATTGCACTTTATAAGTTAACCCGGCCGTATTGGCATGTGTTGCAATGTTAAGATGTCATCATTGATATATAAACTATCAGACTGCGTGGTCGGTAGTAGTGGGTTTCAGTAGGCCCTTAATTCACACAATGGTCAAGCAGCTTGAGCGTAGCATCAAAACAAATGAGAGTGAGTGTAGAGTTGGAGCAGAACATTTCATATTTCTGTTCTCTTTTTGGGTGTCCATTCATTCAAATAAAGAGAGGAAAGAGCTTTCATAGAATCCAGAAATAAGTGGTTCATAAAGGTAATAAAGTCAGGAAAAAACAAAAGTGCGCCAAAGATAATGGATCTTAAAAGTATAATTTTCATCTTGTTGTGGAATACAATTGAACCGCATGTGTCTGCAGTGATCACTTTGTAAAATGTTTGTTTGAACATTTGATTTGTTTGAGAAACTTTCTGTGATGTAATCGAGTTGTATTAGTAGTGTTTGATAGCAGAACTAAACGTAAAGAAGTGACAATAGAACGCATTGGTTTTTTGTTCTTTTGTAGTTGCTATATACCTAAATATAATTATGAAGACCTGGTTGTGCAAATAAACTAATGTCATGTTAAGTCCTAGCAATAAATATTAGGGCTGCGAATCTTTGGGTGGCCCATGATTCGATTCAATATCGATTCTTGGGGTCACGATTCGATTCAAAATCGATTTTTTTCGATTCAACAGGATTCTCTATTCATTCAATACATAGATTTCAGCAGGATCTACCCCAGTCTGCTGACATGCAAGCAGAGTAGTAGATTTTTGTAAAAAAGCTTTTATAATTGTAAAGGACAATGTTTTATTAACTGATTGCAATAATTTACATTTGTCTTAACTATTAAATGAACCAAAAATATGACTTATTTTATCTTTGTGAAAATATTGGACACAGTGTGTTGTCAAGCTTATGAGATGCGATGCAAGTGTAAGCCACTGTGACACTATTGTTGTTGGTTTTTTTATTTTATAAATGTCTAATGATAATGTCAATGAGGGATTTTTAATCACTACTATGTTGAAATTGTAACTAATATTGATACTGTTGTTGATTTTATTCATTTTTGTTTCACTACTTTTGGTTTGTTCTGTGTCGTGTTTGTGTCTCCTCTCAATTGCTCTGTTTATTGCAGTTCTGAGTGTTGCTGGGTCGGGTTTGGTTTTGGAATTGGATTGCATTGTTATGGTATTGCTGTTTATTTTTTTGTTGGATTGATTAATTGAAAAAAAATATATATATACAGTATATATACTTTTTAAATAAATAAATAAATTACAAAAAAAAATAGATTTTTTTAAAATTGAGAATCGATTCTGAATCGCACGTGAGAATCGCGATTCGAATTCGAATCGATTCTTTCCCACACCCCTATAACTGCTACTTAAAATAATTAACTCACAGTTACTTAAAACTCAGTGAATGAAACATAATGTTGTCTTATTTTGAAAGAACAAATCAATGAATCAAATCAAGAATACATTAATGCATTACTGTTTATTGCTATTCTGAGTGTTGCTGGGTCGGGTTTGGTTTTGGAATTGGATTGCATTGTTATGGTATTGCTGTGTATTGTTTTGTTGGATTGATTAATTTAAAAAAAATAAAAAAAAAAATAAAAAAATAGATTTTTTTAAAAATGAGAATCTATTCTGAATCGCACAACATGAGAATCGCGATTCTAATTCGAATCGATTTTTTCCCACACCCCTAGTAAATATAGTGATTTTTGGTCCAATTTACCGTATTTTTGTTGTCGATTTTCATAACAGAAACTAAAAACTTAATTGTTGTTGTATAAGAAAGCCAAGTGCTTTATTCCAGACAGATGAGCACATTATAGCATCTTAGGTAAAATTCGTTAGCATCAAAAATATATCCTTAATAGTATTAATGAACTAGATGAATAAATCTCTCTAATGCTCAACCATCCATCCATCCATTTTCTACCGCTTGTCCATTTCGGGGTCGCGGGGGGTCGCTGGATTCTATCTCAGCTGCATTCGGGCGGAAGGCGGGGTACACCCTCAATATCATATACTAAATCTTGGTATCGCTAGCAAACATTGCTGAACAACAGGGACATATATAGCTAAATAATGAGACAAAAAATGAACGTCACCCCATAAAAACAACTCCAGACATGAATTGCAGATGAGACTAATATTTGTAGCAGGAAATCAACCTCAAACACACTTATCCTTGTTCTCATTAGCGTCACGATCACAGCAGCATGCCTCTTGTTATGTCAATCAAAAACGTTCATTCGGTAAAAAAAATGTTTGGGTTTTGAACGATTCGTTCATGATTCGCACATTACTATGGCTTCGTACTTAGTGGAGAAAGCCTTGATGGCGAGCACACAGGTCAGATGTTTATTCTTATTGTCCACTCTTTTTTACAAATACTTTCCAAATCTTGAAGGTTTCAAAGCTGTTGCTTGGCAACTCAAAGTTCCAGCTCCAGCCACATATTTTAAATGGGATTACTCTCTAATAATGTAACATTCTATAGTACTGTACCTTTTCCTATGCACCACTTTTTGTAGCTGAAGTCAGTTTTCAATGAAAATCTTTGACCAAAATTTTCCCCGGTTTGCATATACCAGGGGTCACCAACCTTTTTGAAAGCAAGAGCTACTTCTTGGGTACTGATTAATGCGAAGGGCTACCAGTTTGATACACACTTAAATAAATTGCCAGAAATAGCCAATTTGCTCAATTTACCTTTAACTCTATGTTATTAATAATAATTAATGATATTTACACTTAATTGAACGGTTTAAAAGAGGAGAAAACACGAAAAAAAATGACAATTAAATTTTGAAACATAGTTTATCTTCAATTTCGACTCTTTAAAATTCAAAATTCAACCGAAAAAAAGAAGAGAAAAACTAGCTAATTCGAATCTTTTTGAAAAAATTAAAAAAAGAATTTATGGAACATCATTAGTCATTTTTCCTGATTAAGATTAATTTTAGAATTTTGATGACATGTTTTAAATAGGTTAAAATCCAATCTGCACTTTGTTAGAATATATAACAAATTGGACCAAGCTATATTTCTAACAAATCATTATTTCTTCTATATTTTCCAGAACAAAAATTTGAAAAGAAATTCAAAATACTTTGAAATAAATTTTAAATTTGATTCTACAGATTTTCTAGATTTGCCAGAATAATTTTTTTGAATTTTAATCATAATAAGTTTGAAGAAATATTTCACAAATATTCTTCGTTGAAAAAACAGAAGCTCAATTGAATAATTAAATCAAAATGTATTTATTACTCTTTACAATAAAATTAAAAAAAATACTTGAACATTTATTTAAATTGTCAGGAAAGAAGAGGAAGGAATTTAAAAGGTAAAAAGGTATATGTGTTTAAAAATCCTAAAATAATTTTTAAGGTTGTATTTTTTCTCTAAAATTGTCTTTCTGAAAGTTATAAGAAGCAAAGTAAAAAAAATAATGAATTTATTTAAACAAGTGAAGACCAAGTCTTTAAAATATTTTCTTGGATTTTCAAATTCTATTTGAGTTTTGTCTCTCTTAGAATTAAAAATGTAGAGCAAAGCGAGACCAGCTTGCTAGTAAATAAATACAATTTAAAAAATAGAGGCAGCTCACTGGTAAGTGCTGCTATTTGAGCTATTTTTAGAACAGGCCAGCGGGCTACTCATCTGGTCCTTACGGGCTACCTGGTGCCCGCGGGCACCGCGTTGGTTACCCCTGGCATATACAATCTCGTATACGGCACATTTAAAATCATTTTTTTCCCTCAAAACTCGACAATGCACCTGGCCTAGTGGTTAGAGTGTCCGCCCTGAGATCGGTAGGTTGTGAGTCATACCAAAGACTATAAAAATGGGAACCATTACCTCCCTGCTTGGCACTCAGCATCAAGGGTTGGAATTGGGGGTTATAACACCAAAAATGATTGCCGAGCGCGGCCACCGCTGCTGCTCACTGCTCCTCTCACCTCCCAGGGGGTGAAAAAGGGGATGGGTCAAATGCAGAGGACAAATTTCACCACATCTAGTGTGTGTGACAATCATTGTTACTTTAACTTTAACTTTATTGTACAGATTTATTCTGGTTTGCTTACCCACCTCGAAGCAATTTTATTTGGTACATGGTGTAATGATAAATGTGACCAGTAGATGGCAGTCAAACATAAGAGATATGTGTAGACTGCACTATGATGGCAATATGACTCAAGTAAACAACACCAACATGTTATAGGGACGGCGTGGCGAAGTTGGTAGAGTGGCCATGCCAGCAATCGGAGGGTTGCTGGTTACTGGGGTTCAATCCCCACCTTCTACCATCCTAGTCACGTCCGTTGTGTCCTTGGGCAAGACACTTCACCCTTTGCCTCTGATGGCTGCTGGTTAGCGCCTTGCATGGCAGCTCCCGCCATCAGTGTGTGAATGTGTGTGTGAATGGGTGAATGTGGAAATACTGTCAAAGCGCTTTGAGTACCTTGAAGGTAGAAAAGCGCTATACAAGTATAACCCATTTATCATTATATGTTCCATTGAAAATATAGAACATTACACACAGCGCTCAAAAATATATCAACATGTTTTAGTATGACTTTGGTAAGCTGTGAAACCGCACCGCTTGGATTGTACTGTGCTTCAACATACAAATATTATTATGGTGTGTGTATAAGGTAAGACATACTATCTGGCGTTTTGTTTCGCAATATTATGCAAAAGCACCTTTTCTTACCTTCTGGTACCTGCTGATCTGTATTTGGGATCTGCATAAATCCTGAAAATTTGCCTTTGTAGTCCATGACAACACCATAGTCGATAAGCTTCTTCTTTTTCTCTATCTTGTTGTTATGGGACATTAATCCTCCGCCGTTGCCATTTCTAATATGAAGTAATGTAAAGTTCTTACTTATATCTGTCAGTAAATTCGCCATGAAAGCGCTAAAACATACCGGTGTAGTGAATTTACATTATTCACACAAGGAATTTTAGTTATTAGAGAGACAGATGGTTTTTCACAGGACACAAATCACGGCGTTGTTGCACTCCGTTATTGATTTAAGTAAAGTCTGAATGTCAATAAAACAGTTAGTTCCATCTTTTGACACTTCTTCCACTCCCGTCCTTGCATGCCACACCGCTACAACAAAGATGACGGGGAGAAGACGCTGTCGAAGGTGAGCCACGTACATAAGACCGCCCACAAAACGGCGCATCCTGAAGCGACTGTCAGAAAGCGTCTTGAAGATGGTCTGTAAAACATAATCTATGCAACATTTTGACCAAAGAACCACCATCACATATTATGTAGACCACAAGGAAGTGTTTTCAATTCAGAAAAAAATTCTAATAATATGACCCCTTTAATGCTGCCTTATAATCCGGTGCGCCCTATGGTCTGGAAAATATGGTAATTGTGTGAAACAAGTATTTCATCCATTAGCATGCAATTGGATTTTAGATTTTGTTCCAGTCTCTTTTACAGATACAAATCCTAAAGGTTTCGAGGTTGACGCTTGGAAACTTTGAAGTTTTAGCTGACCACCTAAGATGATCTATTAGTTTAAGATCGAAAGACTAAATCAACCAATCCAGGATGTTAATATGCTTCTTCTTGAGATACCCCTTCATTTCATAGTCCATATGTTTTCGATCATTCTAAAACTGGAAGACCATCTATATGACTCATATTCAGTATTCTGGCTGAGGCCATGTGCTTCTCATCCAAAATTCAATGGTACATGACCCCATTCCTCAGCCCAGTAATGCGGTGAAATCTTCCTCTATGCCTACCACAGCAACAGCCATTGGTTAGAGTTAATTCACAATGTTTTTAATAGGGTTTTTTCTGGATATCCTAAAACAAAACATATCTTTGTAGGGGGGTAAACCTCTGGAATCCGCAGGGGATCAAATAGTTATTCTCTCCCTATATGTTTGTGCTTGAATACCAGTCATTAATCATCATAGTCATTTCATTCTAACACAGGGGTGTCAAACATACGGCCTGAACGGGTTTTATCCGGCCCGTGGGATGAGTTTGCTAAATACAAAAATGAGCCGAAATTTTTGAATGAAAGAAACTGCTGTTCTAAATGTGTCCACTAGATGTCGCAATATCAATTATTTGTATGTTTGGAGATTATGCTACATATGTAAAAAAAAACAAAAAACTACATGATGTTAGTGCACCAGTCGAGTAAAATGAGCAAACTACATAAATAACATCCTGTAATTTTTTGATCTTGATAGATTGAAAATTAACACCAATGATTTGACTGATGAACATTATCACATAATTTATTCAGCAAGTAGAAATGACAACATATAAAGATAGAATACTATTAACAGCAACATATAAGTGTAAAAAAAACAAAGCAACATTATGATTTGTACATTTTCAGAATGTGCTTGTTCTATTTCTAAACCAAGAAAACAATCTGAAGTTGTCTTTATTTTTCAGTTATCGTGCTGTGATTTTACCAGTTCGGCCCACTTGGGAGTAGATTTTTCTCCATGTGGCCCCCGATCTGAAATGAGTTTGACACCCCTGTTCTAACAGACACTATATTGCCAAAAGTATTTGGCCACCTGCCTTGACTTACATATGAACTTGAAGTGCCATCCCATTCCTAAGCCATAGGGTTCAATATGACGTCGGTCCACCTTTTGCAGCTATTACAGCTTCAACTCTTCTGGGAAGGCTGTCCACAAGGTTGCGGAGTGTGTTTATAGGAATTTTCGACCATTCTTCCAAAAGCTCATTGGTGAGGGCACACACTGATGTTGGTCGAGAAGACCTGGCTCTCAGTCTCCGTTCTAATTAATCCCAAAGGTGTTCTATCGGGTTCAGGTCATGACTCTGTGCGGGCCAGTCAAGTTCATCCACACCAGACTCTGTCATCCATGTCTTTATGGACCTTGCTTTGTGCACTGTCTTGTTGGAAGAGGAAGGGGCCCGCTCCAAACTGTTCCCACAAGGTTGGGAGCATTTAATTGTCCAAAATGTTTTGGTATCCTGGAGCATTCAAAGTTCCTTTCACTGGAATTAACAACTCCTGAAAAACAACCACACACCATAATTCCTCCTCCACCAAATATCACACTCGGCACGATGCAGTCCTTAATGTGATTAGGACACCTGATTCTGATCATTTGGATGGGTGGCCAAATACTTTTGGCAATATAGTGTATGTTTTGTGCAGAATAAAAGTAAAATGTGTATATATTAGAACAGGGGTCACCAACACGGTGCCCGCGGGCACCAGGTAGCCCGTAAGGACCAGATGAGTAGCCCACTGGCCTGTTCTAAAAATAGCTCAAATAGCAGCACTTACCAGTGAGCTGCCTCTATTTTTAAAATTGTATTTATTTACTAGCAAGCTGGTCTCGCTTTGCCCGACATTTTTAATTCTAAGAGAGACAAAACTCAAATAGAATTTGAAAATCCAAGAAAATATTTTAAAGACTTGGTCTTCACTTGTTTAAATAAATTCATTATTTTTTTTACTTTGCTTCTTATAACTTTCAGAAAGACAATTTTAGAGAAAAAATACAACCCTAAAAATGATTTTAGGATTTTTAAACACATATACCTTTTTACCTTTTAAATTCCTTCCTCTTCTTTCCTGACAATTTAAATCAATGTTCAAGTAAATTCATTTTTTTTAAATTGTAAACAATAATAAATACATTTTAATTCAATTCTTCATTTTAGCTTCTGTTTTTACGACGAATAATATTTGTGAAATATTTCTTCAAACTTATGATTTAAATTAAAAAAAAATATTCTGGCAAATCTACAAAATCTGTAGAATCAAATTGAAATCTTATTTCAAAGTCTTTTGAATTTCTTTTAAAAAAAAATTGTTCTGGACCATCTAGAAGAAATAATGATTTGTCTTTGTTAGAAATATAGCTTGGTCCAATTTGTTATATATTCTAACAAAGTGAAGATTGGATTTTAACCTATTTAAAACATGTCATCAAAATTCTAAAATTAATCTTAATCAGGAAAAATTACTAATGATGTTCCATAAATTCTTTAATTTTTTCAAAAAGATTCAAATTAGCTAGTTTTTCTCTTCTTTTTTTCGGTTGAATTTTGAATTTTAAAGAGTCGAAATTGAAGATAAACTATTTTTCAACATTTAATTGTCATTTGTTTTGTGTTTTCTCCTCTTTTGAACCGTTCAATTAAGTGTAAATATCATTAATGATTAATAATAACATAGACTTAAAGGTAAATTGAGCAAATTGGCTATTTCTGGCAATTTATTTAAGTGTGTATCAAACTGGTAGCCCTTCGCATGAATCAGTACCCAAGAAGTAGCTCTTGGTTTCAAAAAGGTTGGTGACCCCTGTATTAGAATATGCACACACTACTGGAGTGAATACAGCATTAGGGAAAATATTGCACTTATGGATGAACGGAGATGAGGTCAAAGAGAAGTCCATCGTATATTAGTCGAATGGGTATAATAAATAAATACTAAGGAGACAGATACGAGCATGTAAAGTGGAGCAGAAGGAAGAAAGGGAAGCAGCTAAAAACAGGCAAGTCTGTCAGAGGAACCACTAACACCCACCGTGGGGACGTTTTAACTAGGTCACCCAGGACCTTCGGGTATCTGGGCGAGCAGTGCACTTTTCAAAGACGGCCCAACTTCTCTCCATTATGGCCAAATTTTGGGTTCATTCTTGTCCACCTTAATCGTCACCAAGGGGATGCGAATTATGCCCTATCTCAACACTGTGATTGTTTTTTTTAGCCTTTCCTTTTCCCTAGATAAACACTTATATTCACCTCAGGCTCTCCTTTTTGCTGTGTGTGCATCAGGAAAACGAGGTCGACGTGTCCCCATTGATTTCTTACAAAGAAGTGCTTCTTTGAAAATATATCAGGGTCCTAATATGCTGTGCTTTTTTTTTCTTTTTTTTTTTTACCAAAGTGACCTCAACTGGTGAAAACACACGAGCCAATCAATCAGTTATAATTAGATGCAATGAGCAATTAACGTTAAAAAACTCCTGCCGTCACAAAAATACTTTGAAAGACGCTCAGTTGATCACCTACAGTCCTGGTCAAAAGTTTACATACACTTGTAAAGAACATAATGTCATGGCTGTCTTGAGTTTCCAATATTTTCTACAACTCTTGTTTTTTTGTGATAGAGTGATTGGAGAACATACTTGTTGGGCACAAAAAAAACATTCATGAAGTTTGGTTCTTTTATTAATTTATTATGAGTCCACTGAAAATGTGAGCAAATCTGCTGGGTCAAAAGTATACATACAGCAATGTTAATATTTGGTTAAATGTCCCTTCGCAAGTTTCACTGCAAATAAGCCGCTTTAGGTAACCATCCACAAGCTTCTGGTTACATTTTTGACCACTCCTCTTGACAAAATTGGTGCAGTTCAGCTAAATTTGTTGGTTTTCTGACATGGACTTGTTTCTTCAGCATTGTCCACATGTTCTCAATGGGCTTTAAAGGCCTACTGAAAGCCACTACTACCGACCACGCAGTCTGATAGTTTATATATCAATGATGAAATCTTAACATTGCAACACATGCCAATACGGCCGGGTTAACTTATAAAGTGCAATTTTAAATTTCCCGCTAAACTTCCGGTTGAAAAAGCCTTTGGAGGATGACGTATGCGCGTGACGTAGCCAGGGGAACAGAGGTATGGCTTCCCCATTGAATACAATACAAAAAAGCTCTGTTTTCATTTCATAATTCCACAGTATTCTGGACATCTGTGTTGGTGAATCTTTTGCAATTTGTTTAATGAACAATGGAGATTGCAAAGAAGAAAGTTGTAGGTGGGATCGGTGTATTAGCGGCTGGCTGTAGCAACACAACAAGAAGGACTTACTTGGATAGCAGACGTGACAGCCGATGCTAGCCTCCAACCATATCTGTGTTGGGGTGAAGTCCTTCGTCACGCCGTCGATCGCTGAAACGCAGGTGAGCACGGGTGTTGATGAGCAGATGAGGGCTGGCTGGCGTAGGTGGAGCGCTAATGTTTTTATCATAGCTCTGTGAGGTCCGGTTGCTAAGTTAGCCTTAGCGTCGTTAGCAACAGCATTGTTAAGCTTTGCCAGGCTGAGAATTATTAACCCTGTAGTTACATGTACATGGTTTAATAGTATTGTTGATCTTCTGTCTATCCTTCCAGTCAGGGATTTATTTATTTTGTTTCTATCTGCATTTGAGACAGATGCTATCACGTTAGCTCATGCTAAAGAGCTTCGTCGATGTATTGTCGTGGGGATAAAAGTCACTGTGAATGTCCATTTCGCGTTCTGGACTCTCATTTTCAAGAGGATATAGTATCCGAGGTGGTTTAAAATACAAATCCGTGATCCACAATAGAAAAAGGAGAGAGTGTGGAATCCAATGAGCCAGCTTGTACCTAAGTTACGGTCAGAGCGAAAAAAGATATGTCTTCACTGCATTCTAGTCCGTCACTCTAACGTTCCTCATCCACAAATCTTTCATCCTCGCTCAAATTAATGGGGTAATCGTCGCTTTCTCGGTCCGAATAGCTCTAGCTGCGTTGAAAACAATAGGAAAATATGAGGAAATGAACAACTGACAACTTCACGCTACTTCCGGTAGGGGCAAGGCTTTTTTATCAGAGACCAAAAGTTGCGAATACTATACTATACTAAATCCTTTCAGCAAAAATATGGCAATATCGCAAAATGATCAAGTATGACACATAGAATGGATCTGCTATCCCCGTTTAAATAAAAAAAATTCATTTCAGTAGGCCTTTAAGTCAGGACTTTGGGAAGGCCATTCTAAAACCTTAACTCTAGCCTGATTTAGCCATTCCTTTACCACTTTTGAAGTGTGTTTTGGGGTGTGTCATTGTCCTGTTGGAACAACCAAATGTGCCCACGACCCAACCTCCGGGCTGATGATTTTAGGTTGTCCTGAAGAATTTGGAGGTACCGGTAATCCTCCTTTTTCATTGTCCCATTTACTCTCTGTAAAGCACCAACTCCATTGGCAGCAAAACAGGCCCAGAGCATAATACTACCACCACTATGCTTGACGGTAGGAATGGTGTTCCTGGGATTAAAGGCCTCACATTTTCTCCTCCAAACATATTACTGGGTATTGTGGCCTAACAGCCAACAACTTTTGACCACGACTGTATGTACGCCAAGGGGTCAAGATTTAGGAGTACACCAACACAAAGGATTCTTGACTTATAACATTTTCTTCACATTATTACATGTATAAAAATAAAATGTTAATAATAAAAAAACATATGATGTTATTCCCTATAAATAGTGACTATTCACCACAAGAAATATGGCTCATGAGACAAGATTCCACAAAATAACAAGTCAAGTCACAGTATACTATAGAACTATGCTGTATATAAAAATATATGAAAACTTTTTTCTTGGGATAAAAAGCTGAATATTTAAGAAATCTAGAAAGACAAATTTAACTAAAGAAAAAACGACTCCTGAAAAAGGACATTGTCTTTCTTAGATGCTGAACAGTTGAACCACGTCATTGTTTATCATTTTCTTAAAATTAAAATCATAAAGCATCCACTAATTGTATTTCTGAGCGGGTATCTGCATCATGACGGCATCTGTTCATGTCACTGGTGTGTGTGAGTGACAGAAAGAAAAGCTCTGATTACCTTGAAAGAGGATTCGTTTGGCACCACCTTCTGGTTTGCATCTTTGCCTTTTATTTTAATGGAACATTCTGGTCAATACAAAAACAATGATTATTCCTCCACAAGTTTGAAGTTCGTATTGTGTGCTGGATAGTGAAGCTAATTATATTAATACAGTGCTTTTCTCTAGTGACTCAAAGCGCGTTTTGGTCTCATAAGAAACCCAATACGTAAGTTACATTTAAACCAGTGTGGATGGCACTGGGAGCAGGTGGGTAAATTGTCTTGCCCAAGGACACAACGGCAGTGACTAGGATGGCGGAAGCTGTGATCGAACCTGGAACCCTCAAGTTGCTACCAACCGAGCTATGCCGCTAGCAGAATAGTCGGAGATTCTGATTCACCTACCAACCTTGCCCAATCAAATCAACAGGTGTGTTGGAGGGATACATTTATTGCATTTATCGTGTGTTTTTTAAATCTTTGAAAAAGATTATTGTGTGCAGACACATTTTTTAGAGAGCTGCCACCTTATCGTGGTCAAGGAAGTTAAGTGTCCCAATGATCCTATGAGCTATGTTATCTGGGGACTTTTATGACACTGGCAGGGTCTCCCAAGACAAACAGTCACCGGGGCCCCCTAGGACTGGTGGGGCTCGATGGCTAGTGCCTGTCACCATAGTGCCCGGCCGGTCATAGCCCTAAGAGGCAACATGGGTCCCCCCTCCAATGAGCTCACCACTTACAAGAGGGGACATTGAGGTTGGGTGTAATGTGGGCTGGACGGAAGCCAAAGACAGGGCCTTTAGCGATCTGATCCTCGGCTACAGAAGCTAGCACTTGGGACGCGGAACATCACCTCACTGGGGGGGAAGGAACCTGAGCTGCTGTGCGAAGTCGAGAAGTTCCGCCTGGATCAAGTCAGTCTCATTTTGATGGAGAAAAAGGGCTCTGGAACCAGTCCTATCGAGAGGGGCTGGACTCTCTTCCACTCTGGCGTTTCCTTCCGCCTACGGCTGGGGGGACGAGTCCTGACTGTTGTTTGTGCTTATGCACCAAACAGCAGCTCAGAATAACCACTTTGGATGCTGTGGGGCTGTCTTGGTTGACAAGACTCTGCAGCATTGCATGGACATCGGGGACGGTGCCTCTGGATTGGCAGACCGCGGTGGTCGTTCCTGTCTTTAGGAAGGGAAACCGGAGGGTGTGTAACCATGGGATCACACTCCTCAGCTTTCCCCGTATGGTTTATTCAGGTGTACTGGAGAGGAGGCTACGCCGGATAGTCACACCTCGGGTTAGGGAGGAGCAGTGTGGTTTTTGGCCTAGTCGTGGAACTGTGTACCAGCTTTATACTCTCGGCAGGATCCTCGAGGGTGCATGGGAGTTTGCTCAACCAGTCTACATGTGCTTTCTAAACCTGGAGAAGGCATTTGACCTTGTCCCTTGGAGAGTATGGGCCACAATCAGGCAGTCTGCGTCCTGTATAACCAGTGTCAGAGTTCGCTCCGCATTGCTGGCAGTAAGTCGGACTTGTTTCTAGTGAGGGTTGGACTCCGCCAGGGCTGCCCTTTGTCAACAATTTGGTTCATAACATTTATGGACCGAAGTTCTAGGCGCAATCAGGGCATTGAGGGGATCCGGTTTGGTGGCTGCAGGATTGGGTCTCTGCTTTTTGCGGATGATGTGGTCCTTCCGGCTTCATCTGAGCAGGATCTTCAGGTCTCGCTGGATCGGTTTGCAGCCGAGTGTGAAGCGACAAGGATGAGAATCAGCACTTTCAATTCCAAATACATGGTCCTTGCCCGGAAAAGGGTGGAGTGCCATCTGCGGGTTGGGGAAAAGATCTTGCCCCAAGTGGAGGAGTTGAAGTACCTCGGTTTTTATGAGTGAGGGAAGAGTGGACCATGAGGCGGATCAGGGTGGCCTCTGCAGTAATGCAGACGCTTTATAGATTTGTCGTGGTGAAGAAAGTGCGGTCGATCTATGTTCCCATCCTCACCTATGGTCATGAGCGTTGGGTTATGACCGAAAGGACAAGATCACGGGCACAAGCGGCCGAAATGAGTTTCCTCCGCCGGGTGGCGGGGCTCTCCCTTAGAGATAGGGTGAGAAGCTCTGTCATCCGGGAGGAGCTCCAAGTAAAGCCGCTGCTCCTCCACATCGAGAAGAGCCAGATGAGATGGTTCGGGCATCTGGTCAGGATGCCACCCAAACGCCTCCCTAGGGAGGTGTTTCAGGCACGTCCGACCAGTAGGAGGCCACGGGGAAGACCCAGGACACGTTGGGAAGACTATGTCTCCCGGCTGGCCTGGGAACGCCTCGGGATCCCCCGGGGGGAGCTGGACGAAGTGGCTGGGGAGAGGGAAGTCTGGGCTTCCCTGCTTAGGCTGCTGCCCCCGCGACCCGACCTCGGATAAGCGGAAGAAGATGGATGGATGGATGGATGGATAACAAAAGTGAAATAAAAAAGCTTAAAGGTTTAATGTAATTTAGAAAAATTTGCAATGTTTACTAATAAAACAAAGCTGTTTTTTTTTTTTTCAAACTGTCACATAATATTGAATCAAAATCAATGTTATTATGAATTATTGACCTATCCAAGGTTCTAATTACTTCATATCAAATATTCCACTGAGAAAAATATTTTTGGTGGAAGATTTTGCAAATTTGATGAATAAATATCCCAAAAATGTATATTTTGTTGTTTTCTTACTGTACCGAAAATGAACCGAACCGTGACCCCTAAACCGAACCGAAATTTTTGTGTACCGTTACACCCCTAGTTCCATTGGTAGACGAGAGAAAACACATCCCTTCAACCATATTAAAATGTTGAATGTTGTTTTTATAATGTGTTCTTGCTTTGCACTTGCGCTATCTACTCACAAAGTTCAATGCAAAACAGTGCTGTCGTTTTTGAGTTATTTATCCAATTGTCATGTCTGTCAGACATCTTTCAAAAGATCCAAAAAGTAGACCTTCATGAGTTACCCACGAATCCCGTCATAGTACTGAATAACCACATGTGACCTCTTTGCCCTGTGTGGAAGTCCCAGTGAAAGGTTAAACGTCTGCGTCTCCAACTCCCCACCAAGTCTGTCAAAACTGATGAAGCCCTCATTGGATCAGAGGTTTTGACAAATCTAGAGTCCAGATGGTCTTTTCTGAAAAGGCGCTAACCTGGGAAAATGATACTTTTTTTTCTAGGTTGTGTGAAGTTTTTAGTCGGTTGGAATTGGGGTCACTCTGTTGTGTCAAGAGTCTGGCCCGGGGGCCATTTGTGGCCCGAAGCTCGTTTTTTGTTAGCTTGCTGTTTTAAAAAAAAAAAATAGGATCCCAAATAACACATGATTAATAGTGTGTGCAACACTGGCGATTGCTCAAAGACTGAAAGGGAAGCTCAGGTGGACTTTTGTGTTTACATTTTATTGACTAAATATGCCCTAGAATGCCTCCATCTTTTCTTCAGAATAAGCTACTTTTGCGACTGCTGACATGACTTTCTTCTTATCATAGTAGTTGCGTCACAGTGTATTAAACAGTATTAAAGGCCTACTGAAATGATTTTTTTTAATTTAAACGGGAATAGCAGATCCATTCTATGTGTCATACTTGATCATTTCGCGATATTGCCATATTTTTGCTGAAAGGATTTAGTAGAGAAAATCGACGATAAAGTTTGCAACTTTTGCTCGCTGATAAAAAAAAGCCTTGCCTGTAGCGGAAGTAGCGTGACGTCACAGGAGCTAGTATTCCTCACAATTCCCCGTTGTTTACAATGGAGCGAGAGAGATTCGGACCGAGAAAGTGATGATTACCCCATTAATTTGAGCGAGGATGAAAGATTCGTAGATGAGGAACGTTACAGTGAAGGACTTGAGAGGCAGCGATGGACGTATCTTTTTTCGCTCTGACCGTAACTTAGGTACAAGCTGGCTCATTGGATTCCACACTCTCCTTTTTCTATTGTAGATCACAGATTTGTATTTTAAACCACCTCGGATACTATATCCTCTTGAAAATGAGAGTCGAGAACGCGAAATGGACATTCAGTGCCTTTTATCTCCACGACAATACATCGGCGAAATGCTTTAGCTACGAGCTAACGTGATAGCATCTTGCTTTAACTGCATATAGAAACAAAAGAAATAAACCCCTGACTGGAAGTATAGAGAGAAATTCAACAATACTATTAAACCGTGGACATGTAAATACACGGTTAATGCTTTCCAGGCTGGCGAAGGTTAACAATGCTGTGCTAACGACGCCATTGAAGCTAACTTAGCAACCTGACTGCACAGAGCTATGCTAAAAACATTAGCTCTCCACCTACGCCAGCCAGCCCTCATTTGCTCATCAACACCCGTGCTCACCTGCGTTCCAGCAATCGGCAGAAGGACTTCACCCGATGCGTTTGGCGGCCCGGAGACGTAGGAAGTCAAGGTGAAGTCGCCGGCTAGCGCGGATAGCGCTCCAACAAAGTCCTCCTGGTTGTGTTGCTGTAGTCCGCTGCTAATACACTGATCCCACCTACAACTGTCTTCTTTGCAGCCTCCATTGTTCATTAAAAAAATTGCAAAAGATGTCCAGAATACTGTGGAATTATGAAATGAAAACAGAGCTTTTAGTATAGGATTTTACGGGGTACCATAACTTTCGTTACTCGGACTTCGTCACACGCATACGTCATCATACCGCGATGTTTCAGCCGGATATTTCCCGGGAATTTTAAAATGTCACTTTATAAGTTAACCCGGCCGTATTGGCATGTGTTGCAATGTTAAGATTTCATCATTGATATATAAACTATCAGACTGCGTGGTCGGTAGTAGTGGCTTTCAGTAGGCCTTTAAGTGCGCCTCCTTGCAGTCCTAGACCAATTGCCACTGATGAAGACAAACCCGTGAAATGGATTGTGCTCTCGAATTTGCTCAATTCGGAGATGCAATCCTCAGTGCACAAGCTTAGTAGACAAGCTTTGTGTGCTCTATCCAGTTAGCACATGTTTTAGTACCCGCAAACCTTTAGTAGATCCGGCCCAAAGTAACACATACTGTAAATGTGACCTGCTCCAGAACATTATTATATATGACTAAGACCCAGGGACGAAATGTAGATTTTAGATGTGGATGACACACAACTGGTTTAAGTACGGGGGCATGGCCTGAATGGATTAAATGCATGTTTTAGAGTAATGGTAATCAGTGGGAAACAATTAATTCAAAATTGTATGATGATTTAGTTAAACGTTTACCTCGTTCCTGAGGATAGAACTATCATCATGGGCAACAAAAGGCAGGAACATAAGGCGTTGCACCACAAGGGAACAACAGAAGAGAGGGGGTAATATATTTTCATATTCTCTTAGCTGTGACAGCTGGAGTGCTTATGCCACAAAGGTTTATATCAACAACATAACCACCTTTCAGTGGAACACAAGGCTTTTCTTGTTTTGATTTTTGTCTGTCTTTTAGTTGCTTGTGCTTCATATTGCTGTTGGGGGGCCAACACTTTTCCCCAACTGAATCCAAATGCCCGTCACCGTATTTGACCCCCATCGTCACATCACATCCCTGTTAGGATCACAATGAAAAGAAAATACAAAACTTTTTCGTTTGTTTTATTAACCGATTAATATTTAACTGTCAAACAAAGAATCACTGAAAAGCATGTATTAGCCTGTATTATTATTACTATTAAAGGCCTACTGAAAGCCACTACTACCGACCACGCAGTCTGATAGTTTATATATCAATGATGAAATCTTAACATTGCAACACATGCCAATACGGCCGGGTTAACCTATAAAGTGCAATTTTTAATTTCCCGCTAAACTTCTGGTTGGAAACGTCTATGTATGATGCGTATGCGCGTGACGTCACGACGGCAACGGAAGTATTCGTACCCAATGTGTCACCATACAAACTGCTCTGTTTTCATCGAACAATTCCACAGTATTCTGGACATCTGTGTTGGTGAATCTTTTGCAATTTGTTTAATGAACAATGGAGATTGCAAAGAAGAAAGTTGTAGGTGGGATCGGTGTATTAGCGGCTGGCTGTAGCAACACAACAAGGAGTACTTACTTGGATAGCAGATGCCTAGCCGATGCTAGCCGCCAACCGCATCTGTGATCGGGTGAAGTCCTTCGTCGCGCCGTCGATCGCTGGAACGCAGGTGAGCACTGGTGTTGATGAGCAGATGAGGGCTGGCTGGCGTAGGTGGAGCGCTAATGTTTTCATCATAGCTCTGTGAGGTCCGGTTGCTAAGTTGCTAAGTTAGCTTCAGCGTCGTTAGCAACAGCATTGTTACGCTTTGCCAGGCTGAGAATTATTAACAGTGTAGTTACATGTCCATGGGTTAATAGTATTGTTGATCTTCTGTCTGTCCTTCCAGTCAGGGATTTATTTATTTTGTTTCTATCTGCATTTGAGCCAGATGTTATCACATTAGCTCAGTAGCTAAAGAGCTTCGCTGATGTATTGTCGTGGAGATAAAAGTCACTGTGAATGTCCATTTCGCGTTCTCGACTCTCATTTTCAAGAGGATATAGTATCCGAGGTGTTTTAAAATACAAATCCGTGATCCACAATAGAAAAAGGAGAGTGTGTGGAATCCAATGAGACCTTGTACCTAAGTTACGGTCAGAGTGAAAAAAGATACACCCTGCACTGCCTCTCTGGTTCCTCATCCACGAATCTTTCATCCTCGCTCAAATTAATGGGGTAATCGTCGCTTTCTCTGTCCAAATCTCTCTCGCTCCTTTGTAAACAACGGGGAATTGTGAGGAATCCTTCCTCCTGTGACGTCACGCTACTTCCGGTATAGGCAAGGCTTTTTTTTATCAGCGACCAAAAGTTGCGAACTTTATCGTCGTTGTTCTATACTAAATCCTTTCAGCAAAAATATGGCAATATCGCGAAATGATCAAGTATGACACATAGAATGGATCTGCTATCCCCGTTTAAATAAAAAAAAAACATTTCAGTAGGCCTTTAAGCATACTAAAGCCAATCCAGTGCAGGTCAAGTAATGCTAAGCAGTTAAATACAGTTGACTACATGCACAGTAGAGGCCAATAAAATAATTTCCCTTAATTGTTTTTATCTAAAAAAAAAAAGAACACTTTTTTGAATTTATAATAATACAATAACCAATATATATTTTTATTGTAAACGAAAATACATTTGGAAAAATAGAGTATTGTCCTTTATACTATAGCATGTGATTAGAATTGGAAGTGTACATGAGATCTTACCTAATGTGCAGTACATTATGTTCAAAGACATAACAATGAATGCACCCTGTGTTTTTTTTTATTTTTGCAAATACACGCACATTGCATCTCATTTAGGTTCTGGAAGAAGAGGTACCAGGAACGAGACGAAGAGCGAGTCAACGGAGGTGTGTGTGTGTGCGCAAACACACACGCCAAGTTGACTTTCGGTTTTGATCTCAAGCAAGGCGGATGTGCAAATTGAATTTAAATAAAAACATAAGAGGAGGGCGCCTATTTTTGAGAATGCTCTAGACTTTATAAACGGCGTAGTCCTCTCTCGTTTGCTATTGTTTGTACTTACCGTATTTTCCAGACCATAGGGTGCACCGGATTATAAGGTGCACTGCCGATGAGCGGGTCTAATCAGGTTTATTTTTCATGCAAAAGGCGCACCAGATTATGGGGCGCATTTAAAGGAGTCGTTTTATGATTTGTTTTTTTCTAAATGTAAAACACTTCCATGTGTTCTACATAACATGTAATGGTGGTTCTTTGGTCAAAATGTTGCATAGATTATGTTTTACAGATCATCTTCAAGCCGCTTTCTGACAGTCGCTTCAGGATGCGCCGTTTTGTGGGCGCTCTTATTTACGTGGCTCACCTTCGACAGCGTCTTTTCTCCGTCATCTTTGTTGTAGCGGTGTAGCGTGCAAGGACGGGAGTGGAAGAAGTGTCAAAAGATGGAACTAACTGTTTTAATGACATTCAGACTTTACTTGAATAATAACGGAGCAGCATCTCCTCATCCGCCGGATATGTGTCCCGTGGAACTCTCTAATAACTAAAGTTCCTTGGGTGAATAACGTAATCTCACTACACCGGTATGTTTTAGCGCTTTCATGGCGACTTTACTGACAGATATAAGTAAGAACTTTACATTACTTCATATTAGAAATGGCAACAGCGGAGGATGAATGTCCCATAACAAGAAGATAGAGAAAAAAAGAAGCATATCAACTACAGTGTTGGCATGGACTACAATGGTGAATGTGCAATTTTTCAGAACTTATGCAGATCCCATATACAGATCAGCAGGTACCAGAAGGTAAGAAAATTTGGTTTTGCATAATATTGCAAAACAAAATGCCAGATAATACCTTACCTTATACACACACCATAATAATACTCTTATGTTGAAGCACAGTACAATCCATCAAGCGGTGCGGCTTCATAGCTTACCAAAGTCGTACTAAAACATTTTGATAGATTGTTGAGCGCCGTGTGTAATGTTCTATATTTTCAATGGAACATATTTTTTATTTTCCTAAGGTAAATCTCCCGAAGGAATCAATAAAGTACTGTCTATCTATCTATATACAATGTTGGTGTTGTTTACTTGAGTCATATTGCAGTCTACACGTATCTCTTGTATGTGACTACCATTATATTGCAGTCTACACGTATCTTTTTTTTTTTTTTTTTAATCAATCCAACAAAACAATACACAACAATACCATAATAATGCAATTCCAATTCCAAAACCAAACCCGACCCAGCAACACTCAGAATAGCAATAAACAGAGCAATTGAGAGGACACACAAACATGACACAAAACAATCCAAAAGCAGTCAGACAAAATAGTATCAATATTAATAAGAATTTCAACATAGCAGTGATTAAAAATCCCTCATTGACATTATCATTACAGACATGTATAAAAAATAAAAACATTTCAAATAAAAATAAAAAAAGAGCAATAGTGTCACAGTGGCTTACACTTGCATCGCATCTCATAAGCTTGACATGTATCTCTTATGTTTGACTGCCATCTACTGGTCACACTTATCATTACACCATGTACCAAATAAAATCGCGACAAGGTCGGTAAGCAAAACCAGAATTATTCCATACATTGGGCGTACCGGGTTATGAGGCGCACTGTCGAGTTTTGAGGGGGGAAAAAAGGATTTTAAGTGCGCCTTATAGTCCGGAAAATAGAGTAATTTTATTTTCAATTCTCGTCACCTCTCATTATTTAGACAGCCTTAGAATTAAAGGCCTACTGAAATGAAATGTTTTTATTTAAACGGGGATAGCAGATCTACTCTATGTGTCATACCTGATCATTTCGCGATATTGCCATATTTTTGCTGAAAGGATTTAGTAGAGAACAACGACGATAAAGTTCGCAACTTTTGGTATCTGACAAAAAAAAGGCTTGCCCCTACCGGAAGTAGCGTGACGTAGTCAGTTGAACATTTCCGCAAAGATCGCTATTGTTTACAGTGATGGCGGCCAGAAGTGAGAGCGATTCGGACCGAGAAAGCGACGATTTCCCCATTAATTTGAGCGAGGATGAAAGATTTGTGGATGAGGAAAGTGCAAGTGAAGGACTAGTGGGGAGTGGAAGCGATTCAGATAGGGAAGATGCTGTGAGAGGCGGGTGGGACCTGATATTCAGCTGGGAATGACTACAACAGTAAATAAACACAAGACATATATATACTCTATTAGCCACAACACAACCAGGCTTATATTTAATATGCCACAAATGAATCCCGCATAACAAACACCTAGGTGTTTGTTATGCTAGCTCCTAGCTCCTAGCTCCCGTCCATATAACCCGCCAAAACAATTCAAACACCTGCACAACACACACAATCACTCAGCCCAAAGGACCGTTCACCTAACCCAAGGTTCATAAAGCTTATATATGTATCCAAAGTTACGTACGTGACACGCACGTACGGGCAAGCGATCAAATGTTTGGAAGCGCAGCTGCGTACTCACGTTACCACGTCTGCGTCTGTGTATCCAAATCAAAGTAAGCCTGGTAAGAGTCTGTGTTGTCCCAGTTCTCTACAGGCGTCTGTGTATCGAAGTCAAAGTCCTCCTGGTAAGAGTCTCTGTTGTCCGAGTTCTTCGATCTTGACTGCATCTTTCGGGAATGTAAACAATGAAACACCGGCTGCGTTGTGTTGCTGACTTCCCTCGCAAAATACTCCGATTCGCACCGACAACTTTCTTCTTTGCTTGCTCAGCTTCTTTCTCCATAATGCAATGAACAAATTGCAACAGATTCGGCAACGCAGATGTCCAGAATACTGTGGAATTTGTGCGATGAAAACTGACTACTTTAAGCTGGACTAAAATGTCCTGTCTAACTCGTGACGTCACATCCGAAGCGTCATCATACCAAGACGTTTTCAGCAGATATTTTGCGGGAAATTTAAAATTGCACTTTAGTAAACTAACCCGGCCGTATTGGCATGTGTTGCAATGTTAAGATTTCATCATTGATATATAAACTATCAGACTGCGTGGTCGGTAGTAGTGGGTGTCAGTAGGCCTTTAAAGAATCTGGGTGGACACTCCCCTCTTCACGCTCACACGCGACCAAACATACTAAAGTTTGTTTTAACTGGAACAAACCACTAAGAACTAAAAACATGCATTTCTCTTAAAAAACCTGTGGTTTTTAAAAGAAGGAGGGTGAATGTTCCAGTTGAAATAACACGCGTGCACTTTCATTTGCTGATTTTGGAGTCCACATAACGTTGCACACCCACTTGATGATGATCCATTCCCTCACCTTTAAGTATGTATACAGTATGTTTATGACTATGCTTGTGAGTCAGCTCATTACTTTGCTTGTGATTTTATCATCTTCTTACCAATTTTTTTTTTGCGTGCTAACATTCTACAGACAAAGACGTGAGCAAGATCCAAGCATTTCTGTGCAGGGCAAGATGACTCACTGGCCATGGCCTCACATCACACGCATGCACAACATCACATATCTGTATCCACTGCACACGCCCACACGCCGCTTGAAACGCACATGGCGTCCCAGTCAGAATTCAAATGGGTGCGTGTATCGGCGATTAATGTTAACGCGCCTTCCTGCTTTTGTGCGGCGCCATTCCATATTTTACAGCCGTCTGTCATTCTTGGATGCTTCCGAGGCGGCGCAGTCACTCGGCGTGAGTCAGCAAAAGAGGGAGGAATTTGGTGCGACTCTTTTTCGGGGGAAAGTGAATAGTGTGTGACTGGATGGTGCACCGACACGTCCTTCTCCTCCCTATCCCCCGCCTCTGAGACTGAAGACTGGAAATGCATATATTTTGTGTAGAGGTCAAACTAAAGCAGAGGTGTTTTTTTACCCAAGGAAAAATCTAAGCATGTGGGAGGCACTTTGAAATTCTTCACCTTCACTTTATTGCAGTAAACATGCTACAACCAGTCCATTTAGACCAGACCTGGGCAAATTAAGGCTCAGGGGCCACATGCGGCCCGTTAAGCCTTTCAATCTGGCCCGCCGGACATTCCCAAATATTATTTTTAGATTTTTAAAGGCCTACTGAAAGCCACTACTACCGACCACGCAGTCTGATAGTTTATATATCAATGATGAAATCTTAACATTGCAACACATGCCAATACGGCCGGGTTAACTTATAAAGTGCAATTTTAAATTTCCCGCTAAACTTCCGGTTGAAAACGTCTATGTATGATGACGTATGCGCGTGACGTCACTAGATAAACAGAAGTATTGGAACCCCATTGAATCCAATACAAAAAAGCTCTGTTTTAATCTCAAAATTCCACAGTATTCTGGACATCTGTGTTGGTGAATCTTTTGCAATTTGTTTAATGAACAATGGAGACTGCAAAGAAGAAAGTTGTAGGTGGGATCGGTGTATTAGCGGCTGGCTGTAGCAACACAACCAGGAGGACTTTGTCTTGGATAGCAGACGCGCTAGCCGACGCTAGCCGCCAACCGCACGGATGATCGGGTGAAGTCCTTCGTCCTTCCGTCGATCGCTGGAACGCAGGTGAGCATGGGTGTTGATGAGCAGATGAGGGCTGGCGTAGGCGGAGTGCTAATATTTTTATCATAGCTCTGTGAGGTCCGGTTGCTAAGTTAGCTTCAATGGCGTCGTTAGCAACAGCATTGTTAAGCTTTGCCAGGCTGAGAATTATTAACCGTGTAGTTACATGTACATGGTTTAATAGTATTGTTGATCTTCTGTCTATCCTTCCAGTCAGGGATTTATTTATTTTGTTTCTATCTGCATTTGAGCCCGATGCTATCACGTTAGCTCAGTAGCTAATGAGCTTCACCGATGTATCGTCGTGGAGATAAAAGTCATTGTGAATGTCCATTTCGTGTTCTCGACTCTCATTTTCAAGAGGATATAGTATCCGAGGTGGTTTAAAATACAAATCCGTGATCCACAATAGAAAAAGGAGAGAGTGTGGAATCCAATGAACCCTTGTACCTAAGTTACGGTCAGAGCGAAAAAAGATACGTCCTGCACTGCACTCTAGTCCTTCACTCTCATGTTCCTCATCCACGAATCGTTGCTTTTTTGGTCCGAATCGCTCTCGCTGCATTGTAAACAATGGGAAAATGTGAGGAGCCTTTCAACCTGTGACGTCACGCTACTTCCGGTACAGGCAAGGCTTTTTTTATTAGCGACCAAAAGTTGCGAACTTTATCGTCAATGTTTTCTACTAAATCCTTTCAGCAAAAATATGGCAATATCGCGAAATGATCAAGTATGACACATAGAATGGATCTGCTATCCCCGTTTATATAAAAAAAAATTCATTTCAGTAGGCCTCTAAATACCATGTTAGCATCGAATAGCTTGCAATCATGCAGTGACCAAATATGCCTGATAAGCACTCCAGCAAATCAATAAAATCAACTAATTTCACCTTTTGTGCATTCACGCACAGCGTAAAACGTTTGGTGGACAAAATGAGACGATGAAGGAGTGGCATAAAACACGTCTTTCTGTGGCAGCGTCGGAAAAAGTTGTACATGTAAACAAACTACGATGAGTTCAAGAGCCGCGGGTTGCTGACCCCCCGTTCTAGGACCACAAGAGTCTGTCCTCTTAAGTGTCTCGCTGCCTGTATTTTGTCACTCACAGCTCATCTGGAGTTACAAGCGGATCTCGCGCGGGTTTCCGTGAGGCCCGTCGGCTAAATTAGTCTCAGCAGCAGCAGGGATCAGAGTTGCGGACCCCTAACCTCTGCTTGGATTACAGAACCCTAACCCCTAGCTCTGTTGGGGCCCTCCCCATCCCCCCCCGGACCTTTGAAGTCGCTCATGGTTTTTGCTTCCTCACGCCAATGAGTGATGGACCCATCCTCCGCCCCTTCATCCTCCCTTCTGCTTCCTCTCTTCCCATGTCTCTTGCCTCCAGGGTGATGGTGAGGTACCCCTCTCTATCCAACCCCCAACCCAGACTGCTATACCCCCCCCGCCCCCCTCCCCCAGTTTAACATCCTCCCACTCTTCTGGCCTCCTCCTATCTCCCTCGATGGGTTGCATGCCAAGTAAAAACATGTTCAACTGATCACACAAACACGCAGAAATAACGAGCTTCCGCTGTAATGTGCATGCCAAGCCAGTAGTTGGTGATAACAAGTTTGGCAGAGGCCTACCTGTCATGTCTATTACTCTACAGAGCATGTTTCAGCATTTTTTCCTACGTCTCTGTTCTATGTACAATGAATCTGCATCAAGCTGCAAATCTATATCTATAGTAGGCTTGTACGGTATACTAGTATAGTACCGCTATACTAATGAATCATATTCGGTACTATACCGCCTCAAAAAAGTACCGGTCCCCACACCCCTTTTTTTTTAAACGGGCATGACGGCGCGTCGTCGTCACGTCGTGACATTGCTGGTTTTACGAGCAGAGGGGCATGTTCGGCAGCGCACAGTCACGGAGTACTTACAAGCAGACACAGTGTGTAGACAGAAAAGGGAGAACAGATGCATTTTGGTCTAAAAACTAACGATAAAGGTGAAGTTATAACACTGAAACGCCCTCAGGAAGAGGTGCTATAAGACATGGCTAGCTAGCAAGCCGCTAACATTCAGCCGCAGTCGGCAGTGTTTTGGCTACTTCTAAATCACTAATCCTCGTCTCCATGGCGACAAATAAAGTAAGTTCCTTACAAGTATCACCCCTGCAGGACGAGGAATAGCTAAACATGCTTCACTACACGCCGTAGCTCACCGGCGTCACAATGTAAACAAACGCCATGGGTGGATCTGCACCTGACATCCACTGTAATGATACCAAGTACAAGAGCGTATCTAGTCGATACTACTATGACTACTTCGATACGACTTCACAGGTGTGCTTGAAGCTCATCGAGAGAATGCCAAAAGTGTGCAAAGCAGTAATCAGAGCAGAGGGTGGCTATTTTGAAGAAACTAGGATATAAAACATGTTTTCAGTTATTTCACCTTTTTTTAAGTACATAACTCCACATGTGTTCATTCACATTTTTTAATGTTTTGTTATTTTTTAATGTCCTGTCCAGCTTCCCAGGCAAATCATATAGCAGATGTAGATGCCCATATCGGCTGTTCAGATTTACTTTACAAAAGAGAAGTGTAGGATACTTCTCTTGTTGCCTTATTTGTATTTGACTTTATTAAATGTATTTATATTATCATTTGGTGCAGCCGGGCCGGAGCAGGAGGGGATAGAAAGAGAAAAAAAGGAAGACAGAGGGGGGAATTGTGGGGACAAGAGGGGGATTAGACAGAGAGACAAAAACAACAACAGCAAACACAACAACAACAACAACAACAACAACAGAGCAACATCAGCAAATACGACATGTACAAATATGATGGTAAAAGTAATAGCAAATAAGCAGTTAGCGAAAATAAAAAATAATACAGAAATGACAATGAGCATTATTACACTAAAAATGGAGCAATACAAATACCAATAGAAATAGCGCTATTGATAATGAACAATACCAATACTTTACCTTTATTATCAACAATACAATTGTTCAAATGCAACAATACATATACGTAATGATAACTTGAGATACGAAAAATGGAGGGGAAGAAAGAGAAGCAACCTACATTAACCTTATAGATTGTTATAGTAACAATAGGTTAAGCTTTGTCAGAGTGCCATGTGTTATACCCAGTTTACCCTAGGGCAACAACATTAATATATGTTTGATGAAACGTGATTATGTGCATGAGTGTATGTGTGCATATGTACTTGTATATGTACAGTATGTGTATGTGTGCTTGTACAGTGAATGTATATGTACAGTATGTGTATATGTGTGTTCATTCAAAGTTTATATATATATATATATATATATATATATATATATATATATATATATATATATATATATATATTCCCAATATTGTTACATCCCTACTAAATAGTGTGTGCGCGCAATAAAATTGTGTGTACTATTAGTAGGGGTGTTGCGGGTGATCTACTAAGACTGTGTGTACCAATGATAACAAGTGCAAAAGTGGTGCAGATCGTATTATTTTAAAGACGATTTTCATGTACTATACTGGCTGTCACCCTCCATATTCATGTTATCGTGCTGTCCGACCTGTTTTTTGTTTTTTTTTGCCAATGTTTTTGAACGTGCAGCACATACCTATAATCTGTACCACCCTTTCTGCAATATAGAATAGTACTCTACATAAACTGCCGTAGTGCGCTGCTAAAGACCGCACGACCTGTGTTTTTACCACAACACCGGCAATAACTGCGATGAAGCACTGGAATGATCCAGAAGCGAGAAAATGCATGTTGCAAAGCGTTTTTTTTTTTATATATAGGAGATTATTAATAGTCTGTTGTATCTCTTGAAAAACAAGCAGACATTGTTTTGGTGTTTGTCTGTCTCCAAATCAGCCCATTCATAATTGGTACACAGATAATTTGTCTAATATTTCTATTTCTCCCCCAAAAAATATGGTGACGAATCATGGAAGAGTCTCTTGGCCATCTGACCGCGGCAATGACATTTGTGCTTAACTGTGCCAGTTTGCACTGCACATTCCACACATACTAAACATTGATGCAAAACAGCAGCTGCAGAACAGCTTTAGGCTTCATAAATCACATTGCATGTGCTAAATGATTATATTTGAAATTCCTCGTCCTACTATTGTGGGCATTTTTATAAGCAGCATATATTCTGTATATACATGAAGACAGACAAGCTAAATGGATTGCACTCTCTATTTTGCTCATTTAAAAAATGCAAAGTGGGACAAAGATCAGCTCTGTCCAGTTTGATTTAATAAACGAAACATTTTAATTTATTTGCATACCACCAATCAGTGTTATAGTTTTTTTTCATAATAATCATCAATACTACAACTTTTTGTCCTTTTCCACTATTTCCGAGAACTCCTCTCCAAACTTGTCACATTTCCTTCCTCACGTCATTTTGTGCTTTCCTTCTCCACCCACTCGTTCTCCTCCCGTCCTTTTGGTCTTTGTCCCTAGGGCTTTCCTGCATGCCTCACACATTCCTCAGCGCTGACTGGATGTGTTTACACTTGACATCTTCTTATTTGGTGCGCAAAAAACCCAAGAGACCGCAGACGCCAGCCAAGTTCACGAAACCTTTTTTTCGCTCTTGTGATACTGGATCATTTGAATAGGCTGAATGAAATGAAGGGAAAGTAATTTGTAGACAATTATGTTTTGGTTTTGATGGAGCACATTTTTATGTGAATAATACAACCAATTGTCTCTGATACACAACAGTAAAATGAATACTTTGAGTGCATTTTTTTCAGCTGAATATTGTAAAAGTGCATAAATGTGGGGGTAAAGAGCAACTTGCCATATGCTGGGACTCACATTTTTCCATGGCCATTAAAGGCCTACTGAAATGAATTTTTTGTATTTAAACGGGGATAGCAGATCCATTCTATGTGTCATACTTGATCATTTCGTGATATTGCCATATTTTTGCTGAAAGGATTTAGTAGAGAACAACGACGGTAAAGGTCGCAACTTTTGGTCGCTGATTAAAAAAAAGCCTTGCCTGTACCGGAAGTAGCGTGACGTCACCGGAGGAAGGACTCCTCACATTTTCCCACTGTTTACAATGCAGCGAGAGAGATTCGGTTGAGAAAGCCACGATTACCCCATTAATTTGAGCGAGGATGAAAGATTTGTGGATGAGGAAAGTGAGAGTGAAGGACTAGAGTGCAGTGCAGGACGTATCTTTTTTCGCTCTGACCGTAACTTAGGTACAAGGGTTCATAGGATTCCGCACTTTCTCCTTTTTCTAATGTGGATCACGGATTTGTATTTTAAACCACCTCGGATACTATATCCTCTTGAAAATGAGAGTCGAGAACACGAAATGGACATTCACAGTGACTTTTATCTCCACGACAATACATCGGCGAAGCTCTTTAGCTACTGAGCTAACGTGATAGCATCGCGCTCAAATGCAGATAGAAACAAAATAAATAAAACCCTGACTGGAAGGATAGACAGAAGATCAACAATACTATTAAACCATGGACATGTAACTACACGGTTAATAATTCCCAGCTTGGCGAAGCTTAACAATGCTGTTGCTAACGACGCCATTGAAGCTAACTTAGCAACGGGACCTCACTGAGCTATGATAAAAACATTAGCGCTCCACCTACGCCAGCCAGCCCTCATCTGCTCATCAACACCCGTGCTCACCTGCGTTCCAGCGATCGACGGAAGGACGAAGGACTTCACCCGATCATCCGTGCGGTCGGCGGCTAGCGTCGGATAGCGGGTCTGCTATCCAAGTCAAAGTCCTCCTGGTTGTGTTGCTGTAGCCAGCCGCTAATACACCGATCCCACCTACAGCTTTCTTCTTTGCAGTCTTCATTGTTCATTAAACAAATTGCAAAAGATTCACCAACACAGATGTCCAGAATACTGTGGAATTTTGAAATGAAAACAGAGCTTTTTTGTATTGGATTCAATGGGGTACCAATACTTCCGTTTCAACGATTGACGTCACGCGCATACGTCATCATATATAGACGTTTTCAACCGGAAGTTTAGTGGGCAATTTAAAATTGCACTTTAAAGTTAACCCGGCCGTATTGGCATGTGTTGCAATGTTAAGATTCCATCATTGATATTTAAACTCTCAGACTGCGTGGTCGGTAGTAGTGGCTTTCAGTAGGCCTTTAAAGGGGAACTGCACTTTTTTTTTTTTTGCCTATTGTTCACAATCAGTATGAAAGAAATGACGATGGATGTTATTATTATTTTTATGTTTTTGCATTCTGAATATTAAATATATGCGATCAAAAGTCCGCTTACAATGGAGCCTAGGGGACCCATGCAATTCCGCTTACAAAGCCCTTGAAAAAACATTCAAACACTCCATTAAGTTTTTATATACATGATCTAAGTACATACATAATGTAGTAACAGGCACATTTATAATAATAACATTTAAAAACAACATATTTTGATCATTTTAAGCGTACGCGTTTAAAAATATTTAATCACAATGTTTGCTTTTTTTTTTTCATCACTGATTATTACTCACTGCAGACTTTATGTGAGCCAACAAACATAATAAAACATCACTTACTGTGCAAGGTCTGCTGTCATTAGGATGCCCCACTGCTAGGATGTTCCCATATTCCCATTTAAATGGAGCATGTCTGATAATCCTCGCGAAGAAATGAGAATGGTCTACAGTAAATTTACAGGGAGCAGGGAAGCAAGGAAGCAGCAGACCACTCGATAATGTAAACATAGGCACACACGGTAGTGATCACGGCGCAGCTATAAAAAATGTGCCTGCGTTCGCGCTTATAATAACAGAATCATTAATACTTGGTTAATATTCAAGTCACGAAACGTAAATGAAATATTGTTGGCGTTTTTTTTTTTTTTTTTTTTTTTTTTAATTTATTAATCAATCCAACAAAATAATACACAATAATACCATCATAATACAAGTCCAATTCCAAAACCAAAATTGGCCCAGCAACGTTCAGAATAGCAATTAACAGAGCAATTGAGACACAAAACAATCCAAAAGTAGTCAAACAAAAATTAATAATATCAACAACGGTATCAATATAAATAAGAATTCCAACATAGCAATGATTAGAAATCCCTCATAGACATTAATATCACAGCGGTTTTTGAAAGGTAAATCATTGGCTTTTATGGGCGTAATAGTGGAGCTCCCATTGGCTTTGCTGTAAACATCATTTTATTTACGTTTATTTAATATTTAGAATGCATTAAAAAAAATCCATCCGTCGTCATGTCTTTTATAGATTTTTATTACAAAAATCACCTTTGGAAACACATAATTATCATCCTTTTTGTATAAGGAGACCCCAACTAAGCATGTATGGTTGTGGCTTTAACATGTGTTGTATTAATGTACACAATATACTCACAAAAGGGCATACTTTTTATAAGTATGCCCTCAACCTTCCTCTGTAATGTTATAATGTGGGCTGTGATTAATTGTATTGTTAGAATATGCCGTGGGCTGCTGAAAAATGAGCTCCGAGCCGCAAATGGTCTCTCGCCGGACTTTGGACACCCGTAGTTTATACCATGTATTTTAAATGTGAATAAGTCATATTGAAAATGATTAATGCGTACATATTTTATAATGGTCAAATAGGTCATATTATGTTTTTTCTCTGCATTTGACCCAAAAACACTACATTGTGGTCTAAATAACATGTAATGATGGTTCTTTGCATATATTATGTTTCACAGGCAGTTTTCAAGCTGTTTTCTGACCGTCTCTTCGTAATGCGCAGTTTTGTAGGCGGGTCTTATTTACGTGCCTCCACTTCGACCGTGTCTTCTCCACACCCACTTTGTTGTAGTTTTAGCGCTTCCATAGCGAGTCTATTGATAGATACCGTATTTCCTTGAATTAGCGCCGGGAATATGGTATTCGCATGCCTCGAATTACAGCCGGGTCAAACTCGTTTCGCAAAATAATTAGCGCATGCTTGGCACTTCCGCCGGGTCAAATATGAGTCATTAAATGACTCCCGCCTCCTGGTGGTAGAGGGCGCTAGTGATCCTTCTTGCGACTGCTGGTACTGCAGAAGACCTGTGCTGCAGAAGAAGACAACAGCAGCAATAGTGCGCAGCCATTGTTTTTACCATGGAGGATTACATATCTAAAATAAAACAGTTTTCTACACTGGACTTTCAATCGAAGCAGGAGGTAATACTTAAAAGGAAGATCTCCATCGAGACAGAGAGACTTTTAAAACTGAAGAAAGACTTCTATATCGATGCTTTTCTTCAAAAGGAGCTGGCATGGACTCATTTATACCTAAAGGTAAGACCATAATAAGGTTTTTTTTAATTAAATGTGCTTTTCATGATAAGGTAACCGCCGGAGTGAGAAGAGGTTTTAAAATAATTAGCGCATGCATGGCCATCTTGCAGGCTTCTGGTAAGCGCCGTAGTGACAGGAGGTTTTAAATTAATTAGCGCCCCTGCGGCTATTCAAGGAAATACGGTATATGTTAGGATCCACTGCACGGATCATATTCTGTTTGGGTTTTCGGGTCACTTGTGTTTTTTCTGTTAGTCTTGGTCCCATTCAAGTTCCTGTTTATGCACCTCTTAGTTGGTTACCATAGTAACTTATTACGTTCACCTGCCGCTGGGGTTCCCGACACGCACCTGTTGGTCATCATTGACATTATTATTTAAAGCCTGCCTTCTCAGTCAGTCGGTCTGGCTTCTTTGTTTTGCATCCCGCGACTGCCACGTAGGTTTGTTCTAGTTCCCCAGCTCATGCTAGTAGTCACAATCTGTGCTAAGTGTTAGCCTTAGCTTCCGGTGCGCTCGGCACCTCGTCCTGTCTGTTTGTTTTCTGTTTTGGTACCAGTTTTGTGTTATTTTAGAATTAAATCATGTCGTTACCTGCAAGTCCTGTCCGGTTTTCGTCCTTTGCATCTTGGGAGAACAAAAATCCAGCATCATCATGCGCCCAGAACGTGACAATATAAGTATGAACTATACGCTACTTTGTATTAGAAATGGCAATAGCAGAGAATGCGTGTAATGTGCATGTACAGTACGACCCAGTCGAAAAGTAAGGAGCTTACTGCTCAGTGGCTTTGTGGTTAGAGTGTCCGCCCTGAGATCGGTAGGTCGTGAGTTCAAACCCTGGCCGAGTCATACCAAAGACTATAAAAATGGGACCCATTACCTCCCTGCTTGTCACTCAGCATCAAGGGTTAGAATTGGGGGTTAAATCAGCAAAATGATTCCCGAGCGCGGCCACCGCTGCTGCTCACTGCTCCCCTCACCTCCCAGGGGGTGGAACAAGGGGATGGGTCAAATGCAAAGGGTAATTTCACCACACCTAGTGTGTGTGACTATCAGTGGTACTTTAACTTTTAACTTTACTGACTACACCCTGAACTACAATGGCAGACACGCGCAAGGCACTCTGCGTATATGTTTACCATATATGGATAATCCGGTGACGTCACACATGGCAAAACGTTAAACAAAAGGAGCAAATTCCAACAGCTCGTTTGTCTGAAATAGGAAGGAAGCCAATCTTATTTTATAAATATCTCTGCAATGCCGCCACAGTTAAATTTCAAATTTCCAGGGACTTATGCAGATCACAAATACACAACAACAGGGACCAATAGCAAAGAAAAATTGGTTTCGCATAATAGGGCGCCATTAAAGCTTGAAACTGACCTATGACAACCTCCAGCAGATCTGGTCAAAATACCGTTCGCGGGCCACATACGGCCCATTAAGATTTTCAATTCGGCCCGCCGGACGTTCTACGTAATTTTTTTAGACCTTTAACATCAAAACTGTCCATTATGATGTGCAGTGCTGTTTTTAAAGGCCTACTGAAATGATTTTTTTTTATTTAAACGGGGATAGCAGATCCATTCTATGTGTCATACTTGATCATTTCGCGATATTGCCATATTTTTGCTGAAAGGATTTGGTATAGAACAACGACGATAAAGTTCGCAACTTTTGGTCGCTGATAAAAAAAAGCCTTGCCTATGCCGGAAGTAGCGTGACGTCACAGGAGGAAGGATTCCTCACAATTCCCCGTTGTTTACAATGGAGCGAGAGAGATTCGGACCGAGAAAGCGACGATTACCCCATTAATTTGAGCGAGGATGAAAGATTTGTGGATGAGGAACGTTAGAGTGAAGAACTAGAGAGGCAGTGCAGGGTGTATCTTTTTTCGCTCTGACCGTAACTTAGGTACAAGCTGGCTCATTGGATTCCACACACTCTCCTTTTTCTATTGTGGATCACGGATTTTTATTTTAAACCACCTCGGATACTATATCCTCTTGAAAATGAGAGTCGAGAACGCAAAATGGACATTCACAGTGACTTTTATCTCCACGACAATACATCAGCGAAGCTCTTTAGCTACTGAGCTAACGTGATAGCATCTGGCTCAAATGCAGATAGAAACAAAATAAATAAATCCCTGACTGGAAGGATAGACAGAAGATCAACAATACTATTAAACCATGGACATGTAAATACACGGTTAATAATTCGCAGCCTGGCAAAGCTTAACAATGCTGTTGCTAACGACGGTGAAGCTAACTTAGCAACCGGACCTCACAGAGCTATGATAAAAACATTAGCGCTACACCTTCGCCAGCCAGCCCTCATCTGCTCATCAACACCCGTGCTCACCTGCGTTCCAGCGATCGACGGCACGACGAAGGACTTCACCCGATCACAGATGCGGTTGGCGGCTAGCATTGGCTAGGCGTCTGCTATCCAAGTAAGTCCTCCTGTTGTGTTGCTACAGCCGGCCGCTAATACACCGATCCCACCTACAACTTTCTTCTTTGCAATCTCCATTGTTCATTAAACAAATTGCAAAAGATTCACCAACACAGATGTCCAGAATACTGTGGAATTTTGAGATGAAAACAGAGCTTTTTTGTATTGGATTCAATGGTGTCCGAATACTTCCGTTTCAACGATTGACGTCACACGCATACGTCATCATATATAGACGTTTTCAACCGGAAGTTTAGCGGGAAATTTAAAATTGCACTTTATACTTTAACCCGGCCGTATTGGCATGTGTTGCAATGTAAAGATTTCATCATTGATATATAAACTATCAGACTGCATGGTCGGTAGTAGTGGGTTTCAGTAGGCCTTTAAATGACCGTAAGTCTTGAACTATAGGAAGTATTTTGGTCGAAATCTGCACTTTTGAGTGTTATAGGAGTTATTACGGTAATCTACGTCTCAGCAGCTCAGACCAGGAACAAAGCAGAGTGGGCGGAGTTTGTTTTCAGAGCAGCCAGCCCCAAACACGTGTTTCAGAAACAGATGCGGAAGCAAATTTTTACAACAAATGTCTGCATAAAAGTGATAATTTATCATATTGTAGGTGTTTATTGCCTTTTGCATTCATATTTTGCTGTTTGTCACATTTTTGTTGTGTTTTGCTTGATTGTAAAAAAAGATACACGACTATCGAGGAGCTGGTCTGAGACGTAAAAGAGGAGCGATGTTCATTGGTTGTTAATATTCAGTGTTTTATTGTTCATAGTTAATATTGTAAATCCCACTATCTTTATTTTCATGTACATTTTGGGTGTCCCATTCAGTAAAAAAAACTTGTAAAATTCCATTCCATTTTTTGAGGTGGTCTGTCATAACGTTTTTAGAATTCTATAGGATATTTATATTTTTTTTTATTAGTGTTCCTGAAAAAAAAGGGACCCAAACACGCATACTGTACAGCAGATTTTTACAGCTAAATGTGTATATATTATTTATACACACATACACATTGGCCCCCCTAGTCAAAACATTTACCCAGCTCTGACCTCCAGTGTCTTACACCCCTATAATAATGTGAATGTGAAGTAAACAGTCAAAGATAAAAAAAAAAAGAAACAACTAAATGACCTTTGTGTGAGTTTTTGTTTGTTGTGTGGAAAAGACAATTCACAGGAAGAACTGCGGAGGATTAAGTGAGTTGCTCTATTATAAGGTCATCTCTTTCCACAGCACACGCACAAGTCACCTGCTTTGTGAAAGGACACTCGGCACAAAAAAATACTGTACCGAGGTTAAACTCTTTGCGTTGTGTAACTTCTTGCTGTGCTAACCACACGCACGCAAGCGGACACACACACACACACACACACACACACACGCTTGTATTTCTTACCTTCATGAGACCTCCGAAAAATGCCTACCTCTTTAGGACCACACTTTGTAGATATATAAATATTTGTATTCACAACATTAATAATATATACATACTATGCAAATATAAAAAAGGTAAGCTTTTAGTTATTATTATTATTTTATTTTTTGTTGTAATCGTTTTTTAAAGGCCTACTGAAATGATTTTTTTTTTAATTTCAACGGGAATAGCAGATCCATTCTATGTGTCATACTTGATCATTTCGCGATATTGCCATATTTTTGCTGAAAGGATTTAGTAGAGAACAACGACGATAAAGATCGCAACTTTTGGTTGCTGATAAAAAAAAAGCCTTGCCTGTACCGGAAGTAGCGTGACGTCACAGCTTGAAAGGCGCCTGAACATTTCCCCATTGTTTACACCAGCAGCGAGAGCGATTCGGACAGAGAAAGAGACGATTACCCCATTAATTTGAACGAGGATGAAAGATTCGTGGATGAGGTACGTGAGAGTGAAGGACTAGAGTGCAGTGCAGGACGTGTCTTTTTTTCCGCTCTGACCGTAACTTAGGTACAAGCTGGCTCATTGGATTCCACACTTTCTCCTTTTTCTATTGTGGATCACGGATTTGTATTTTAAACCACCTCGGATACTATATCCTCTTGAAAATGAGAGTCGAGAACGCGAAATGGACATTCACAGTGACTTTTATCTCCACGACAATACATCGGAGCTAACGTGATAGCATCGTGCTTAAATGCAGATAGAAACAAAATAAATAAGCCCCTGACTGGAAAGATCAGAATCAGAATAGTTTTATTGCCATTGTTTGAGAACGAGTTCACAAACTAGGAATTTTTCTTGGTGCAATCGTGCAACATAAAACACATATAACACATATTTGGTAATCAAATGAGCTGTAACTGAGCTATCAGATAGACTTAGAAGGAATTCAAGGAGCTACTGTTAGGAGTTATTGTTCATTTGCCTGATGGCCGAGGGGAAAAAACCGTTCTGGTGGCGGGAGGTGTGGGTCTGGATGGAGCGTAGTCTCCTGCCTGAGGGGAGAGGGGAGAAGATAGACAGAAGATCAACAATACTACTATCAGGAGACACCGAACCAAACACTGGACCTGTAACCACACAGTTAATGCTGTGCCGCCTGTTGAAGCCATTGAAGCTAACTTAGCTACGGGACCTCGTCAGAGCTATGATAAAAACATTAGCGCTCCACCTACGCCAGCCCTCATCTGCTCATTAACACCCGTGCTCACCTGCGTTCCAGAGATCGACGGCGCGACGAAGGACTTCACCCGATCATCGATGCGGTCGGCGGCTAGCGTCGGATAGCGCGTCTGCTATCCAACTCAAAGTCCTCCTGGTTGTGTTGCTGCAGCCGGCCGCTAATACACCGATCCCACCTAAAGCTTTCTTCTTTGCAGTCTTCATTGTTCATTAAACAAATTGCTAAACATTCACCAACACAGATGTCCAGAATACTGTGGAATTTTGCGATGAAAACAGAGCTGTTTGTATTGTGATACAATGTGTCCCAATACTTCCGGTTCAACCATTGACGTCACGCGCAAACGTCATCATACATAGACGTTTTCAACCGGAAGTTTCCCGGGAAATTTAAAATGTCACTTTATAAGTTAACCCGGCCGTATTGGCATGTGTTGCAATGTTGATAATTGATATATAAACTATCAGACTGCGTGGTCGGTAGTAGTGGGTTTCAATCTTCATTATTTAGTTCAAGTTATTACAGTATGTCTCTATGTAGGTATTTAAAAAAAAAAAAAAAGTTTTTAATTATTTTTGGCCATTTAAATCTCTTACACACAATTGTTATTACAAATGTTGGCCAGAGGGGGAGCACTTCAAATTTTTACACACACTTGTTATTTTATATGTTGACCAGAGGGGGAACACTTTTAAAACCGACACAGTCAGACTTGTCCAGGTTGTACCCCGCCTACCGCCCTGAAAGGGACAAGCGGTAGAAAATGGATGGATGGACAGTCATTTGAAAAACCCCTCCTTTTTGGGACCACCCTAATTTTGATAAATGTCACCACTAGGGGTGCAAATGAGACATTCTCTATTAGATGCAATGGTTTTCTGTATTGGGACCATGACTTATGTCATATGGAAAATAATTTTCTTTGTTGATGTCTCAAGAAGGGTAAAAATACAAGAACACGCACACAAAAACGCACTTTCTCACCAATGTGTCACGCAGCATGCATGCCAAATGATTGCATGTACCTGCAGAGCCCAACCCAGTTTTTTAGTGCAAATAGTTGCTCCTAGTGGCTAAATTCTAAGAACATGGGTTTTTTTTTTTAGAATTTCCCCCCCAAAATTAAGAAGAGATACTAGTAAAGATAAAAACCTGGCAGGAAGGTGAGATCTGTTAAGGGGCAGGGGAGAGGACTTTTAAGCAGCTTAGGAGTTTCTTGAGCAAAGGACAAAATGGCGGACGGAAGAGGCAGGAGAGATATTCTCCTAACACTGGATGACAGTGAATAATGAAATGTTACAGATTGGATTGTGCAGGAATCGTGTTAGTGGTTGATCTCATTAGAGATGCACTTACTTCTCCGACCCAACGCCACAATGCAATACCACCGTTAGGGCTGGGAATCTTTGGGTGTCCCACGATTCGATTCAAAATCGATTCTAGGGGTCACGATTCGATTCAAAATTGATTTGTTTTCAATTCTAAACGATTTTCGATTCAAAAACGATTTTTTTTTTTTTTTTTTTTTTTTAGAAAACAATACACAACAATACCATAATAATGCAATACAACTTAATTTTGGAGTTCTGAACTTGTAATTTCTTGCAGTATTTATTTATTACGTGGTAATATGTCACATTTGTCCCAATTAACTTTATACCCTGATAAACAGTCATATTCAGTGATGACATTATTGATATAAAGAAGAGAGGAGTTATTATTAGCCTTTATTTAACCAGGTAAAATCCCATTGAGATCAAAGATCTCTTTTCCAAGGGAGACCTGGCCAAGAGGGCAGCAGCAAGGTTACATTAAAAACAGTCAACAAATACATAAAACATCACATTTACGACATTAAAACTTGCTCACATAACACATGTGCATACAGACAAGGTAGACTGCAGTCCTTTCACAGAAGCTTTAAACTCATTCAACGTAACAAGGGTTTGAAGTTTAATATTGGATTGTAGGTTATTCCAAGCCTTCGCTGCTGAAAACCTAAATGCTTTCTTGCCCAGTTCAGTTCTTACTTTAGTTAACATGTGACAGGTAAAAAAAATGATGTCGTCACAATACATCGATAGCTTATTAAACTGAGAGCCAATTTGTATACCATGAATATTATTTTCACTTCTTATTTTTGCAGCTAAGGGTTCAATAACCAAATTAAACAATAATCCAGATGCAGGACATCCCTGTTTTACTCCTCTTTTTAACAAAAAAGGTTCTGAAATATGATTATTGGTTTTGACTGATGCCATGGGCCTTGTATAAAGCATCTTAATCCATTGTATAAAATTATCTCCAAATCCAAATTTCCGTAATGTGCAAAACATAAATGACCAGTTTATGCGGTGGAATGCCTTCTCCGCATCAACACTACATACTGCTGTGGGATAAGGGAGACTTCTTGCATAGTAAATAACATTCAACAATTTCCTTGTATTGTCTGAAGATTGTCGACCTTCCATGAAGCCAGTTTGGTCAGTATGAATTAATTTTCCTATTACATTTGATAATCGTGTGGCTAAGATTTTTGCCAATATTCAAAAGGATTCTCTATTCATTCAATACATAGGATACTCTGCTGACATGCAAGCAGAGTAGTCATACGTCACATACGTATAGGCCCTCGCGCAGCAAAGAGGTAGCAGCATGGGTAACGTTAGCTGTGATGCTAGCGGAGTGGTGCGAGTGGTAATACGAGAGAGAGAAGGTGCGAATCTGGTAACAAATGAAGGAATGATTAATTCCCCCCAAAAACAGCACAACTAAAAAATCGTCTGGCGGTGGTTTGGCTTCAAGTAGGAATATGTCGAACAGACAACCGTAATTTGTCAAGTGTGAGGCGAAAAGTAGCATTACTGTTAATATGTAGCATCATTTGAAAAGTCACCTGCTGGAGAATGAAGAGTGCTTACTCCGCATGTCAACATCTCCGTTCGGTGCCACACGCCCACACCATCAAAATGCCGAGGCAAACATTTCCAGATCAACACCGTATGAAAAAAAATAGTGATTTTTTTAGTTGTGATTTCCTTCTGTGCATGAAAGTTTTAAAGTAGCATATATTAATGCAGTATGAAGAAGAATCAGTGTTTCCCATTAACTGCCAAGATACCTGATGGACGGAACAGAGATGTATTAAATGTTCTGCAGTTTGGGGTTCGGGTCTGCAGACACAGGTTGGTGTTTGGGCAAGGCGTCATTGAAACATAGCGCTGTTGAACCGGGCCACCCTAGTGCATGGGGCGGTTAATCTTAACCCAGTCTTTCCGAGGAAGTTCCGAGCCAGGTGAGGCTTTGGTGATTCGGAGGACCGCAAACTGGTCCCGTCTTGTCGTTTATTCCAAGCTGCTACTCTACCCTCTTAAGCTGTTGAAACTGGAGTCGACAGAGGCCTGAGGCGTTGCGATAGAAAAGCCGACCTGGTTTCAGTCTCTTGGGCCCCAGGGGTTGTAACTCAGCAATCAACTGGTTTAGGGGGTGGCTTTCATTCATTGCAGCTTGCTGGGAAAGGCGGTATAGGCCATGTTTGTTCTGCACAGACTGGCTGCGGCGACGCCAGACAGTACGGGTAGGAGGTCAGTGGGCGTGGGGCAAAGACACCCGGTGATTATATGTTCGGAGTGTTGATGTGTTAGCACCACGGGACTATTCGGCAGAGCTTCTCAACGGGTTGTTTCACTCTGAGAGTGACACACCTAGGCCTACTGGAATGAGATTTTCTTATTTTAAACGGGGATAACAGGTCCATTCTATGTGTCATACTTGATCATTTCGCGATATTGCCATATTTTTGCTGAAAGGATTTAGTAGAGAACATCGACGATAAAGTTCGCAACTTTTGGTCGCTGATAAAAAAAAAGCCTTGCCTGTACCGGAAGTAGCGTGACGTCGCAGGTTGAAAGGCGCCTCACATTTCCCCATTGTTTACACCAGCAGCGAGAGCGATTCGGACCGAGAAAGCGACGATTACCCCATTAATTTGAGCGAGGATGAAAAATTTGTGGATGAGGAAAGTAAGAGTGAAGGACTAGAGGGCAGTGGAAGCGATTCAGATAGGGAAGATGCTGTGAGAGGCGGGTGGGACCTGATATTCAGCTGGGAATGACTAAAACAGGAAATAAACATATATATATATACTCTATTAGCCACAACACAACCAGGCTTGTATTTAATATGCCACAAATTAATCCGCATAACAAACACCTCCCCCCTCCCGTCCATATAACCCACCAATACAAATCAAACACCCGCACAACACACTCAATCCCACAGCCCAAAGTACCGTTCACCTCCGCAAAGTTCATACAGCACATATATTTCCCCAAAGTTACGTACGTGACATGCACATAGCGGCACGCACGTACGGGCAAGCGATCAAATGTTTGGAAACCGCAGCTGCGTACTCACGGTAGCGCGTATCCAACTCAAAGTCCTCCTGGTAAGAGTCTATGTTGTCCCATCTCCACAAGTATGCGTATCCAACTCAAAGTCCTCCTGGTAAGAGTCTATGTTGTCCCAGTTCTCCACAGGCCAATGGTAAAGCTTGACTGTCATCGTTCGGGAATGTAAACAATGAAACACCGGCTACGACGTAGCCGCTACGTGTTTGTGTTGCTGCAGCCGGCCGATAATACACCGCTTCCCACCTACAGCTTTCTTCTTTGCTATCTCCATTGTTCATTAAACAAATATCAAAAGATTCACCAACACAGATGTCCAGAATACTGTGGAATTTTGCAATGAAAACATTGAAAAGTACAGTGCTTTTCCTTCAAAAATAAGGACCTTTCAATGTGACCCCAAACTTTTGAACGGTAGTGTACATTTAATTGGGAGTCATTTGCAGCTTAGCTTACTACATTTTCCAAGTAGATTGCCCATCAATGACAAAATACATTTGCAGATTTTATTTATACACTTGTATGCCGGTTAGGAATATTGAGTTGTTAGTTAAAACATTTGTTTGTGTGGTTAGTATAGGACGGAGGTCAGCAACCCGCGGCTCTCAAGCCGCATGCAGCTCTTTAGTGTCGCCCTAGTGGCTCCCTGGAGAATTTTGTTAAAAGGATTGAAAATGGAAAAAGATGGGGGAATTTTTTGTTTGTTTGTTTGAGGACAAACATGACACAAACCTTCCCAATTGTTAGAAAGCCCACTGTTTAATATGTTTGTGTGTATGCTTCACTGATGAGAGTTGGTGAACATTGTTTTGTCCTACTAATTTTGGCGGTTCTTAAACTCACCGTAGTGTGGACTCTGACGCCACAGTTTGTTTACATGGAAAATCGTCCACTCCTTCTTTGTCTCATTTTGTCCACCAAACATTTTATGCTGTGCGTTAATGCACAAAGGTGCGCTTTGTTGATGTCATTCACTTGTTGGAGTGCTAACCAGGCATATTTGATCAGTGCATGACTGCAAGCTAATCAATGCTAACATGCTATCTAGGTGAGCTGCATGTACATATTGCATCATTATGCCTCATTTGTAGGTATATTTGAGCTCATTTAATATACAAACCCCGTTTCCATATGAGTTGGGAAATTGTGTTAGATGTAAATATAAACGGAATACAATGATTTGCAAATCCTTTTCAACCCATATTCAATTGAATGCACTACAAAGACAAGATATTTGATGTTCAAACTCATAAATTAATTTTTTTTTTGCAAATAATAATTAACTTAGAATTTCATGGCTGGAACACGTGCCAAAGTAGTTGGGAAATGGCATGTTCACCACTGTGTTACATGGCCTTTCCTTTTAACAACACTCAGTAAACGTTTGGGAACTGAGGAGACACATTTTTGAAGCTTCTCAGGTGGAATTCTTTCCCATTCTTGCTTGATGTACAGCTTAAGTTGTTCAACAGTCCGGGGGTCTCCGTTGTGCTATTTTAGGCTTCATAATGTGCCACACATTTTCAATGGGAGACAGGTCTGGACTACAGGCAGGCCAGTCTAGTACCTGCACTCTTTTACTATGAAGCCACATTGATGTAACACGTGGCTTGGCATTGTCTTGTTGAAATAAGCAGGGGCGTCCATGGTAACGTTGCTTGGATGGCAACATATGTTGCTCCAAAACCTGTATGTACCTTTCTGCATTAATGGTGCCTTCACAGATGTGTAAGTTACCCATGTCTTGGGCACTAATACACCCCCATACCAGCACAGATGCTGGCTTTTCAACTTTGCGCCTATAACAATCCGGATGGTTCTTTTCCTCTTTGGTCCGGAGGACACGACGTCCACAGTTTCCAAAAACAATTTGAAATGTGGACTCGTCAGACCACAGAACACTTTTCCACTTTGTATCAGTCCATCTTAGATGAGCTCGGCCCCAGCGAAGCCGACGGCGTTTCTGGGTGTTGTTGATAAACGGTTTTCTCCTTGCATAGGAGAGTTTTAACTCGCACTTACAGATGTAGAAACCAACTGTAGTTACTGACAGTGGGTTTCTGAAGTGTTCCTGAGCCCATGTGGTGATATCCTTTACACACTGATGTCGCTTGTTGATGCAGTACAGCCTGAGGGATCGAAGGTCACGGGCTTAGCTGCTTACGTGCAGTGATTTCTCCAGATTCTCTGAACCCTTTGATGATATTACGGAGCGTAGATGGTGAAATCCCTGAATTCCTTGCAATAGCTGGTTGAGAAAGCTTTTTCTTAAACTGTTCAACAATTTCCTCACGCATTTATTGACAAAGTGGTGACCCTCGCCCCATCCTTGTTTGTGAATGACTGAGCATTTCATGGAATCTACTTTTATACCCAATCTTGGCACCCACCTGTTCCCAATTTTCCTGTTCACCTGTGGGATGTTCCAAATAAATGTTTGATGAGCATTCCTCAACTTTATCAGTATTTATTGCCACCTTTCCCAACTTCTTTGTCACGTGTTGCTGGCATGAAATTCTAAAGTTAATGATTATTTGCAACAAAAAAAAAATCTTTATCAGTTTGAACATCAAATATGTTGTCTTTGTAGCATATTCAATTGAATATGGGTTGAAAATGATTTGCAAGTCATTGTATTCCGTTTATGTTTACATCTAACACAATTTACCAACTCCTGCGATGAGGTGGCGACCTGTCCTGGGTGTACCCCGCCTTCCGCCCGATTGTAGCTGAGATAGGCTCCAGCGCCCCCCGCGACCCCGAAGGGAATAAGCGGTGGAAAATGGATGGATGGAATTTCCCAACTCATATGGAAATCCTCTTTGTATATAATTTAGTTTTGCATGTGTCATGACATATTATCTGTATGTAATATTGGCTGCATTTCAGGTAGTTGTTTGTGTGCCATGTTGTTCCAGACCACAGCAAACATTACCTATCTTACCAAAAATTGTAATAAATCCCTTAGAAGAAGACAACCTGCCGTTTCCTTTAACTTCGACACACACATCTATACCTTTGGCCATTAAAAGCCAGTCATTTCCAAGAGTTACCTCACCTTCTGAGTAGCCTCTGATTTACTAATGGTTTCTAATGTTGTAAAAATGTGTAGAATAGATTTTAAATATCAACATGTCTGTCAACGAAGATTTGCTTCAGCCTGCGACACATAGTAATTTTGAGAGTAGACTTTTATAGCTAATATAGACACTTACATCATGTGTTGCCTTCATTATAAGACATAAAGGCCTACTGAAACCCACTACTACCGACCACGCAGTCTGATAGTTTATACATCAATGATGAAATCTTAACATTGCAACACATGCCAATACGGCCGGGTTAACTTATAAAGTGACATTTTAAATTTCCCGCTAAACTTCCGGTTGAAAACGTCTATATATGATGACGTATGCGTGTGACGTCAATCGTTGAAACGGAAGTATTGGTACCCCATTGAATCCAATTCAAAAAAAGCTAAAAAAAATCTCAAAATTCCACAGTATTCTGGACATCTGTGTTGGTGAATCTTTTGCAATTTGTTTAATGAACAATGAAGACTGCAAAGAAGAAAGTTGTAGGTGGGATCGGTGTATTAGCGGCTGGCTGTAGCAACACAAGCAGGAAGACTTTGACTTGGATAGCAGACGCGCTAACCGACGCTGGCCGCCGACCGCACGGATGATCGGGTGAAGTCCTTCGTCCTTCCGTCGATCGCTGGAACGCAGGTGAGCACGGGTGTTGATGAGCAGATGAGGGCTGGCGTAGGTGGAGCGCTAATGTTTTTAGCATAGCTCTGTGAGGTCCCGTTGCTAAGTCAGCTTCAATGGCGTCGTTAGCAACAGCATTGTTAAGCTTCGCCAAGCTGGGAATTAACCGTGTAGTTACATGTCCATGGTTTAATAGTATTGTTGATCTTCTGTCTATCCTTCCAGTCAGGGGCTTATTTCTTTTGTTTCTATCTGCATTTGAGCCCGATGCTATCACGTTAGCTCAGTAGCTAAAGAGCTTCGCCGATGTATTGTCGTGGAGATAAAAGTCACTGTGAATGTCCATTTCGCGTTCTCGACTCTCATTTTCAAGAGGATATAGTATCCGAGGTGGTTTAAAATACAAATCCGTGATCCACAATAGAAAAAGGAGAGAGTGTGGAATCCAATGAACCCTTGTACCTAAGTTACGGTCAGAGCGAAAAAAGATACGTCCTGCACTGCACTCTAGTCCTTCACTCTCACTTTCCTCATCCACGAATCTTTCATCCTCGCTCAAATTAATGTTGTAATCGTCGCTTTCTCAACCGAATCTCTCTCGCTGCATTGTAAACAATGGGAAAATGTGAGAAGTCCTTCCTCCGGTGACGTCACGCTACTTCCGGTACAGGCAAGGCTTTTTTTTTTTTTTATCAGCGACCAAAAGTTGCGACCTTTATCGTCGTTGTTCTCTACTAAATCCTTTCAGCAAAAATATGGCAATATCGCGAAATGATCAAGTATGACACACAGAATGGATCTGCTATCCCCATTTAAATAAAAAAAAAATCATTTCAGTAGGCCTTTAAATCATGTGTTGCCTTCATTATAAGACTTATATACGGCTTTTCATTTTTTTGCGGCTCCATACAGATTTGTTTTTTTGTATTTTTGGTCCAATATGGCTCTTTCAACGTTATGGGTTGCCGACCCCTGGTGAAGGATAATGATAGCCGTTGTTTGAACCTGGAATGTATTACTTAAATGATTTCCGATGGGAAATATTGGTCTTTACCCAACAAAGCTTTGGGTATTGTACTAGGATTAATGAATCAAATTATAAATATAAGCTATGTGTAAACAATGACTTGGCATTACGGGATGTTTTTGTATCCACCATCGTTTACCGTGTGTGTCCTCTATGGCTTAATGCTTTCATTGTTGTGTGCTTGCTGCATTGTTGACAAGCCTTATTTATTTTCTGGAATGAATGACACATTAATGATGGTTTTACTGCACATCACTAATTTTCTATTGTTCCTAGCACTCATAAAAAAAAGCTAATATAATGACTTATGCTAAACCCAGTGTATGATGTCACCACTTCCACACACACACACACACACAGGAAGGGGATGTGTGATTGATCCCGTGATATGTTTACATGTCATGCCAGCTCTCGGGGGCAAATTACCCTGGGCCGTATCTAGTGAATCATTGTTCTCGCTAAACAAACACGCCCTCACTTCCAGTAAAGATCCGTGACGGCGTGCACGCCTCTTCCCAGAGCTTCCTTGAAAGCCAACAAGTCACTCCTAAACTTCCCAAGAGGGCGTTAACGCCTCAGATGCATTGGCAAAGAGGTGCTTAGTTGGGCTTCTGCTAGAAGTAAAATAAGCAAAATAAGGGCAGTCAAGATGATACATAATACTGGATATACACTATATTGCCAAAAGTATTTGCCCATCCATCCAAATGATCAAAATCAGGTGTCCTAATCACTTGGCCCGGCCACAGGTGTATAAAATCAAGCACTTAAAGGCCTACTGAAATGAATTTTTTTTATTTAAACGGGGATAGCAGATCTATTCTATGTGTCATACTTGATCATTTCGCGATATTGCCATATTTTTGCTGAAAGGATTTAGTAGAGAACAACGACGATAAAGGTCGCAACTTTTGGTATCTGATGAAAAAAAGGCTTTCCCCTACCGGAAGTAGCGTGACGTAGTCAGTTGAACATATACGCAAAGTTCCCTATTGTTTACAATGATGGCCGCATGAAGTGAGAGGGATTCGGACCGAGAAAGCGACAATTTCCCCATTAATTTGAGCGAGGATGAAAGATTTGTGGATGAGTAAAGTGCAAGTGAAGGACTAGTGGGGAGTTGAAGCTATTCAGATAGGGAAGATGCTGTGAGAGCCGGGGGTGACCTGATATTCAGCTGGGAATGACTACAACAGTAAATAAACACAAGACATATATATACTCTATTAGCCACAACACAACCAGGCTTATATTTAACATGCCACAAATTAATCCTGCATAAAAACACCTGCGTGTTTGTTATGCTAGCTCCTAGCTCCTCTGCTAGCTCCTAGCTCCATAGAACACGCCAATACAATTCAAACACCTGATCAACACACACAATCACTCAGCCCAAAAGACCGTTCACCTAACCCAAGGTTCATAAAGCTTATATATTTTTAAAAAGTTACGTACGTGACGCGCACGTACGGTACGGTACGTGTTATGCTAGCTCCTAGCTCCTATGCTAGCTCCTAGCTCCATAGAACACGCCAATACAATTCAAACACCTGATCAACACACACAATCACTCAGCCCAAAAGACCGTTCACCTAACCTAAGGTTCATAAAGCTTATATATTTTAAAAAAGTTACGTACATACGCAAAAAAAAGCCAAAGCTGCATACTCACAGTAGCACGTCTGCGTCTTTGTCATCCAAATCAAAGTAATCCTGGTAAGAGTCTGTGTTGTCCCAGTTCTCTACAGGCGTCTGTGTATCCAAGTCAAAAGTCCTCCTGGTTAGAGTCTCTGTTATCCGAGTTCTTCCATCTTGACTGCATCTTTCGGGAATGTAAACAAAGAAGCGCCGGCTGTGTACTGTTGTGGCTGACTACGTTCGAAAAATACGTCCATTTCGCACCGACAACTTTCTTCTTTGCTTGCTCGGCTTCCTTCTCCATAATGCAATGAACATGATTGAAACAGATTCACGAACACAGATGTCCAGAATACTGTGGAATTATGAAATGAAAACAGAGCTTTTTCGTATTGGCTTCAATGTGGAAGGCATACCCGTGTTCGCCGGTCTACGTCACGCGCATACGTCATCCTCAGAGGCGTTTCGAACCGGAAGTTTAGCGGCAAATTTAAAATGTCACTTTATAAGTTAACCCGGCCGTATTGGCATGTGTTATAATGTTAAGATTTCATCATTGATATATAAACTATCAGACTGCGTGGTCGGTAGTAGTGGCTTTCAGTAGGCCTTTAAGCATTGCGACTGTTTCTACAAACATTTGTGAAAGAATGGGCCGCTCTCACTGATTTCCAGCGTGGAACTGTCACAGGATGCCACCTGTGCAACAAATCCAGTCGTGAAATTTCCTCGCTCCTAAATATTCCAAAGTCAACTATCGGCTTTATTATAAGAAAATGGAAGAGTTTGGGAACAACAGCAACTCGGTCACGTAAACTGACAGAGTTTACTATGCTCTATGAAGCGCATAGTGCAAAGAGGTCGCCGACTTTCTGCACCGTCAGCCGCGACAGAGCTCCAAACTTCATGTGACCTTCCAATTAGCCCACGTACAGCACGCAGAGAGCTTCATGGAATGGGTTTCCAAGGCCGAGCGGCTGCATCTAAGCCATACGTCACCAAGTCCAATGCAAAGCGTCGGATGCAGTGGTGTAAAACACGTCGCCACTGGAGTGATGAATCACACTTTTCCATCTGGCAATCTGATGGACGAGTCTGGGTTTGGAGGTTGCCAGGAGAACGCTACATTTCGGACTGCATTGTGACGAATGTGAAATTTAGTGGAGGAGGAATTATGGTGTGGGGTTGTTTTTCAGGAGTTGGCCCCTTAGTTCCAGTGAAAGGAACTTTGAATGCTCCAGGATACCAAAACATTTTGGACAATTCCATGCTCCCAAACCTTGTGGGAACAGTTTGGAGCGGGCCCCTTCCTCTTCCACCATGACTGTGCACCAGTGCACAAAGCAAAGTCCTTAAAGACATGGATGACAGAGTCTGGTGTGGATGAACTTGACTGGCCTGCACAGAGTCCTGACCTGAATCCTATAGAACACCTTTGGGATGAATTAGAACGGAGACTGAGAGCCAGGCCTTCTCCACCAACATCAGTGTGTGACCTCACCAAATGCGCTTTTGGAAGAATGGTTGAAAATTCCTATAAACACACTCCGCAACCTTGTGGACAGCCTTCCCAGAGGAGTTGAAGCTGTAATAGCTGCAAAAGGTGGACCGACATCATATTGAACCCTATGGGTTAGGAATGGGATGGCACTTCAAGTTCATATGTGAGTCAAGGCAGGTGGCCAAATACTTTTGACAATATAGTGTATATTGCATTAAAGGCCTACTGAAATGATTTTTTTTTTATTTAAACGGGAATAGCAGATCCATTCTATGTGTCATACTTGATCATTTCGCGATATTGCCATATTTTTGCTGAAAGGATTTAGTAGAGAAAATCGACGATAAAGTTCGCAACTTTTGCTCGCTGATAAAAAAAAGCCTTGCCTGTACCGGAAGTAGCGTGACGTCACAGGAGCTAGTATTCCTCACAATTCCCCGTTGTTTACAATGGAGCGAGAGAGATTCGGACCGAGAAAGTGATGATTACCCCATTAATTTGAGCGAGGATGAAAGATTCGTGGATGAGGAACGTTACAGTGAAGGACTTGAGAGGCAGTGATGGACGTATCTTTTTTCGCTCTGACCGTAACTTAGGTACAAGCTGGCTCATTGGATTCCACACTCTCTCCTTTTTTTATTGTGGATCACGGATTTCTATTTTAAACCACCTCGGATACTATATCCTCTTGAAAATGAGAGTCGAGAACGCAAAATGGACATTCAGTGCCTTTTATCTCCACGACAATACATCGGCGAAATGCTTAAGCTACGAGCTAACGTGATAGCATCGTGCTTTAACTGCATATAGAAACAAAAAAATAAACCCCTGACGGGAAGTATAGATAGAAAATCAACAATACTATTAAACCGTGGACATGTAAATACACGGTTAATGCTTTCCAGGCTGGCGAAGGTTAACAATGCTGTGCTAACGACGCCATTGAAGCTAACTTAGCAACTTAGCAACGGGACCTCACAGAGCTATGCTAAAAACATTAGCTCTCCACCTACGCCAGCCAGCCCTCATCTACTCATCAACACCCGTGCTCACCTGCGTTCCAGCGATCGGCAGAAGGACGAAGGACTTCACCCGATGCGTTTGGCGGCCCGGAGACGTAGGAAGTCAAGGTGAGGTCGGCGGCTAGCGCGGCTAGTGCGGCTAGCGCTCCAACAAAGTCCTCCTGGTTGTGTTGCTGTAGTCCGCTGCTAATACACCGATCCCACCTACAACTGTCTTCTTTGCAGCCTTCATTGTTCATTAAACAAATTGCAAAAGATGTCCAGAATACTGTGGAATTATGAAATGAAAACAGAGCTTTTTGTATAGGATTCTACGGGTACCATAACTTCCGTTACTCGGACTTCGTCACGCGCATACGTCATCATACCGCGACGTTTCAGCCGGATATTTCCCGGGAAGTTTTAAAAGTCACTTTATAAGTTAACCCGGCCGTATTGGCATGTGTTGCAATGTTAAGATTTCATCATTGATGTATAAACTATCAGACTGCGTGGTCGGTAGTAGTAGGTTTCAGTAGGCCTTTAACAAGTTTTTAACAATACACATTTGTTCGTAAGCACAAAACTATAAACTTGTGGAGTAAAATCATGTAACACATTTAGTACTAAAACATTTTCAATTGTGCAAATACACATATAATTTGGTTAGGCATTTTGAAAATAAATTAATAAATAAAATTTGTGTTAAATTAAAAGAGAGAGGGAGAATGCAAAGCAGACCACCATCTGTTTTAAAGGAGAGCAAGAGTGTCTGGCGACCAAAGTGATGAGCTCAAGGTTTAGGAATCAGGAACTGCTCTTTTGCTCCTCACCCTGCAACGCCCACAGCAACACCGCCACCGCAAAACAAGAAAAAAAAAAACACCCACACCTCCACCCATGCACGCTCCACGCTGCTCCGACCTTCTGCTGCTGCTCGCAGCTCCAAATGGAATGCCGACTTTCCAGCCCACCCCCATCTTGGCTTGTCTTAAAAAAAGAGGAAACAGTTTATTGAGAGAAAAAAAACAAAAAACTTGGTACTCCACCAACTTCTTCCTCAGTGCACTTGTGAGGAAGTGTGCCACTGTTGGAGTAAAAATATCTCTGCAGCAGTGAAGGGGAAGTCGGATTCCCGCTCCATGCTATATTAAAAAGACAGCGCTGCCAGAAATAGTCACACTCTGTCCCGACTGGGGACAATTTCTACTTTTGTCAATGGAAAAAAATACTTGTAGGTCTCAAATGAACAGGAAGCATTGATTGATTGATTGATTGAGACTTTTATTAGTAGATTGCACAGTACAGTACATATTCCGTACAATTGACCACTAAATGGTAACACCCCAATAAGTTTTTCAACTTGTTTAAAAACAAATCAGGGGTCACCAACCTTTTTGAAACCAAGAGCTACTTCTTGGGTACTGATTAATGCGAAGGGCTACCAGTTTGATACACACTTAAATAAATTGCCAGAAATAGCCAATTTGCTCAATTTACCTTTAACTCTATGTTATTATTTATTAATTAATGATATTTACACTTAATTAATCGGTTTAAAAGAGGAGAAAACACGAAAAAAATGACAATTAATTTTGAAACATAGTTTATCTTCAATTTCGACTCTTTAAAATTCAAAATTCAACCGAAAAAAAGAAGAGAAAAACTAGCTAATTCGAATCTTTTTTGAAAAAATTTAAAAAATAATTTATGGCACATCATTAGTAATTTTTCCTGATTAAGGTTAATTTTAGAATTTTGATGACATATTTTAAAAAGGTTAAAATCCAATCTACACTTTGTTAGAATATATAACAAATTGGACCAAGCTATATTTCTAACAAAGACAAATCATTATTTCTTCTAGATTTTCCAGAGCAAAAATTTTAAAAGAAATTCAAAAGACTTTGAAATAAGATTTAAATTTGATTCTACAGATTTTCTAGATTTGCCAGAATAATTGTTTTGAATTTTAATCATAATAAGTTTGAAGAAATATTTCACAAATATTCTTCGTCGAAAAAACAGAAGCTAAAATGAAGAATTAAATTAAAAAAATGTATTATTCTTTACAATAAAAACAATAAATTTACTTGAACATTGATTTACATTGTCAGGAAAGAAGAGGAAGGAATTTAAAAAGTAAAAAGGTATATGTGTTTAAAAATCCTAAAATCATTTTTAAGGTTGTATTTTTTCTCTAAAATTGTCTTTCTGAAAGTTATAAGAAGCAAAGTAAAACATTAATGAATTTCTTTAAACAAGTGAAGACCAAGTCTTTAAAATATTTTCTTGGATTTTCAAATTCTATTTGAGTTTTGTTTCTCTTAGATTTGATTAAAAAGTGCTGGGAAGCGGTGATCGGACAAATCTACAAAAGCATTGGGATAGTTAGCCCAGTGTTTTTCAATCCGTGGTCCGGATCATATTTTTGTTATGTTCTGTTAGTTTTGGACTCCAGCAGTTCCTGTTTTTTGTGTACTCTTGTTTGTTTTGGTTGCCATGGTTGCGTATTAGTTTCACCTGCCTCGTGTGTTCGGGACGCTCACCTGGCTCTAATCATGAGACATTATTTAAGCCTGCCTTTGCGAGTCAGTCGGCTTGGCGTCATTGTTTGTGTCATGCAATGCCATAGTTTATGCAAAGTGTTTACCTCATGCCTTGCCAAGTAAGTCGTGTTTGTTTCATGCCACAGTTTCGTGTTTGTTCCACGCCATAGTTTATGCTGTTTGTTTCATGCCACAGTTTCGTGTTTGTTCCACGCCATAGTTTATGCTGTTTGTTTCATGCCACAGTTTCGTGTTTGTTCCACGCCATAGTTTATGCTGTTTGTTTCATGCCACAGTTTCGTGTTTGTTCCACGCCATAGTTTATGCTGTATGTTTCATGCCACAGTTTGTGTTTGTTCCACGCCATAGTTTATGCTGTTTGTTTCATGCCACAGTTTCGTGTTTGTTCCACGCCATAGTTTATGCTGTTTGTTTCATGCCACACTTTCGTGTTTGTTCCACGCCATAGTGTATGCTGTTTGTTTCATGCCACAGTTTCATTTGTTCCACGCCATAGTTTATGCTGTTTTTTTCATGCCACAGTTTCGTGTTTGTTCCACGCCGTAGTTTATGCTGTTTGTTTCATGCCACAGTTTCGTGTTTGTTCCACGCCATAGTTTAAGCTGTTTGTTTCATGCCACAGTTTCGTGTTTGTTCCACGCCATAGTTTATGCTGTTTGTTTCATGCCACAGTTTTGTGTTTGTTCCACGCCATAGTTTATGCTGTTTGTTTCATGCCACAGTTTCGTGTTTGTTCCACGCCATAGTTTATGCTGTTTGTTTCATGCCACAGTTTCGTGTTTGTTCCACGCCGTAGTTTATGCTGTTTGTTTCATGCCACAGTTTCGTGTTTGTTCCACGCCATAGTTTATGCTGTTTGTTTCATGCCACAGTTTCGTGTTTGTTCCACGCCATAGTTTATGCTGTTTGTTTAATGCCACAGTTTCGTGTTTGTTCCACGCCATAGTATATGCTGTTTGTTTCATGCCACAGTTTCGTGTTTGTTCCACGCCATAGTTTATGCTGTTTGTTTCATGCCACAGTTTCGTGTTTGTTCCACGCCATAGTTTATGCTGTTTGTTTCATGCCACACTTTCGTGTTTGTTCCACGCCATAGTTTATGCTGTTTGTTTCATGCCACACTTTCGTGTTTGTTCCATGCCATAGTTTATGCTGTTTGTTTAATGCCACAGTTTCGTGTTTGTTCCACGCCATAGTATATGCTGTTTGTTTCATGCCACAGATTTGTGTTTGTTCCACGCCATAGTTTATGCTGTATGTTTCATGCCACAGTTTCGTGTTTGTTCCACGCCATAGTTTATGCTGTTTGTTTCATGCCACAGATTCGTGTTTGTTCCACGCCATAGTTTATGCTGTTTGTTTCATGCTACAGTTTCGTGTTTGTTCCACGCCATAGTTTATGCTGTTTGTTTCATGCCACATTTTCGTGTTTGTTCCACGCCATAGTTTATGCTGTTTGTTTCATGCCACAGTTTCGTGTTTGTTCCACGCCATAGTTTATGCTGTTTGTTTCATGCCACAGTTTCGTGTTTGTTCCACGCCATAGTTTATGCTGTTTGTTTCATGCCACAGTTTCGTGTTTGTTCCACGCCATAGTTTATGCTGTATGTTTCATGCCACAGTTTGTGTTTGTTCCACGCCATAGTTTATGCTGTTTGTTTAATGCCACAGTTTCGTGTTTGTTCCACGCCATAGTTTATGCTGTTTGTTTCATGCCACAGTTTCGTGTTTGTTCCACGCCATAGTTTATGCTGTTTGTTTCATGCCACACTTTCGTGTTTGTTCCACGCCATAGTTTATGCTGTTTGTTTCATGCCACACTTTCGTGTTTGTTCCATGCCATAGTTTATGCTGTATGTTTTATGCCACAGTTTGTGTTTGTTCCACGCCATAGTTTATGCTGTTTGTTTAATGCCACAGTTTCGTGTTTGTTCTACGCCATAGTATATGCTGTTTTTTCATGCCACAGTTTCGTGTTTGTTCCACGCCATAGTTTATGCTGTTTGTTTTATGCCACAGTTTTGTGTTTGTTCCACGCCATAGTTTATGCTGTTTGTTTCATGCCACAGTTTCGTGTTTGTTCCACGCCATAGTTTATGCTGTTTGTTTCATGCCACAGTTTCGTGTTTGTTCCACGCCATAGTTTATGCTGTTTGTTTCATGCCACACTTTCGTGTTTGTTCCACGCCATAGTTTATGCTGTTTGTTTAATGCCACACTTTCGTGTTTGTTCCATGCCATAGTTTATGCTGTTTGTTTAATGCCACAGTTTCGTGTTTGTTCCACGCCATAGTATATGCTGTTTGTTTCATGCCTCTGTTTCGTGTTTGTTCCACGCCATAGTTTATGCTGTTTGTTTCATGCCACAGTTTCGTGTTTGTTCCACGCCATAGTTTATGCTGTTTGTTTCATGCCACAGTTTCGTGTTTGTTCCACGCCATAGTTTATGCTGTTTGTTTCATGCCACAGTTTCGTGTTTGTTCCACGCCATAGTTTATGCTGTTTGTTTCATGCCACAGTTTCGTGTCGGTTCCACGCCATAGTTAATGCTGTTTGTTTCATGCCACAGTTTCGTGTTTGTTCCACGCCATAGTTAATGCTGTTTGTTTCATGCCACAGTTTTGTGTTTGTTCCACGCCATTGTTTATGCTGTTTGTTTCATGCCACAGTTTCGTGTTTGTTCCACGCCATAGTTTATGCTGTTTGTTTCATGCCACAGTTTCGTGTTTGTTCCACGCCATAGTTTATGCTGTTTGTTTCATGCCACAGTTTCGTGTTTGTTCCACGCCATAGTTTATGCTGTTGGTTTCATGCCACAGTTTCGTGTTTGTTCCACGCCATAGTTTATGCTGTTTGTTTCATGCCACAGTTTCGTTTGTTCCACGCCATAGTTTATGCTGTTTGTTTCATGCCACAGTTTCGTGTTTGTTCCACGCCATAGTTTATGCTGTTTGTTTCATGCCACAGTTTCGTGTTTGTTCCACGCCATAGTTTATGCTGTTTGTTTCATGCCACACTTTCGTGTTTGTTCCACGCCATAGTTCATGCTGTTTGTTTCATGCCACAGTTTCGTGTTTGTTCCACGCCATAGTTTATGCTGTTTGTTTCATGCCACAGTTTCGTGTTTGTTCCGCGCCATAGTTTATGCTGTTTGTTTCATGCCACAGTTTCGTGTTTGTTCCACGCCATAGTTTATGCTGTTTGTTTCATGCCACAGTTTCGTGTTTGTTCCACGCCATAGTTTATGCTGTTGGTTTCATGCCACACTTTCGTGTTTGTTCCACGCCATAGTTTATGCTGTTTGTTTCATGCCACACTTTCGTGTTTGTTCCATGCCATAGTTTATGCTGTTTGTTTCATGCCACAGTTTCGTGTTTGTTCCACGCCATAGTTTATGCTCGGATCTGAACCCGAGTGGTGTTTTGTTATTGGACTTTTGTGCTCGTCACAGATTGTCCTTAACGAACACCATGTTCAAGCATAAGGGTGTCCATATGTGCACTTGGCACCAGGACACCCTAGGCCGCAGTTCCATGATCGAGTTTGTAGTTGTGTCATCGGATTTGCGGCCTCATGTTTTGGACACTCGGGTGAAGAGAGGGGCGGAGCTTTCTACCGATCACCACCTGGTGGTGAGTTGGCTTTGATGGTGGGGGAGGATGCCGGACAGACCTGGCAGGCCCAAACGCATTGTGAGGGTCTGCTGGGAACGTCTGGCAGAGTCTCCTGTCAGAGAGCATTTCAATTCCCACCTCCGAGAAGAACTTTGAACATGTCACGAGGGAGGTGCTGGACATTGAGTCCGAGTGGACCATGTTCCGCACCTCTATTGTCGAGGCGGCTGATTGGAGCTGTGGCCGCAAGGTAGTTGGTGCCTGTCGTGGCGGTAATACTAGAACCCGTTGGTGGACACCGGCGGTGAGGGATGCCGTCAAGCTGAAGTAGGAGTCCTATCGGGTTCTTTTGGCTCATGGGACTCCGGAGGCAGCAGACAGGTACCGACATGCCAAGCAGTGTGCGGCTTCAGCGGTCGCGGAGGCAAAAACTCGGACATGGGAGGACTTCGGCGAGGCCATGGAAAACGACTTCCGGACGGCTTCGAAGCGATTCTGGACCACCATCCAGAATTTCTAGGCGCAGTCAGGGCGTTGAGGGGACTAGGTTTGGTGGCTGCAGGATTAGGTCTATGCTTTTTGCAGATGATGTGGTCCTGATGGCTTCATCTGGCCAGGGTCTTCAGCTCTCACTGGATCGGTTCGCAGCCGAGTGTGAAGCGACTGGGATGAGAATCAGCACCTCCAAGTCCGAGTCCATGGTTCTTGCCTGGAAAAGAGTGGAGTGCTATCTCCGGGTTGGAGAGGAGACCCTGCCCCAAGTGGAGGAGTTCAAGTACCTAGGAGTCTTGTTCACGAGTGAGGGAAAAGTGGATCGTGAGATCGACAGGCGGATCGGTGCGGCGTCTTCAGTAATGCGGACGCTGTATCGGTCCGTTGTGGTGAAGAAGGAGCTGAGCAGGAAGGCAAAGCTCTCAATTTACCGGTCGATCTACGTTCCCATCCTCACCTATGGTCATGAGCTTTGGGTCATGACCGAAATGACAAAATCACGGGTACAGGCGGCCGAAATGAGTTTCCTGTGACGGGGCTCTCCCTTAAAGATAGGGTGAGAAGCTCTGCCATCCGGGGGGAGCTCAAAGTAAAGCCACTGCTCCTCCACATCGAGAGGAGCCAGATGAGGTGGTTCGGGCATCTGGTCAGGATGCCACCCGAACGCCTCCCTCGGGAGGTGTTTAGGGCACGTCCAACCGGTAGGAGGCCACGGGGAAGACTATGTCTCCCGGCTGGCCTGGGAACGCCTCGGGATCCCCCGGGAGAAGCTGGACGAAGTGGCTGGGGAGAGGAAAGTCTGGGCTTCCCTGCTTAGGCTGCTGCCCCCGCGACCCGACCTCGGATAAGTGGAAGAAGATATTGGCATGTGTTGCAATGTTAAGATTTCATCATTGATATATAAACTATCAGACTGCGTGGTCGGTAGTAGTGGCTTTCAGTAGGCCTTTAAGTGTGTTCTACTGTTGATTAATGTACTTAGTGGTAGGCAGGGGTGTGCCATCAGGGCCAGCAAGGCCTTCTCTGCTGGCCTAACATAACCAGAAATCATGATCATAATTAAATATAAAAAAAATGTTTTATTTACTTTCCCTAAAAGTATTCATATTCTCTTCATGCCATATTATGCTCTTTCCAGTGCTGTTATTTTTAGGTTAGAGTTGTTATCCAAGCAGAATTCAGCTAGCTTATGTTGCCATGCTATACGAAATCTGCCAGAGGCCTTCAGAATCAACAACGCGGGCGTCTGTGCACTGTAAGTGAACGAGGACATACAGTTGATAGACAGTTGCGATAGCCAATCAGATCACAAGTTGTTATCAGTAAGTGAAGTGAAGTGAATTATATTTATATAGCACTTTTCTCTAGTGACTCAAAGCGCTTTACATAGTGAAACCCAATATCTAAGTTACATTTAAACCAGTGTGGGTGGCACTGGGAGCAGGTGGGTAAAGTGTCTTGCCCAAGGACACAACAGCAGTGACTAGGATGGCGGAAGCGGGGATCGGACCTGGAACCCTCAAGTTTCTGGCACGGCCGCTCTACCAACCGAGCTATACCGCCCTAGCTGGCCTCATGTTGAACGTGACGTTTACGCGTCCTGTGATTGGATAGTCACCGGGACCGTTAGCGGATGAATTTGAGAACACATACAGTTGATAGACAGTTGCGAAAGCCAATCAGATCACAAGTTGTTGACAGTAGCTTATCTAGGTAGTCTGATGTTAACAAGATTGTGATTGGATACTCACTTGTCATTCCAAATTGAGTATCCAATCACAAATTTCAATTTAGCAGGAAGCAGGAAGTGTTGCGCCGTAGCCAGACCGGGATAGCAGAGAAGGAGAACAAAACGTTGATTAGGTGGCAGATATATATGTGCAAGGCCATTTTCAAGAAGGATATTTAAAGAGAAACTACATCTTGTGAGACGATGTCGGCCAACCCCGGAAGCTAGCTCAGCTGTTCTGGCGATGAAATGGAGAAAATGGTTTCCATTACCACTCTAATAAGCCGACAACAAGGGGCTGGCTTATACGACGTCAAGTAGCTGCTACAAATTGTGAGTTCAAATAATTAATTTTTTCACTTTTAATGTTTTTTGCAGATTTAATTTCGACTGTACCACATAAGATATTTCTTAATTGCTGATGCGTTTTAATTGATTTTTAAATGTGCCAGAAAATTACCTGTTTTGTACACTGTTGATGTGGTTCAATGCTCGGTAATGCGTAAATGTCTTTCCGAATACTATTTCTCCAGCAATGGTCATGTGGTGACATAAATGATGGTATTTTGAGAGGTAATCATTGAAGGTGGTATTGGGCCATTTACAAATAACAAATTATTCCAGATAAAGTGATATTATTGTCAACAATATTATTCTGAGGATAAATTAACGCCTGATCTAATAATAATAACACATAGTAATGCAAGGTTACCCTTTCACAGGCAATACATTTGAATTCCTCGTAAATGTCAACATTGTAACTGGAACTGGAACTTTTGAATATACAGGTTAAAAAAAACAATAAATAAAATATACTCTGTTTGTTAGCAAAATGTTGCACTTGAATAAAAATCACAAACAAACAAATAGGTTCTGTCTCTGTTAAAGATGGGATAGCGGACCGTCAAATACACTACTAAAACAGTTGATAAAATAGCTAACGAAAGTGATTGTGACCAAAACTATCTAGGTTATCATTATTATTGCGGTATTGTTGAATGTGCTAAATAAGTACTTATACACACTCTTAAAACCTTTAAAGGCCTACTGAAACCCACTACTACCGACCACGCAGTCTGATAGTTTATATATTTAAAATTTCCCGCTAAACTTCCGGTTGAAAACGTCTTTGGAGGATGACGTATGCGTGTGACGTAGCCAGTGAAACAGAAATATCGGTACCCCATTGAATCCAATACAAAATAGCTCTGTTTTCATCTCATAATTCCACAGTATTCTGGACATCTGTGTTGTGAATCTTTTGCAATTTGTTTAATGAACAATGGAGACTGCAAAGAAGAAAGTTGTAGGTGGGATCGGTGTATTAGCGGCTGGCTGTAGCAACACAACCAGGAGGACTTTGACTCGGATAGCAGACGCGCTAGCCGACGCTAGCCACCGACCGCACGGATGATCGTGGTGAAGTCCTTCGTCCTTCCGTCGATCGCTGGAACGCAGGTGAGCACGGGTGTTGATGAGGGCCGGCTGGCGTAGGTGGAGCGCTAAGGTTTTTATCATAGCTCTGTGAGGTCCCGTTATACTAAGTTAGCTTCAATGGCGTCGTTAGCAACAGCATTTTTAAGCTTCGCCAAGCTGGAAAGCATTAACCGTGTATTTACATGTTCATGGTTTAATAGTATTGTTGATCTTCTGTCTATCCTTCCAGTCAGGGATTTATTTATTTTGTTTCTATATGCAGTTAAGCACAATGCTATCACGTTAGCTCCGTAGCTAAGTTAGCTTCAATGGCGTCGTTAGCAACAGCATTTTTAAGCTTCGCCAGGCTGGAAAGCATTAACCGTGTATTTACATGTCCATGGTTTAATAGTATTGTTGATCTTCTGTCTATCCTTCCAGTCAGGAATTTATTTATTTTGTTTCTATATGCAGTTAAGCACGATGCTATCACGTTAGCTCCGTAGCTAAAGTGTTTCGTCGATGTATTGTCGTGGAGATGAAAGTCACTGTGAATGTCCATTTCCGTTCTCGACTCTCATTTTCAAGAGGATATACAGTGTTCCCCATAAACTGCCAAGATACCTGTGGAGGTGGGGGCGTAGCTATGGGCGTGGTCACCATGACATCATCGAGTAATTTGCATAATTTACTACAATGATATGATTTTCTCTAAAAAGGCTCAAAAAATTTATACTTACTAATTAATAATAACAGTTTTGTTTTAAACGTCCATCCATCCATCCATCCATCCATTTTACAATATAATTACAACATTTTATGTACATATTTATATACACATTTGAACAATAAGTTATTTACTGAAATCTATTTATTAATTGTGGTTCTTACAAAAAATATATCTTATAAAAATATAAAACTTAAAATGTCTCTTAAAGCTCTGCCCCTTGAATTAGTGCATACTAAATAATTTAACTTTAGCCTACTACTACAACCATATTATTTACCAGCAACATAAAGTGAAACAGAGGCAGAGGTGTCCTGCCACAGTCAGTAACAAATAAACAGAAAACAGTAGTGGTCAAATACAAATAAGGCAACAAGAGAAGTATTCTACACTTCTCTTTTGTAAAGTAAATCTGAACAGCATATATGGGCATCTACATCAACTATATGATTTGCCTGAAAAGCTGGACATGAAAAAAAAAAAAAAAAGTTTTTTTTTTTTTTTTAATTTGTGGCGGACGTAATTCTTTCGTGGCGGGCCGCCACAAATAAATGAATGTGTTGGAAACACTGATATAGTATCCGAGGTGGTTTAAAATACAAATCCGTGATCACAATAGAAAAAGGAGAGAGTGTGGAATCCAATGAGCCAGCTTGTACCTAAGTTACGGTCAGAGCGAAAAAAGATATGTCTTGCACTGCATTCTAGTCCTTAACGTCCTAACGTTTCTCATCCACAAATCTTTCATCCTCGCTCAAATTAACGGGGTAATCGACGCTTTCTCGGTCCGAATTGTTCTAGCTGCATTGAAAACAATAGGAAAATATGAGGAGGCTATCAAATGACTACGTCACGCTACTTCCGGTAGGGGCAAGGCTTTTTTTTTTATCAGATACCAAAAGTTGCGATCTTTATCGTCGTTGTTCTCTACTAAATCCTTTCAGCAAAAATATGGCAATATCGCAAAATGATCAAGTATGACACATAGAATGGATCTGCTATCCCCGTTTAAATAACAAAATTTCATTTCAGTAGGCCTTTAAGTGAACACATCTCTGTTTCATTGCAGCACTCTGGAGTTTATATCAGAATCCGAATAGTTTTTACTGCCATTGTTTGAGAACGGGTTCACAAACTAGGAATTTTTCTTCGATCAATCACTTTGTGCAAAAACAGCGCAACCTTTATGTTCATTGTGAATGCTGTCTTAGTTGTTTTAGACAGTGATGTGTTGATACAAGTTTAGACTGGTGTATGACGTTTCTTAGTGGGGAAAAACGGTAATGTCTCTTGTTTTCATGTTAGCATTTAACCTAACTAGCAAGCTAACGTGAGTCGGTCCATAATTGTATCTCCGTGTGGTTATCAATCACAGTTTTTCGATCATTTTATTTTAATAAAGTAATACTAACCTTTGGGAGTTTGATTGTGGTTATCATTATTACCTTTTGTATGCATGTAGTAAAAATGCCCGCAGCTGCTGAAACGAATGCAAAGAGTCTGGCAACAACGCATGCATATGGCCATTATCGAGGCTGGCAAAGTTCTAAAGTCAATTCCATTTATTTGATAAATAGACTTATCGAATATCGGCCCAGGTCTACATGCTGGTGGCCAGAAGATCCTCAGGCGTCATTGCTATGGCGGTCACCTGGCCGCTACAACACGGCCAATATTTAATCACTTCCATGTGCTGAAATTAATGTGTAATTTGTTCTGCAAAAACTTGGTAAACTAGACACTCACAGCTACTACGATCATTAGCGTATACTAAAAAATATATATATATCTGCCATGTAGTGAATGTCTTTGTTGGCTTAATGGTGGTATAGCTCGGTTGGTAGAGTGGCCGTGCCAGCAACTTGAAGGTTCCAGGTTCGATCCCCGCATCCGCCATCCTAGTTACTGCCGTTGTGTCCTTGGGCAAGACACTCTACCCACCTGCTCCCAGTGCCACCCACACTGGTTTAAATGTAACTTAGATATTGGGTTTCACTATGTAAAGCGCTTTGAGTCACTAGAGAAAAGCGCTATATAAATATAATTCACTTCACTTCACTTGATGGTCAAGTTCCTCCACAATAAAGTCATCCATCCATCTATCAATCCATCTAAGCAGAAATGCCTAGACCCGACCACCTCCTCTAATTCCACTGGGAGGACACAGAAGCGTTCCAAAGCAAAATAAGTATATAGAAAAAAATATTCAGTCTAAGCCTGGGCCCCTGGAGGGGGTCCAGACTGAGGCCAAGGGGGAAAAAAACTCATAGCCATAACACACATAAAAATGTGTGTAAGACGGAAACCTCAAGTCATGATCCGTGGCCCGGATCATGTTTTTGTTATATTCTGTTAGTTTTGGACTCCCTTAGTTCCTGTTTCTGTGCACCCTTGTTTTCTTTTGTTTCCACCTGTGTCTGATTGGTGCTCGGGACGCTCACCTGTTTCCCGAGCACTAATCAGAGGGACTATTTAATCCTGCCTTTGCCGGTCAGTCGGCCTGGCTTCATTGTTTGCTTCTTGCCACAGTTACGTGAGTATTCCTTATCTCTAGTCCAGTGGTTCTTAACCTGGGTTCGATGGAACCCTAGGGGTTCGGTGAGTCGGGCTCAGGGGTTCGGCGGAGGTCAAAACACACCCGACTCATCCTGTAAATAAAAACTTCTCCCTATGTGCGTATTACGGATATGGCAACAGCAGAAGTCAGACTAATTTGGAGGTGTGTAATTTGTTGTGAGTTTATGCACTGTGTTGGTTTTGTTATTTGAACAAGGTGATGTTCATGCACGGTTCATTTTGTGCACCAGTAATAAAACATGGTAACACTTTAGTATGGGGAACATATTCACCATTAATTAGTTGCTTATTAACATGCAAATTACTAACATATTTGCTCTTAACTAGTCATTATTAAGTACTTATTAATGCCTTATTCGGCATGGCCTTATTATAACCCTAACCCTCTAACCCTGGCCCTAACCCTCTAACCCTAACCCTAACCAAATAACTCTAAATTAAGTCTTTGTTACTTAGAATATGTTCCCCTAGTGTCCAAAAAACTCTAAATTAAGGCTTTGTTACTTAGAATATGTTCCCTTAGTGTCCAAAAAACTCTAAATTAACTCTTTGTTACTTAGAATATGTTCCCCTAGTGTCCAAAAAACTCTAAATTAAGTCTTTGTTACTTAGAATATGTTCCCCTAGTGTCCAAAAAACTCTAAATTAAGTCTTTGTTACTTAGAATATGTTCCCCTAGTGTCCAAAAAACTCTAAATTAAGTCTTTGTTACTTAGAATATGTTCCCCTAGTGTCCAAAAAACTCTAAATTAACTCTTTGTTACTTAGAATATGTTCCCCTAGTGTCCAAAAAACTCTAAATTAAGGCTTTGTTACTTAGAATATGTTCCCCTAGTGTCCAAAAAACTCTAAATTAAGTCTTTGTTACTTAGAATATGTTCCCCTAGTGTCCAAAAAACTCTAAATTAACTCTTTGTTACTTAGAATATGTTCCCCTAGTGTCCAAAAAACTCTAAATTAAGGCTTTGTTACTTAGAATATGTTCCCCTAGTGTCCAAAAAACTCTAAATCAGGGGTCACCAACCTTTTTGAAACCAAGAGCTACTTCTTGGGTAATGATTAATGCAAAGGGCTACCAGTTTGATACACACTTAAATAAATTGCCAGAAATAGCCAATTTGCTCAATTTACATTTAAGTCTATGTTATTATTAATAATTAATGATATTTATCTTTGTGGAAACACTGATCATCTTAATGATTTCTCACAATAAATATATATAAAAACAGATAAATATCAATATGCAACACTTTATGCACATTTTTCAAATTGAACATTTTCAAATGATCACTTCTAGACAGTCTTGGGAAATCACAATATCCCATTTTAACTAGCTAGCCACTAACATTTTTTAACAAATAATGAATGACTTTGCACCATGTTTGTACAAATAATAACTCATGTAAAATACAAAAGTCAACTCTCAAATTTTTAAATAAATCATGTCACACTTTGAACTGGACACCAAATCTATTGTCTGTTTCTTTGTCAGTGAAGACCAAGTCTTTTAAATATTTTCTTGGATTTTCAAATTCTATTTGAGTTTTGTCTCTCTTAGAATTAAAAATGTCGAGCAAAGCGAGACCAGCTTGCTAGTAAATAAATACAATTTAAAAAATAGAGGCAGCTCACTGGTAAGTGCTGCTATTTGAGCTATTTTTAGAACAGGCCAGCGGGCTACTCATCTGGTCCTTACGGGCTACCTGGTGCCCGCGGGCACCGCGTTGGTAACCCCTGCTCTAAATTAACTCTTTGTTACTTAGAATATGTTCCCCTAGTGTCCAAAAAACTCTAAATTAACTCTTTGTTACTTAGAATATGTTCCCCTAGTGTCCAAAAAACTGTAAATTAAGTCTTTGTTACTTAGAATATGTTCCCCATACTAAAGTGTTACCGAAAACATATAATAACTTTGTCTTGAATTTGAAAAAAAAGGAGGGTTCGGTGAATGCGCATATGAAACTGGTGGGGTTCGGTACCTCCAACAAGGTTAAGAACCACTGCTCTAGTCTATGCCAAGTGTTAGCTTTAGCGTCCAGTGCGATCGGCACGTTTTTCCGCTTGCTTGTTTTCCGATTTTGGTACATGTTTGATTTCGACAAATAAATCATGTTCCTACCTGCACGTCCTGTCCGGAGTGGTTCGTCTGCATCCCGGGGGAACGAACCCCGCAGTAAGATGCGACCCAGTCGTGACAGAATGAAGCCAGCCCGACTGACCGGCAAAGGCAGGATTAAATAGCATGGCCAGAGACAGGAGCAGACCCAACAAAGCAACCAAGAGAGGTGACTCCATCCTTGGCCGCCCACTAACTCTCCGCCAGTGTCCAGTCTGCATGGATGAGCGAGGATGCGTCTAAGGAGACCGAGGTGTCTGATACCTGCTCATTCAGCTAGCGCCGCAGCCCTGTCTCTTCATCCACATCTCGTCCCCTCCAGTCTCTCCAAACGGACTCTGGTGTGGCAGAGACCCAGCAGCTGGTCTCCATGGCCAAAAGGCTCCTGGGAGGCAGATCCAGAAGTTTCCAAAAAAGCACCGCAGAAGTCACGAAAGTGCCACCCATTGTCACACAGTCCCAAAGGGTCCCGAACCAAAAGGTAAAAAAAAAAAAACATGAAAACAAGAGGGAAACCGGAGCTCCTGCCACCAGCAGCCACTACAGCGGCGCCATCTTGGAAAAAAATAAATAATAATAATAAAAAATAAATAATAATAATAGTAAAAAATAAAAAAGGGGTATAGAAAGTACAATTGTCTGAAATGAAGAGCTGATAAAAAGGGTAAATGTATGATAAATTGCTATTGATGAAAACCCTTAGATTGTAAAAGAAACACGCACAAATACTATTTGTCTGAATAGTCGTGTGATGTGGTTTTGTTTTGATAAAAGACAGATACAAATTGTTGTCATGTCCTATCACATGAGAACAAATAGATTCTGTAGATAGAGAGAAGTTGAGTGCAAGGAGGCGGGCAGTAACCGGTACATCTGTCATCCATTCACGGTGAGCCCGGCATTCTGCTTACCCGTGCACCGCTGGGCCGACAAGCGGCAGCGAGGACATTTGTCATGGAGCCGTGAAGTAAATAGTGAGGAAACAAGCTGCCATCTGGACCCATTGATTTCCAAGAGGAAAGGCAAATATGCCATTTATGTTTGTCTTGCCCTCTTAGTCTCCCTGTTTGGGCGGGAGTTTACCAATGGAAATTATAGTCCTTTGATAACCTTTCACACAGAAGGACCTCGAAGCATCTGCCTCCATTTTTGCCCCCAAAAATATTCTCATATTCTTCGTCTGCAAAGTCACGTGGTCGCGACATTCTGTCAAGCGAGGCGTCGTGGACGTCAACGGAGGTTGTAGTGATTTTCAAAATGCGGACGAAAGAGGAGGCAGTGTGCGGTAAAACAAAAAAAAGGGTATTTATTGATTAAACAAGAAAAAAACAAGAGCAACAGGGAAGTGCTAAGAAAAAAACAAAAGGCTGGAACCTAGCAAAACACTCACAGGAAATGTGGAGCAGACGGCGTCCACAAAGTACGAACGTACCTGAGCTCAGCAAGGAAAGGATCATCTATGGCAGGGGTCTCAAACTCAATTTACCTGGGGGCCACTGGATGCAGAAACTGGGTGAAGCTGGGCCGCAAGAAAACATTTCTTAAAAAAATCTAACATGCACTTTTTAATGAATTCACCTTCTTTTAAATGGATATCCCGCCATAGCAACATACTTGTCAACCCTCCCGATTTTTCCGGGAGACTCCCGAATTTCAGTGCCCCTCCCGACAATCTCCCGGGGCAACCATTCTCCCGAATTTGTCCCGATTTTCACCTGGACAACAATATTAAAGGCCTACTGAAAGCCACTACTACTGACCACGCAGTCTGATAGTTTATATATCAATGATGAAATCTTAACATTGCAACACATGCCAATACGGCCGGGTTAACTTATAAAGTGCAATTTTAAATTTCCCGCTAAACTTCCGACTGAAAACGTCTTTGTATGATGACGTGTGCGCGTGACGTCACTAGCTAAACGGAAGTATTGGTACACCATTGAATCCAATACAAAAAAGCTCAGTTTTCATCTCAAAATTCCACAGTATTCTGGACATCTGTGTTGGTGAACAATGGAGACTGCAAAGAAGAAAGTTGTAGGTGGGATCGGTGTATTAGCGGCGGACTACAGCAACACAGCCAGGAGGACAGAGATAGATAGCAGACGCGCTAGCCGCCGAACTCACCTTAACTTCCTCCGTCTCGCCGACCGCATCTGTGATCGGGTGAAGTCCTTCGTCGCACCGTCGATCGCTGGAACGCAGGTGAGCACGGATGTTGATGAGCAGATGAGGGCTGGCTGGCGTAGGTGGATAGCTAATGTTTTTAGCATAGCTCTGTGAGGTCCGGTTGCTAAGTTAGCTTCAATGGCGCCGTTAGCAACAGCATTGTTAACCTTCGCTAGGCTGGAAAGCATTAACCGTGTATTTACATGTCCATGGTTTAATAGTATTGTTGATCTTCTGTCTATCCTTCCAGACAGGGATTTATTTATTTTGTTTCTATATGCAGTTAGGCACGATGCTATCACGTTAGCTCCGTAGCTAAAGTGTTTCGTCGATGTATTGTCGTGGAGATAAAAGTCACTGTGAATGTCCATTTCGCGTTCTCGACTCTCATTTTCAAGAGGATATAGTATCCGAGGTGGTTTAAAATACAAATCCGTGATCCACAATAGAAAAAGGAGAGAGTGTGGAATCCAATGAGCCAGCTTGTACCTAAGTTACGGTCAGAGCGAAAAAAGATATGTCTTGCACTGCATTCTAGTCCTTCACTCTAACGTTCCTCATCCACAAATATTTCATCCTCGCTCAAATTAATAGGGTAATCTTCGCTTTCTCGGTCCAAATTGCTTTAGCTGCATTGAAAACAATAGGAAAATGTGAGGAGACTTTCAACTGACTACGTCACGCTACTTCCGGTACAGTCAAGGCTTTTTTTTTATCAGATACCAAAAGTTGCGATCTTTATCGTCGTCGTTCTCTACTAAATCCTTTCAGCAAAAATATGGCAATATCGCGAAATGATCAAGTATGACACATAGAATGGATCTGCTATCCCCGTTTGAATAAAAAAATGTCATTTCAGTAGGCCTTTAAGGGCGTGCGGTGATAGCACTGCCTTTAGCGTCCTCTACAACCTGTCGTCGCGTCCGCTTTTACACCATACAAACAGCGTGCCGACCCAGTCACATGTTGTATGCGGCTTCTGCAGACACACATAAGTGAGTGCAAGACAAACTTGATCAACAGCCATACAGGTCACGAGTATAAACAACTTTAACACTGTTACAAATATGCGCCACACTGTGAACCCACACCAAACAAGAATGACAAACACATTTCGGGAGAACATCAGCACTGTAACACAACATAAACACAACAGAACAAATACCCAGAACCCCTTGCAGCCCTAACTCTTCAGGGATACAATATACACCCCCCCAACCCCGCCCACCTCAACCGACGCACGCATGTGTTTGTCATTCTTGTTTGGTGTGGGTTCACAGTGTGGCGCATATTTGTAACAGTGTTAAACTTGTTTATACGGCTACCCTCAGTGTGACCTGTATGGCTGTTGATCAAGTATGTCTTGCAGTCACTTACGTGTGTGTTCAGAAGCCAAATACACAGGTTGTAGAGGGTATAGAGGCTATAAAATGCAATTGCTGAATAGACAACAAAAAATATTGAACTTTTTCATGGTATTAAATGTTTTGAGATGTCCCTGTTTATTATTTATAGTAAATTGCTTTATCCTATTAGTCATATTTAATAATAACTACACATTTAAATAATGTGTTTATGTGTCACTATGATTATTGTTATTGGTGCCATTTTCTATTCGTACAAAACCTGCTCTGATGAAAAGCCAAATAACAATGAGCAAAATAGTGAGCGCAATCCATTTAGCATGTTTCCCTTCATGCTTATGCAGAATAGATGCAGATTTATAGATCGCCCACAATACTAGGAGGGGATGCAAATGTTATCATTTAGTGCTCGCAATGTAAATGATCAAACCTGACAGTGTTTGCTGAGATGTTTTTGCATATATATTTAGCATGTTTAGAAGGTGCATGCAAACTGGCACAGTTGCAGAAAAATGGCTTTGGCATGGCAAGAAGGACACGATCAGAAAATATCTGTCTTTGAGCTTCATGTCTCTGTGCATTGTCCCAAATAAATAATAAATAAATAAAGACTAAACTGTCTGTGCTATAACAATGATGGCGGCAGAGACTCTTTCATGTGCTATGTGCAACGTCTTCTAAGACAAACCAAACAGTCCATCCATCCATCCATCTTCAACCAGACTTCCCTCTCCAGAGCATCAAACCCCGGCCGAGTCATGCCAAAGACTATAAAAATGGGACCCATTACCTCCCTGCTTGACACTCAGCATCAAGGGCTGGAATTGGGGGTTAAATCACCAAAAAGTATTCCCGGGCGCAGCCACCGCTGCTGCTCATTGCTCCCCTCACCTCCCAGGGGGTGATCAAGGGTGATGGGTCAAATGCAGAGAATAATTTCACCACACCACATTTTGGCGTCTGAGCTACCAGTTGTTGTTTTTTACGTAAAACGCGTTTTACAGTGCACAATTTGATGGATAATTTGCTTTAAAATCATGAGTCATGCCGATATTTAGGTACTTATTTTGATTTTAACAAAAAAATGTTTCAATCAATCAATGTTTATTTATATAGCCCTAAATCACAAGTGTCTCAAAGGGCTGTACAAGCCACAACGACATCCTCGGTACAGAGCCCACATACGGGCAAGGAAAAACTCACCCCAGTGGGACGTCGGTGAATGACTATGAGAAACCTTGGAGAGGACCGCATATGTGGGTAACCCCCCCCCCCCCCCCCCCCCCCCCCCTCTAGGGGAGACCGAAAGCAATGGATGTCGAGTGGGTCCGACATAACACCGTGAAAGTCCAGTCCACAGCGGATCCAACACATCAGCGGGAGTCCAGTCCACAGCGGGGCCAACAGGAAACCATCCCGAGCGGAGACGGGTCAGCAGCGCAGAGATGTCCCCAACCGATGCACAGGCTAGTGGTCCACCCGGGGTCTCGACTCTGGACAGCCAGCACTTCATCCATGGCCACCGGACCTATGCAACTCCCCCTCGCAAGGGACAGCGGAGAAGAGGAGAGAAGAAAAGAAACGGCAGATCAACTGGTCTAAAAAAAGGGGGGTCTATTTAAAGGCTAGATTATACAAATGAGTTTTAAGATGGGACTTAAATGCTTCTACTGAGGTAGCATCTCTAACTGTTACCGGGAGGGCATTCCAGAGTACTGGAGCCCGAATAGAAAACGCTCTATAGCCCGCAGACTTTTTTTTGGCTCTGGGAATCACTAATAACAACAACTAAATCACTTCTTGGCTTCTACTGGCTGCCACAACAACTTCCAGTCAGGATTTCGACCTCTTCATAGCACAGAGACGGCCCTTCTTAAAGTTATAAATGACATCCGTCTAAACACAGACTCTGGCAAAACTTCAGTATTAATGCTTTTGGACCTCAGTGCTGCATTTGACACTGTCGACCACTCAATACTTTTGGACAGGTTGGAAAACTGGGTGGGGATCTCAGGCACAGTTTTAAGCTGGTTCAAGTCATATCTACAAGATAGGAACTATTTTGTTTCCATTGGTGACTTTGTATCAGAACCAACCAACGTAACGTGTGGAGTCCCCCAAGGTTCAATCTTGGGGCCGACTTTATTTAACATCTATATGCTCCCACTAGGACAAATCATGCAAAATAATAACATTGACCATCATTGCTATGCCGATGACACCCAAATCTATGTAGCGCTATCACCAAATGACTATCGCCCCATAGATCTTCTGTGCCAGTGCATTGAGCAAGTCAAACACTGGATGTGCCAACATTTCCTACAACTAAATGAAGATAAAACTGAGATAATTGTTTTTGGTGCTAAAAAAGAAAGGTTTAAAGTCATCCAACACCTTCAATCACTGTCCCTGAAAACCTCAAATAAAGCCAGAAATCTTGGGGTTATTTTAGATTCTGATTTACATTTCGACAGTCACATCAAATCAGTAACAAAATCGGCCTACTATCACCTCAAAAATGTAAAAAGACTTAGAGGGCTCATGTCAGCTCAAGACTTAGAAAAACTTGTACATGCCTTTATTACCAGTAGGCTAGACTATTGTAATGGTCTCCTTGCAGGTCTTCCCAAAAAAACTGTCAGGCAGCTACAGCTTGTTCAGAACGCTGCTGCTAGAGTTCTAACAAAGACCAAAAAATGTGAGCACATTACACCAATTCTTAAATCCTTACATTGGCTCCCTGTACATCAGAGAATAGATTTCAAAATCCTCCTGCTCACATATAAATCACTACATGGTCTAGGGCCCAAGTATATCACTGATATGCTCCCACTATATACGCCCTCTAGATCACTAAGATCTTCTGAGACCAATCTGTTAGCGGTTCCAAGAGTAAACTCAAATCAAGGGAGAGCATCATTCAGTCACTATGCAACAAATAGCTGGAATAAACTTCCTGAAGATGTCAGACTCTCCCCAACTCTCACTACTTTTAAAACTAGACTGAAGACTTTTATGTTCACCTTAGCTTTCAGCTAAATCTTTTAATCTTTTAACTTTTAACGTCTGCACTGTTCTTATTTTTATTGTCTGCATTTTAATTTTGCTTTTATTTTCTTTCATTTCACTTTGTTGTCTGTGAAGCACTTTGAGTCTGCCTTGTGTATGAAAAGCGCTATACAAATAAAGTTGCCTTGCCTTGCCTTGCCTAATAAGCCGGAGTTCTTTGAACGCAGATTTCTTGCCGGGACATATGGTACAATACAATCGGCGAGATAGGATGGAGCTAAACCGTGTAGTATTTTATACGTAAGTAGTAAAACCTTAAAGTCGCATCTTAAGTGCACAGGAAGCCAGTGCAGGTGAGCCAGTATAGGCGTAATATGATCAAACTTTCTTGTTTTTGTCAAAAGTCTAGCAGCCGCATTTTGTACCAACTGTAATCTTTTAATGCTAGACATAGGGAATGTAATATTAGATCAAGTTTAAAATATGTGAAATTGCTTGCAGTACATGTATTTTTTCTGTCAAAATGCAACGTTGAATACATTTAGTAAAAAAAATATGCATATTAATTCCAGGCTTTTGCGGGCCACGTTAAATGATGTGGCGGGCCAGATCTGGGTTCGACACCTGTGACTTAAGAGGCTGATTTAGAGACAGCAGAAACCAAAACAAATGTATCCATTTGTTAATTTTAGTGTTTCCTGGTATTTTTTCTTATGTTGCATTCAGTTGGCGGGCAGCTGGGAGACTTCCAGACTTCCCTGGCGTCTCCCAGAGCGCACTTTCTGTGTGCTAAAAAGTTGGTTAGAAGCACTCTTCCGGATCACACTTTTTGAGGAGTGCTTCTATATTGCCCACAAAAGGTGGCACAGATAACGGTGTGTGCTGCATGTTCCACAACATAGCAAAACACACCACAGGTCGGAGCATGATGTGCAATAAGTCAGTGTTTTTCAACCTTTTTTGAGCCAAAAATACGGAGGCACACCACCAGCTTAAAAAAATGAAACTCCACCAGGTTGTCGTGCCTTATTTTGAGTTTGTTGTTGTTGTTTCCTGTGTGTAGTGCTTTAGTTTCTGTCTTGCGCTGTTATTTTGGTGACCCTTCCTGTTTTGTTGGTGTTCTCCTGTAGCAGCTTCACGCCTTCCTTTGAGTGCTAATGCCCGCACCTGCTTCGTGTTAGCAATCAAGACTATTTCAGTTGTGCATACGCAGACATTGTTGATTGTCACGTCATGTACGGATGCACTTTGTGGACGCCGTCTATGCTCTACATGCTGTAAGTTTTTGCTGTCGTCCAGCATTGTGTTTTTTGTTTGCTTTGTAGCCAGTTCAGTTTCACTTTTGTTTTGCATAGCCATCCCTATGCTTCAGTGCCTTTTCCTAGCGGGACTTGCCTTTTGTTCATTTTTGGTTTAAGCCAGGGGTGTCAAACGTACGGCCCGAGGGCCGGATCAGGCCCGCGGACAATTTTATCCGGCCCGCGGGATGAGTTTGCCAATTTTGAAAATGTACCTGAAATTTTTGAATGAAAGAAACTGCTGTTCTAAATGTGTCCACTGGATGTCACAATAGCAATTCTTTGTATTAAAGTTAAAGTACCAATGATTGTCACACACACACTAGGTGTGGTGAAATTCGTCCTCTGCTTTTGACCCATCCCCTTGTTCACTTCCTGGGAGGTGAGGGGAGCAGTGAGCAGCAGCGGTGGCCGCGCTCAGGAATCATTTTTGGTGATTTAACCCCCAATTCCAACCTTTGATGCTGAGTGCCAAGCAGGGAGGTAATGGGTCCCATGTTTATAGTCTTTGGTACGACTCGGCCGGGGTTTGAACTCACGACCTACCGATCTCAGGGCGGACACTCTAACCACAAGGCCACTGAACATGTGTAATAGTGCCTATTATTCGGGCACTATTGACAAGTAATGCACCGAAAATTTGGTCTTCTTAATTAGAAACCGAAACCGGATGTTGTGATAAAATATTGTTTCTTTGGCCTACCACTAGGTCAGGAGTGTCAAACGTACGGTATTTTAATACACACACACCGAGCACCCACTGGCAGAAATGTAGATCGGCACCTATGACAGTATCAGTCAAGGAAAATGATCAAACTACATAAATAACATACTGTAATTTGATTTTGATAGCATTTTTTTATCTTGATAGATTGGACATTAACACCAGTGAGTTGACTGATGAACATTATTACATAATTTATTCAGAAAATATAAATAACAACAAATAAAGTATCTATACTATTAACGGCAACAGGTAATTGTAAAAAAAAAAACAAAAAAAAACAGGATTTGGACAATTTCAGAATGTTCTTGTTCTATTTTTAAACAAAGAAAACAATCTGAAGTTGTCTTTATTTTTAAGTTATCGTGCCGTGATTTTACCAGTCCGGCCCACTTGGGAGTTGATTTTTCTCCATGTGGCCCCCGATCTAAAATGAGTTTGACACCCCTGGTTTAAGCGTTACATACCTTTTTACCTGCACGCTGTCTCCCGCTGTGCTCTGCATATTGGGACTAGGGTTGGGTATCGTATGAATTCGAACGATTCCGATTCCGATTCTTTGTTTTCGATTCCGATTGCTGACGATTCTCGGTTTCGATTCTTCTTGTACCATGTCAATGTGTTTGACAGGTAGTCCCTGGAAGGTGGTATGTATTTTGGGTTGAGAGTTTTCACCATATCCCTGCAAACATAAACAAACATGTAATGTTGCTGTTACTGTTTAGCCCAGTATCAATTAGCTTAGCTCTAACGTTATTGCTTAACTAACCTAAATGTTGGAGATTCCACCTCTGAAAAGGGATGCAGTCTTTTGACCTTTCTGTGGCACTCTTCCGTCTGTGGCACCGACATCTTCCCCATTGCCGCTACGGTGAACGGAGTACGCTGAGCACATCGCGGAGCCTGGCTAGCACGAAACAGTCCTGTCGCACGTGTTACATTTCGCCGATATTTCTTTTTTTTTTAGTAAAGTAAAGCCACACTTTCGACCGACGACGCCCGCTATCCATGCTTGACTGACTCGCTCGGCTACATAGGCTCGGCTATGCTAACACTTCCGGCGGTGGGCGCTTCTTCGTTGGTGTTCAGCGGCTTCTTCTTCCGGTCGGCGGACTTATTCTTTTTTTCCGGTCGGCGGACTGGGTATCGAAACTAGGGATCGAAATTTAAACTTTTAAACGATTCCGGGAGAATCGGAAAGTTAGTCCCGGTTCCAATCGATACTCGATACCCAACCCTAATTGGGATCACGACAAACCATCCTCGACGCGTTCCGACTTCTACAAAGCAATGGACTACCTGCTGCCACCTACTGACATGGAGTATTACATGGTTACCCTGCCGAGCTCTACACAGCACAGGCACTAGACAACGGCACATTATTATAATTATTGATTTGCAAAGAATATTTTTTGGACCAATTAGGTGAAGTTGCATAATTTCCCACGGCACACCAGACAATACGGCACAGTGGTTGAAAAACACTGCGATAAGTGACTGTCTCCATGGTTGCAATACACATTTTCAGGGCAGTCTGCAACACTTTTACACTTGTCAATTGTGCAGATTACCCGCAACACACTCACTAATGGTATCTAAATGGACAAATAGCTTAAACCAGGGGTCGGCAACCCAAACATTAGAAACCATTAGTAAATCAGAGGCTACTCAGAAGGTGAGATAACTCCTGGAAATGACTGGCTTTTAATGGCCAAAGGTATAGATGTGTGTGTCCAATTTAAAGGAAACGGCAGGCTGTCTTCTTTTAATAGATGTGTTACAATCTTTGGCAAACTAGGTAATGTTTGCTGTGGTCTGGAACAACATGGACATGTAGCCAATATTACATACAGATAATGTGTCATGAGGCATGCAACACTAAATGATATACAAAGAGGATAAAAGTCAAGGATATTAAATAAGCTCAAATATACCTACAAATGAGGCATAACGATGCAATATGTGCATACCTTAACTAAAATCTTACCTATTTTATATTTGCATAGTGTGTATATATTATTAATGTTGTAAATACAAATCTTTATATATCTAGAAAGGGTGGTCCTAAAGAGGTAGGCATTTTGCCAAAGTCTCAAGAAGGTAACGAATACAAGAATGTTGTGTGTGTGTGTGTGTGTTCTTGTATTTCTACCCTTCGTGAGACATCAACAAGGAAAAGTAGCTTCCATATGAGGACCGGTGAACAAGTCATGGTCCCAATACAGAAAACCATTGCATCTAATAGAGAATGTCTCATTTGCACCCCTGGTGGTGAAATCTATCAAAATTAGGGTGGTCTCAAAATTGAGGGATTTTTCAAATCGACTGTGTGTCTGTTTTAAAAGTGCTCCCCCTCTGGCCAACATATGAAATAATAAGTGTGTGTGAAAAAAAAATTGAAGTGCCCCCCCTCTGGCCAACATATGTAATAACAAGTGTGTGTTAAAAATTGAAATGTGGCCCCTTTGGCCAAAATTAATTTAAAAAATATTCCAATTTACCCATCCCAAATTGATAATTTAGGATGGGGACCCCTTTATAACGAGCTTAGCAGTGACCGCTACTGTCTTTAGGACCCCGCGTCGTAGGCCCCCGTTGGATGCGTCTCATGTTTGGGTGGAGGGTTTCCCCAACGTTTGGCGCTTGCCTCAGATTCCTGGGCAATCCTGCCATGGAAACACCCTGTCACATGGCTGCCCCGCTGTCCTGTCCAAACGTGCAAAGTCATGCTTTAATCTTTAATTGTTTCCCTAAAACTCCTAAGTGGACCTTTGTAAAATAAATATGTATATAGAGACATACTGCAATAACTTGAAGTAAATAATGAAGATTAAAGGCCTACTGAAATGAATTTTTGTTATTTAAACGGGGATAGCTGATCCATTCTATGTGTCATACTTTTGCTGAAAGGATTTAGTAGAGAACAACGACGATAAAGTTTGCAACTTTTGGTCTCTGATAAGAAAAGCCTTGCCCCTACCGGAAGTAGCGTGACGACACCGGAGGAAGGACTGCTCATATTTTCCTATTGTTTACACCAGCAGCGAGAGAGATTTGGACCGAGAAAGCGACGATTACCCCATTAATTTGAGCGAGGATGAAAGATTTGTGGATGAGGAACGTGAAAGTGAAGGACTAGCGTGCAGTGCAGGAAACGTATCTTTTTTCGCTCTGACCGTAACTTAGGTACAAGCTGGCTCATTGGGTTCCACACTCTCTCCTTTTTCTATTGTGGATCACGGATTTGTATTTTAAAAAACCTCGGATACTATATCCTCTTGAAAATGAGAGTCGAGAATGCGAAATGGACATTCACAGTGATCGGCAAAGCTCTTTAGCTATGGAGCTAACGTGATAGCATCGGGCTTTACTGCATATAGAAACAAAACAAATAAGTCTCTGACTGGAAGGATAGACAGAAGATCAACAATACTACCAAACTCTGGACATGTAAATAAACGGTTAATGCTTTCCAGCTTGGTGAAGCTTAACAATGCTGTTGCTAACGACGCCATTGAAGCTAACTTAGCTACGGAACCTCGACAGAGCTATGCTAAAAACATTAGCTCTGCACCTACGCCAGCCAGCTCTGATCTGCTCATCACGACCCGTGCTCACCTGCGTTCCAGCGATCGACGGTACGACAAAGGACTTCACCCCGATCACCGATGCGGTTGGCGGCCCGGAGACGGAGGAAGTCAAGGTGAGGTCGTTCGGCTAGCGTGTATGCTATCCTCAAAGTCCTCCTGGTTGTGTTGCTGTAGTCCGCCGCTAATACACCGATCCCACCTACAGCTTTCTTCTTTGCAGTCTCCATTGTTCATTAAACAAATTGCAAAAGATTCACCAACACAGATGTCCAGAATACTGTGGAATTTTGAAATGAAAACAGAGCTTTTTGTATTGGATTCAATGGGCTCCGAATACTTCCGCTTCCACTGTTGACGTCATCATATCGAAACGTTTTCAGCCGGAAGTTTGCCGGGAAATTTAAAATTGCACTTTATAAGTTAACCCGGCCGTATTGGCATGTGTTGCAA